>NC_092505.1:26574756-26888367 GCF_047511675.1 Marmota flaviventris
TCTAGAGTTCCTCTATTCCTGGCATGCTCCCACTCCCTATCCCACTATGAATCAGCCTTCTTAAATCAAAGAAAACATTTAGCATTTGGTTTTTTGAGATTGGCTAACTTCACTTAACATTATCTTCTCTAACTCCACCCATTTACCTGCAAATGCCATGATTTTATTGCTAAGTAATATACCATTTTATCTAGGTTGGTTCTACAGTTTAGCTATTGTGAATTGTGCTGCTATAAACATTGATGTGGCTGTCTCTCTGTAGTATGCTGTTTTTGAATACTTTGGTTATAGACTGAGGAGAGGGATAGCTGGGTCAAATGATGGTTCCATTCCCAATTTCCCAAGAAATCTCCATACTGCTTTTCATATTGGCTGCACCAATTTGCAGTCCCACAAGCTGTGTATGAGTGTACCTTTTCCCCCACATCCTCGCCAATACGTATTGTTGTTTGTCTTCATAATAGCTGCCATTCTGACTGGAGTGAGATGAAACCTTAGAGTGGTTTTGATTTGCATTTCTCTAATTGCTAACAATGATGAACATTTTTTCATATATTTGTTGATTAATTGTATATCATCATCTGAGAAATGTCTGTTCAGGTCCTTGGCCCATTTATTGATTGGGTTATTTGTGTTTTTTTTTTTTGGTGTTTAACTTTTTGAGCTCTTTATATACTCTAGAGATTAGTGCTCTATCTGTGATGTGTGAGGGGTAGAGATTTGTTCCCAAGATTTAGGGTCTCTATTCACCTTACAGATTGTTTCTTTTGCTGAGAAGAAGCTTTTTAGTTTGATCCATCCCATTTACTGATTCTTGATTTTAATTCTTGTGCCAAAGAAATCTTATTAAGGAAGTTGGGGCCTAACCCACATGATGGAGATTAGAGTCTACTGTTTCTTCTGTTAGACACAGGGTCTCTGGTTTTATTCTTAAGTCCTTGATCCATTCTGAGTTGAGTTTTGTGCATGGTGAGAGACAGGGGTTTAATTTCATTTTGTTGCATATGAATTTCCAGTTTTCCCAGCACCATTTGTTGAAGAGGCTATCTTTTCTCCAGTACATGTTTTTGGCACCTTTGTCTAATATAAGATAATTGTAATTTTGTAGGTTAGTCTCTCTCTCTCTCTCTCTCTCTCTCTCTCTCTCTTTTTTTTTTTTTGTAATCAATGACTTTTATCTTTGAAAATGGAAGCAAGTGTTTTGACAGAACACTATGGTGTTCTATAAGAGCCGATCTAGGAGTAATTCACTGTCCTCCTCTGGGATGTCACAGCATTTTTTAAAAAAAGAAGAAGACGACAAAACAGGGAAAATAATCCACAATGCTTCAGGCACTCCTTGGGCCTGGATGGGCATCCATTCATTAAATAAGCAGAAGCTACAAACTAAGGTCAGGGTGAAGGTGCCTCGCCCTCCCTCTTCTCTTCGAATCACCTTTCCTATAGGGTTCCACCAACCACAAAAATTCTTTACTTAATTTGATATCAGAACCTTAAAACATTTCTGAATCTTAGAAATGAAGGTCCTTTAGCAGATTACATTGATAAAAAAAAAAAAAAAAAAAAACAATGTAAGTTTGACTTATGTCCTTGTGATGACTGTTTTCTTTACATCTGGTTATCCACTTCTATATTAAAAACACACGTACGTACACACAAAACTCAACATTCAGATGCCCTGAAATTGTGGAGACAGCAACCCCAATACTGCTGGTTAAGAACATGGTACCTTTTCTGCTGGGACAGTATCAAGTGGGGCCAGGCCTTCCAACTGGCTGCCACCATACTCTGCCTCATCCTGGCTCCCTGGCCACACGGCTTCCAGTCAGCCCCATACCCACCCCAGTGCACGCACACGAGAGGGTGGTCCCCCCACGTCCCCCGTGCACTCCACTGCTCATTCAGGCACACTCAGCCCTTCCAGAACAGAGGCTTGTCAAGTCTGGTTTCGCAAACATGCAATTGAGATCATGGAAGTGCAGCAAAGTTCCAGCTAGCCTAAGAACGGACAGGTGACTAGCACTGGTCTCTGACTCACTCCGGGTCCAGGAAGGCTCTGCAGCCCAACACAGCTGTGAGCTGGAGAACTGGTTTGTGTGCGGGGGCGAAGAGGCATGTCCATGCACGTGAAAGCTACGGCCCAGCCTGCACTCCCTCTTCTGCCTCGTTCTAGGCCATTCTCCTCAGTCTCAACACTCAACAGCATCTTCTGGACTCATTTTGATGAATGTGATTAGGGCTAAGGGCAGGAAGATGGGCAGGACTGCTGGGCCCCGAGGGACATGCAGCAGACAGAGGAGGGAGGGCAGGAGCTCTGTGGGTGTAAGGAGAGCTGCTCCTTCTCCAACATTGCTCAGGACAGTGGCAGGCCACCAGGGCTGCTCGTCTCCAAGCTCCCTGCCCAGCACGTCACAAGAGCCAGGTAAGCTGCTGAGACAGGCAAGAGGGGACACTCAACAACATGCGCACGCTCTGGTCCGAGTGCCCCTGTCAAGTACGGACCGCAGCCTGAGCAGTGAGGTGTGGAGTGATGAATGTGACAGAGCCTATGTGTGACAAACTGCAGGGACACGTGCTAGTTTGGTTAGATTATAATCATCTGAAGCACAGAATCAAGAAGCAAAATTCCATTCTGGTACAACCACCCAATTTCTAGAAAAGAGAAAGGAAAGAAGGGAAGAGATACGATGTACACTTTTTTGGATCAGAAGACTCAACGGAATGAGAGGGTAGTGAGAAGGTCCACATGATTCTTCAAGTCTTCCTTCCGCAGTCATTAAGATGACCAGGCTTGTGCTGCCAGTGGCTACTGCTCTGATTGTTCTCAGATGAATGTTTATACAAAATAATATCTTCATCTAGTTTATAAACATACACAGTGCTGTCCCTTTCAAATTAAGGAAAAAAAATCACACACAAATACTGCAAAGTAGCAAAATATAAAGAAAAAAAGCTACTTTTGGTTTTGGTAACATTAAAAAAAGAAAGAAATATAAAAAGCAATGTGGCATTGGTCCCTATTCATTTAAAAAAAAGTACTTGGGCATGACACTGAATTGGAATTGGTTTGTTTTCTAAAATTCAGAATATCTGGGATTTTAAAAGTAGCACTTTTGTCTTTAAGAGTTCAACAAGTCACATAACACTTGATCCTGACACAAGTATCATTTACTTATGTGGAAAGGGAAACAGAAGTATTCGCTACTTTGAGATCACGGATGAATCCCCATATGTCCACTACTTCAACACATTCAGCGGCAAGGAGCCTCAGAGAGGCATGGGTTACATGCCCAAGAGAGGACTTGACGTTAACAAATGTGAAATTGCCAGATTCTTCAAGCTGCATGAGAGAAAGTGTGAGCCCATTATCATGACTGTTCCCAGGAAGTCTGACCTTTTCCAAGATGATCTTGTAAGGGTAAAAGAAATTGAAGTTAAAGCGTAAAAGTTAAAGGGTAAAAGACTGGGTGTTGTAAAAGTTTCTAAGCTGCAAGGTCTGAGTTAAAATGTAAAGGAGGTATTGTTAGGTTTCTATGTTACCTGCAAAACCTGAAATTTCGGTAGCTGTTAAGACAATGCTTAGAACCGCCCAGTAAACATTTCCCCTGATTGTCTGGTTGTTTAATAACTGAAGGGGTCTGTGTGGTTGCACGCAGGCCTTGCAGGGCCTGAACCAATCAGTTTGAATGTGTACTCTCCTTAGGAATGACCTATCACTCCAGCCTGACCTGTTCCCACCAATGAATGAACTAATCATGTTTAGGAGTTGTTGTTCAATTTTCCCGCGCCTCATGATGATTTGTTCTGTTGTACACAAAGCCCTCCGCCCTCCCCCAAAAGTGTACTTAAGCAGTGCTCAGCCCCTGCTCGGGGCTCCGGGCTGCTTTCCCTTCTTGAGTGGGCACGGAGCCCCAGCATGCTGGTTCAATAAATCCCCCTTCTGCCAATTGCATGAGTGGTCACTTGGTGGTCTCTTTCTCCGACGTTTCACGGGACCCTTACAATCTGTACTGAGACACGGCAGGCCCCGAGGCTGCACTGGAGTCAGAAGAGTGGTTTGAAGGGAAGAATGCTGACCCAATCCTCATCTCCTTGAAGCACGGCTACATTCCAGGCAAAAACAGGGATCTCAAAGTGGTCAAGAAGAACATTCTGGACAGCAAGCCCACTGCAAAGAAGAAGTGTGACCTGATCAACGTCCCCAAGAAAACCACAGACACGACTAGTGTGCAAAACGAAGCCAAGTTGGATGAAATTTTAAAAGAGATCAAATCTGTAAAAGACACAATCTGCAATCAAGATGAGCGTATTTCCAAGTTAGAACAGCAGATGGCGAAGATAGCAGCCTGAAGGTCCCTCCCACCCTCCGGAACCTGGAACCTGGAAGTGAGAACTTGGGCTTTGGTAGCTGGTTGTTGGTGTGGACCCAGGGAGGGTGGAGGGGGAGGCACTGCCATTGGGAGACATTCCATTTCAGAGTTGTCAACCAGCAGCGATAGGCCACATTCCAATAAGAACTCCAGCAACTCCCAAATTTGCAAAAAAAAAAAAAGGAGAAAAGGAAAAAAAAAAAAAAAAGCTGAGCTTTTTATCAGAAAGCTTTTTTGATGAGCAATAGTATCAAAAACAGCATGGTATTGGCACCAAAGCAGACTAGTAGACCAATGGTACAGTGTTGAGGGCCACAGCCAGGTCAGGATGATGTATGGCATTTTGCCAGAAGGGAGTGGTTGAGAGGTGATGCAGGCTAGCCATTGAGATGATGATGGTTATGTTAAGCTGTGTATTCAATCGTATATAGACCTTTGCTGTCCGGCAATAGGGCGGCTCTTGCTGGCCTCGGGTGCCCACTATTTTAGAGTTCCTGTTGAGTTCTCGCGGGGTTTGGAGAGAGTTTGTGTGTGTGTGGGGGGGAGGCTGGGAGAGTTCCTGGGAAGTGTGCGTGGAGTGCCCGTGGAATTCAGGCAATAAAGTTTCCTGTTGTAACTTTTTCCCTGATAGTCCTTCTTCCTTTAAATTTTCTTCCTCTGTCTGACTAGCTCGAGAGACCTTCTCTTTTACTTGATCTAACATGTTTTCTACCATAGTCTGAACCTCTAACAATTTACTTAACACTCTTTCGGTTTGTTTTTTACTAATTTCTGATCTACTATAAAGATAACGCAACCCAACAAGATAAAACAAAACCGAAACAGAATGAAACAAAAACGGAACAAAAATGCATTGTATCAATTTTCCTATTTTCTTGAAATGTATATTTGTGGTCTAACATTATCTCTTCTTCAGGGGCGAACAACTTCAAACCTTGAGCCAACCATTTTCCCCAGTTTGCCAGAGAAAGTTCTAAGGACAGGCAACTTGAAATAAAAACAAAATAAATCAAAACAAGAACACATTGTTTTTTGAAATGGTCACCCATTCTTTCGCTCTCCTTCAGGGGCGAGCAATTTCACTTACCCCCAAGCTTCAGGCGTTCCCCCGCACAGGCCACCAAATGTTGCAGTCTGGCTGGGCACAAATAACCGAGCCGCCACAAAGCACTTGTATGTTCAAACAGGAAACTTTATTACCTGAACTCCACCAGCACTCCACGCACACTTCCCGGGAACTCTCCCAGCCTCCCCCTCGTTCCACGCGCACTCTCTCTGAACCCCAGGAGAACTCAACGGGAACTCCAAAATAGCAGGTGGGTGCCCAAGCCGCTCTATTGCTGACAGCAAAGGTCTATACACAATTGAATACACAGCTTAACATAACCATCATCATCTCAATGGCTCGCTGGTGTCATCTCTCAACCACTCCCTTCTGGCAAAATGCCATGAGTCATCCCGACCTGGCTGTGGCCCTCAACACTGTGCCATTGGCCTACCAGTCTGTTTTGGTGCCAATACCATGCTGTTTTTGATACTATTGCTCTGTAGTATAGTTTAAGGTCTGGTATTGTGATGCTACCTGCTTCACTATTTCTGCTAAGGATTGCTTTAGCTATTCTGGGTCTCTTATTTTTCCAGATGAATTTTATGATTGCCTTTTCTATTTCTATGAGGAATATCATTGGGATTTTGATTGGAATTGCATTAAATCTGTATAGTGCTTTTGGAAGTATGGTCAAATTTCCATCTTCTTAAAGTCCCTTAAATGTCTAAAGGTTTCTACATTTTCCAGGAAGTAATCTTTCTTATTCATCTGTACTGCTGATGCTACACTTCTGATCTGAACTCTTCCCCAAAGGTCGTTGTGTTAAAAGCTTGGTCCCTAGTCCATGGTACTATTGGAAGTGGTGGAACCTTTAAGAGATGGGGCCTATTTAGGGGAAGTCAGGTCATTGGGGGTGTGTATAACCCTAACCCTAGGCTCTTCCTCTCTCTCCCTTTTGCTTTCAGACCACCGTGAGGTGGGCAGCTTTGCTTTGCTTTGCTATGTACTCTCACCATGATGTATTTAATATCTTGCCAGAGTCCCAAAGGCAAGAGGACCCAGTGAACATGAACTGGAACCTCTGAAACTGTGAGCCAAAATAAACATTTTTTTCCCCCTTATAAGTTGATTAGGTATTTTTTTTTTCATAGTGACAGAAAGCTGATTGTCATAGCTAGGAACTCTATAATCCAGGTTCTAGTAGTTTTTCCAAGAGGATTTTATAATAATTGACTTCCCAAGTTTAGTTCCTGGTTATATCTGATTCTATACATATCATTCTCAAATATGGGGGGTGAGACTTAATAGAAGTGTTTGAGTCAAAGAGGCACTGCTTGCTTTCTTAAATGGATTATTGTAGTCATCATAGGAATAAATTTGACCCCTCTTGCTTTCTCTCTCTCTCTTTCACCTTCTCTTTGCCCTTCTGCCTTCTGCCATGTGATGATGAAGCAAGAAGGCCCTTGCCAGATCTGGCCTCTTGATCTTGGGCTTCCCAGACTCTAGAACTATGAGGAAATAACTTTCTATTCTTTGTAAATTACCCAGTCTTGGGTTTTCTGTCATAGCAGAACAAAATGGATGAAGACATCCTTTGTTTATAGAGAGAAGAGATTATTATTAAACCTACAAAAATAATTATATTGCCATGAATTAATACTCAATAAAAGTTTTCAAATTCTGGAGAGATCAGGTAAGGGAAACTATAAATGCTTCAGTTTTGTTTGCTGAAATATAATATGCAAAATTGTTTTGATTTCCAGGTAGCTTAAGAGAAAATAAAAAAGGTTAAGTTCAAAAAATAAAACATTAAAGAACCAGCCACATTCCAAGAAAGAGTCATAAAAGAAATCATAATCATTCTTTATCAGTTCATCCAGTCTCATGTAATTAATTCTTGTTCTGCTTGATCTTAGGTTCATGGTTTTATGAACCTATCATCATCTCCATTAGTTCTAATGGAATATCATCAGTTTTTAAGCTCAGTGATGATATTAAAATTATTTTGGTAATGTCATCAGAATGCTATACCCCAGAGTACCTGTCATATTCTTTCTATGGGACTCCTTTCTCTTTTGGGGAAGACATGGCACTTTAGCCTGTATCTGATTTCAAGAGCTTTCTAAAAATCATCAGAGTGAAATAGTAACTTTTTATGAATGACAAAAGTCTTAAAAATAACTATTAAGGATCTAATGGAAGTCTATTATAATGCAATTAATAAGGAAATTTAGTTATCTCTGTGGTGTATAGCATTTGAAGATATTAACTGCAATTCTAACTAATAACCTTGTATCAGGATATATCATAGACAATAAAGATGTTGTCAATTTCTATGAACATTATGCAAGTTCTTAAATACTTATATTAGTAGCATATATTCATATAAATATAACTTAAAGAAGGTTAAGTATCTCTTTTTATTTGACAGTGCTTCCCAAGCAACTTAGCATGTGTGTATGTGTGTACGTGTATGTGTGTGTGTGTGTGTGTGTGTGTGTGTGTGGGTGTGTAAATATTTTCATTCCAAAAGGGAAAAATAGGGGCCTAAAAGAGGGATGGGACCCAAACAAGACTAAAACTCACCTACACAAACATTTTCTGTAACTCCATGTCTGTCATCTGAGGCATTTGGTGGCAGAATATGATATCCAAAGGGCTTGGGAAGTCCCACCATTTTGGCCTTGCTGCTTGCAGTCCATGTGGTCTCTGTTTTAGACTGGTTCTATCCACAACCAGCAGGTTTCCTTGATGGTTGTTCCATGTTACTGGCATATTTTAATCCATGTGGTCTCCATTCCAGCTTCATCTTCACCTTCATAACTATATGCATTATTCTCCTAGGGGCTACCCAAAGGGATTTGGACCCTGCTACATTTGTGTGATGATCTCACAGACTTTCCTTTGAAATTTTAGTGGAAGCCTCCAAGACCTCTTAACTCCAGCACCCTGAATTCCTGCAGAACAAACACACATGGATAACACCAGGGTCTGCCACCAGCTTGAGCAGTAGTGGGCCCCCTTAGATCACTGTTGCAGTGGCCTCTGAGAGACTGAGTTGCTGAACTGCTGAAAGAAATCCTGGGGGAAGTATCTTCTTGGGCAACCCTGTGAGACCAGGATTTGCCCATGGTCTCTTTTCAAAGGAATTTTTATTTACACATTCCTGATCCTTGATAGGGTATGGTCCTGCTGATCCCTAAGATGCCCTTGATGTTCTTCCTATTGTCCCTGTGCAAAGTACATAGCTTCTATTTAGTGGAGATATTGTCTTCAGCAACCATATTTTCCTTGGCCCCAATTTTACGGGCATTTTTCTGGTTAAACTGCAAGTTTTAAAGATCCTTCTACTCTCTTTTATTTTTCTGATTTTCACAGTTAGCTTGGCTAAAAGCCACGAGCAATACTCATGCCAACATCTGAATGCTGTGCTGCCTGGAAATTTCCTCTGTCAGATTACTTAGTCCATCGCCTTTAAATTTGGCCTCACATGAAGTCTCAGGACATAGGCAAAATGTAGACAAGTCCTCTGTCAGAGTGTAACACAAATGGCCTGTAGTTCAATTCTCAGTAGAATCCTTGTTTCCCTCTGAAATATTATAAGCAGAGTTTACTTTCTTCATTCTTATCAGCATTCTGGTCTTCTGAGCTCCTACCAGAATCACCTACTAAGCTTTGCCTTTTCCAGTTTGCATTTCCAAACTTCTCCCATGAACCAGTTCCAAAGACTTCCAAACCACGTGGTCACATTAGTTACAGTGAGTCCACTTCTCAGTACCAATTATCACAACAAAAACTTGATTAAGTTAAGATGAAATTTATAAGTTTTGTAATTGTAAACATGTAAAAGATGTAACACAAACTTGACTAGTAACCTCAGGTAGAATGAAAATTGCACAACTGTACTATGTGTATTGCTGACAACTGTACAAATTTCAGGGTTTTTTTTAATTTGTTTGTTTGTTTTTTTTGGTACTGAGGATTGAACTCAGGGGCACTTGACCACTGAGCCACATCTCCAGTTCCATTTTGTATTTTATTTAGAGACAGGGTCTCACTGAATTGCTTAGCACCTTGCTTTTAATGAGGCTAGCTTTGAACTCACGATCCTTTTGCCTCAGCCTCCCTAGCCATTGGGATAACAGGTGTGCACCACCACACCTGGCTCCTGGTTCTTATTAAGACAATAATATCAAGTTTAGTTTTATTTACCAAAACTTTTCCTAAACTGTGTGATTTAGAAAAAAAACATTTGGATTAGTTTCTATATTTCTGAGAAATTTGGAGTTAATTTATAAGCAATTTTTAAAAACAACCCAGACATTTGGGTGGAGGAAGAAGGAATAATTTAGGTTAAGAGTAAAGATTTTGTAGGCAAAATGATGAGACGTAGTTGAGAGTTCAGAGGAGCTTGACTGTGAGGAGACCTGTGGTCTGGGACAACTGTTGTCTAAGTTTTTCTTTTCTAAGTATAGAACAGTCATGTTTCTAATGTCCTGGTTTCTTATAGTATCTACAAATTTCTTGAGATGAACAGGGGGAGCTTTGTGGTTCACAAGAAAGATGGGTAGGCTTTGATTTATTCCTATGGTCATATTCCTATTTTTTCAAAAAACTTAATATTTAAACAAGAATTGTTGATTTTAAGTTCTCACCCCCCCCCCTTGTTTTCTTGTAAACTAACTTCAAAAATTGGGTGGCCACATCAATAATAGCATTGACCTGCCCATGCCACCACATTTAAAATGAAATTGTTTCTTTACATTGACGTCAGGAAGATTTCCAACTAAGGTGGAAATAAAAGGGCTTCTACATTTAGATCTGTGTATCTTTGGAGTCTGTGTATCAATTATTTGACAAAGACTTTGGGATGTTTTCCCTTCTTCTGATTACATAGTTCCACTTTAGCCAAGCTAACTTTCAGCAGGACGGCCTCGAAAACATCCCTTATCAGGCCCTGAACCTCAGCCTTTAAATGGCCCAACTTCTTATTTACAGGACTGCTTAGCTGAGGGCCTAGCCATTTGTCAATCTTGGTGAGGAGGATATTCATTTTTTTCAGGAGCATGACTACTGAATAACTGTGTGTGGGAGGGTTCATGGTCTCTGTGAGTTTTAATTTTTGCTGTAAATCTAATTAATTTTGCTAAGGGATGCTTTTAGGATAACCATAACACTTTTTGCCCTTTTTTGCAACTTGATCTTTAGTAATACAAATAGACATTGTTTAGGGTAAAGCCTGTCTAAAAATTCTTTGGGAAAATAAAAGCTTTTACAAATCAAATGATCTGTTAATTGGCTACTGATGATTTAGCATCTCCAAAGGTGTATTTGTTTTAAAATGTGATTCAAAACCAATAAGCCTTTTAATGACTTAAACATGAACACAAGAAAAGATATAGCCCAGAAATCCAAATTCACTTCTAAAGATGGTTAAAGGGAAAGAGTGAGTCTTAGATAATCCCCTGGAATTTGGTGATGGTTGGTACGATGCTAGCTACAAATGGGGTGCCCAGGCAACCCAGATTTCTGTTCTGCTGATTAGAAATTCTTGGCACCTGCAACCTGATGGTTGGCTGTCTTTGAGTACAGACCCTACAATGTGCACACCCTGGGAGGTGAAAAACCTGAGAGAAAACATTCTTACTAAATCCAAGCCAAGATTTCAGTAGACAAAACCAATGGAACTCAAGGGTTGTTGTTGTTTGGATCTGGATTGTTCTCAAAGGCTCATGTGTTGAAGATATGGATCCCAGCTGGTGGTACTTCTGGGAGGTGGTTAAAACTTTAAGAAGTAGAGCACAGTTGGAAGAGGGGGTCACAGGGGGCATCAGTTTGAAGGAATTTTGCCCCCTACCACCTAAGAGGAGAGGAGCCTCCTCTGCCACATGATAATGGTCCTGTCACAGGATAATCTGCCTTGTTTCAGGTCCAAAGCAATAGTCAGATGACCATGGACTGAAGCCTCTGAAACCATGAGCCCAAATGAAATCTTTGTTCCTTTGAGGTTATTTTTCTCAGGTATTTTTTCACAGTGATCAAAAGCCGACTAACACATGGTTATCCCTGGGAGAGGAAGGATCTGTAGCAACAGTAGTCAAACCAGGAGTCACCATACTCAAAGAATTGTTTCCTATGACTGTTTTCTCCTGCTAATCTTGGAAAGAAAAGACAAGGAAGGTCTCTTACTGCTTTCATTCAACTAAACATGGAGCAGAGGTCAGGGAGTCTGACAGTTAAGACTTCTGGATTGGTCACAGGTCCTGAGAGCTCTTTTCATTGCCAAACTGGTAGAGAGGAAAAAATTTATTTGGGCCCAATTATGTTTATGATTTGGAGTCCTGAGATTAAACTGACGAAAGATAGATTGTCAACAGAAATAAAAAACAAAGTCTGTTCATATTTGTGTTGGAGCACACAAAAACTGTGGCTTACTAAAATTGCTAAAGTTACAGGTTGATATACCTAACTTAAAATGGTAAAGGGAGTGGGGAGAAAAGAGTTCTTTGGGGAAAACACTCTAGTGTCTTTAAAAAAGATGAATGGAATACAAGGGGAATAAATGGAAGATGAGAATGTTTGTGATATTGTTTGTTTATGCTGGTGTTTGTGTTTTGTTTTGTTTTTTCCATTTTCTTCATGGTCTTAAAAATGCCACCAGAGAAGGTATTCATGATATATGAATTCTTTTAGGAATCTCTGCTTTTAGGTACATAATTGGAATTTAGAAAAAGACTCTTCACTCCTATTTTGTGGCTTTCTTCCCCTAGGTGTTCCTTGCTATATAATGTAAGACATAATTTCTGAAATTTTCATAATTAAGGATAGTGATGCCTGGTATATTATCAAACATAGTACACATTATGCATTTTTTTCAAAAAGCTATGGGGTAGTTAAACTAGTTAGGTTTTCAGTATGTTTATTTATTTTAAAACCTTTGGGCTGGGGTTGTGGCTCAGTGGTAGAGCACTCACCTAGCATGTGTGAGGCCCTGGATTGGATCCTCAGCACCACATAAAAATAAAATAAAGGTATTATCTCCATCTATAACTAAAAAATAAACATATATATGCATAAGAAAAACCCTTGTGTGCTATAAATTATACATGAAAAAATTCAGAAACCCTGGCTGACATTTCAATTTCTTGGAAAGCTGTGTGATTATGAGACTCTTCTTTGAAAATGATCTCTTCCTTATATAAAATGAGTATAATAATAGCCTTCTTAAAGGATTGATGTGATATAAAGAGAGAAAGAAGACGAAAGAGCTTGTCAGACTGCTTGGTGCATAGTAGGCATTCAGCAAATTTCAGTTGAGTTTGAATCTAGTTGAACCCAGCTTCTGGTGATGACAATGAAATTAGCCACTTTAGGTTTTCTACTTATTTCCATTCCCTCTTTTTCTTACTTTTAACACAGTTTAATCAAAGTAAAGATGCAATAGCATATTCTACTTCTTTTTCACGAACATCATCCAAGGTATTTTTACAGTACATTAACACTATGTTATCCCTTTTAAGGTCACTATGCCATGTTGTCACTAAAAATCAGTCAAGTGGAATCGCAGCCATTTGCAAGCACTTGATATTTGTTTGGCAAGGTGGAAGCCTATACTTTTAGATCATAAATTAATGGCTAAGTTAATCTTCCCTTTTTAATTAAGAAAAGTCAACCAAGCATAAATGTTGATTAAACAGATGATGGTACTGAGAGCCGCATATAGATAATATATGTTACACAAATTAGTTAGCCTGTATCTCTTCATGAAGAGTAAAGATGGAATCAAGGTGATTGTCTGAAATAGGCATAAAATCTAACAAAACAATTTTACCACAATAACCACCACTGTGAATTTTTTACATAAATCATTTCTTTGTTTCACTAATTCACTTCGCTCTTTGAAATTTTATCTAAGTCCTCTTTGTTTCAACAATTAAAAACGATTATTCTCCCCTTCCCTATTTTATGTGTCAAAATTGAGAAGGTGATGCACCATGTATTCAATTTTTTAAAGGAGGCACTGAGAATAAAGGGAAAATGCAAATATAACATTTTTAACTGTTCACATCACTGAGATGGAGATTTTCCTATGGCTCTTGATCATTATTTCTTAATCTTATGAAAAAACCTTAGGAAATCAGCATCTTAAATTATTAATATTAATATTACAGTATGAATTCATCTGCTGCTACTCCAAATACATAATTTTTAAAGAAAAGTCTCTATTGAAGTTGACAATTTAAAGGACTAAATGGCACCTGAAACCCAGTGTTTATTTTTTGGTACCAGGGATTGAATCCAGGGCCACATCTCCAGCCCTATTTTGTATTTTATTTAAACACAGGGTCTCACTGAATTGTTTAGGACCTCACTTTTGCTGAGGCCGGCTTTGATCCTCCTGCCTCAGCGTCTGGGATTATAGGCATGAGCCACCATGCCTGGCTTAAACCCCCCCCCCCCCCCCCCCCCCCCCCCCCCCCCCGTGATCAGAGTACAACCTCTCATTCCTATCCTCTCTGTTTGAATTCAGCTGTGAACCTCTAAAATCTTTGCTTCTTTTCCTCTCACCTTCCTACTTGTCTTATAGTCATAGAGGAAAAGGACATAATGTTTATGGTCTAAGTGCCAAGCATAAATTGAATTGTTTAGTGGTTCAATTCAGACCAAAAGAAAAAGGAATAGAATAGAGGCACATAGTTTCTCTCAAAGAACAAAATAGCTTGTACTTCATTCATTTAGCATTCTACTCCATTTGGTAAGTACTGTCTTCCTCTTGCTTTCCTGTTTATGTTCAAACATCTAAATGCATTTATCAGGTTTCCTTTAGAGTCTGCCTGTGAGCACAGGGATTTGCATTCCCTTTCAAAGATCACAGAATCTTGTTATAGAAAACATTCACACTACTATGCTAAGCAGCAGTTTATACTTAAAATACACAAGTGTCACTTGAAATCTAAGCTGTAAAATAAGAAGGAGGACATCTGGTCAAAGTCCTTGTGTTCCTTGTCCTACCACAGTCGAGGAACTTGCAGGAAATTTTCTTAGCAAGTCACCCAATAACTACTAAGTACAATAAAACCTCTCTAATTTACGTTCTATTGGTTAAAAAAAATGCAAAACAACCTTAGAATATTGAAGCTTAGTTTAGTGCCGTTGATCCTATAATACAAAGTTGGATGAGTTTAGAAAGTATGAGTGAGGTGTAAGTGAACAATATCTTTGAAGGACTTGCAAAACTTCCAAGAAAATGGAATAGTATACAATATTGTAATGAATTTATAATTCTGACTTGCTCATTAGTTGACAGTAGACTTCTTTCCCCCAAGCCAGTGTGGATCAGTTCACATTAGTGAAGGATTTTGTTGTACATGCAGTTTTCTGTAAGGGCATTATTCCCCCAGAATCTCATGTGACTTGCTTCATTATTTTTCTTGAAGTTTCCACTTGAATATTGCCTAGATAACACAGCATCCCCACTTTCCCCAGGGCACAGTCTGACCTTGCTTGTTGCTCACCTACCTTGTTAGTTTTTCTCTTTTCTCTCACCATTCATGTGATACACTATATATTTGTCTATCTCTGGCTTTTATTCGTACAATACAAACCTTAGGAGACCAGGAAATTTACTGATTTTTGTTTATGCTTTTTTCCCCCAGTGTCTAGAAGAGCTGCTGGCATACAGAAGGTGAATAATAAATGTTAGTACAGTGAAGGAACAAATGGGATTTGCTTGATTCTGATGTGAAAAAGAAATGAATAGGAAAAAAAATAAATTGATAAATAACTGGTTGATTGGTAATACAATCAGAAAATGGACCCTTTCTTTTCATTTTGATGTCTCCAATCTATTTTTTTGTTGTGGTTTTGGCTGGGCTAGAAATGTAGGCATTCACCCAGGAGGCTGCATGCTGACTAATGAGAGAGAGAGATACAGACCTAGCCCAGCAATATTCATATATTCTATCTGCATTCATTTTTCTCTAGTGACATTTTAATATATTTTGGTGAAGATATTCCCAAGATAATGAAGATATGTTGAGTGAGCATTGAAAGTGATGAGTCTTTTTTCCCATTATCAAAGACAAATACAGGTGTGTAATATATGCGGAGCATTGAAAGTAGGAAAAGAAAATGAGAAAATCCCAACGAAAAGAAATTAAAGCTCTCCAATAATTGAAAGAAAGGCCAAACTGAAAACATAAATCTCTGGACTCAGAGAGGATTTATACCAGGGTGGAATGAGTGGACCAATGGCTTTCATGATGTGATTCATTTTGAAAAAATAATCTCATTTTCTTTGCCAAGTAGAGCTCATGGTTTAGTGAAAATTTCATCTTTATTCTAATCAAATGAGCCAAATTCTGACCCTCTATGTTCTGAAATGAGGAATGAACTTTCCCTATCTTATTTGTGAGATTCAAAGCATATTATCAAGGAGGGGGTAGTCACAGCAAAGGTGAAATCTTGGTAGATTTGCATTAGACCTTATGCTATAACTGAAATTTCCTTATAAAATTACATTAAGTGGCATAAAGAGCATTTAATTCAAATTTGGACTTTGTCCAAATGTCAGAGAAAGATATCAATTCACTTATAACAACAGCCTGGATAGTCAGACCAAGGGTATATGATAGTGAATCATTTTCAGCAGACCCATACAACAGGAAAGCAAGAAAAGTCTGGACAGCTCATTTTGAAGCAGGACCAAATCTGAGTCAGCCCAGAGAGAGATCACCAGAATGGGGACGGGGCTTTAAAGGACAACTCTAACCCTGATTATGCAATAGCAAAATTAGGGCAAGTAGTGTGCACAGTTTGTACAAAGGTGTTTCATACTTAACATGAACTCAGCTATTTTATTGGGATAGTGGGGAATCTATCTGAAAGATAAGTTAAGCAGTTAGGAGTTAATTCAAATAATATTCAAAATTGTGTGTGTCATTCTACATTTGTAGATCTACTATCTATTTGGTTCCACATAGTATATAGTAAAATTTTTACCTCAGTCTTTTTTCAAAAACTCATTGATTGGGCTGCTTAATTCAATCCTAAAATAATGGATGCATAATTCTTCTATTTGAGGTGAGTATAGTAGTCTCCCTTAGTCACAGTTTTGTTTTCTGCGATTTTACTCAATTATGGTCTAAAAGTATTGAATGAAAAAACTTATTACAGAAATTAACAAATAGTCATATTTAAGTTGAACCCCATTCTGAGTAGCACACTAAAATTTCGTACTTTCTCTCTCTGTCCTGCACAGGATATGAATCCTCCCTTGGTCCAATGTATCCTTAATGTATAGACTACCCACCCATTAGTCATGTAGTACCTGTCTTGGTTCTCAGATCAACTATTGTGGGATGGCAGCATTCATGTTCAAGTAACTCTTATGTAATAGCCTAATATTATGTTGTAAGGTCTATGTTATTCACATCATCTAATTTCCTAGGAATTGTATGATCTCACATCATCATAAGATGGGCAAGTTCAATAAAATAAGACATTTAATTTTTTTTTAAATTTATATATGACAGCAGAATGCATTATAATTCTTATTACACATTTAGAGAACAATTTTTCATATCTCTGGTTGTATACAAAATATTTTCACACCAATTTGTGTCTTCATACATGTACTTTGGGTAATAATGATCATCACATTCCACCATCATTAATTACCCCATGCCCCCTCCCTTCCCCTCCAACCCCCCTGCCCTGTCTAGAGTTCATCTATTCCTCCCATGCTCCCTCTCTGTATCCCACTATGAATCAGCTTCCTTATATCAGAGAAAACATTCGGCATTTAGTCATTTGGGATTGGCTGACTTCACTTAGCATTATCTTCTCTAACTCCATCCATTTACCTGCAAATGTCATGTTTTTATTCTCTTTTATTGCTGAGTAATATTCCATTGTGTATATATGCCACAATAAGACATTTATATATATATATATATATATATATATATATATATATATATATATAGAGAGAGAGAGAGAGAGAGAGAGAGAGAGAGAGAGAGAGAGAAGTGCGGAGGGCACATTCACAGAGCTTTTTTGAAGTATATTGTTATGATTGTTCCATTTTATTATTAGTTATTATTGTTAATCTTATATGGTGCCTAATTTATAAATTAAAGTTTATCATTTGTATGTATGTATGGTGTTCAGTACTATTCATGGCTTTAGGCATCCACTGGGGGACTTGGAATGTATTCCCCAGTTAAGAGGAGACTACTGGAGAGGAGAAAAAAATGGAGGCCAGAGAGTAGATGTATTTGCCTTGTTGGTGGCTATTGTCAAGCTAAGATTTAGCTGCTTAGAATAATTTCAGATGACAACAGCCATCTAGATGGTCTTCTGTTGAAAAATCATCCGTATAAACATTTGGGGGAATGAACTAAAGCCACGAAGTTGAGTCAGCACACTTTCCAAAACTCAGCCAGTAATGCTGGCATACTCAACAGGAATATGTTTTTAACAAGATTGTTACAAGTCATGATGTCACCTACTCCAGAGATCCTCTAGATATTCTAGCTATGTGTCTGCTTCCAATTCTCTTAATTATTTTTGAAGATTCACCCAGGCTTGTTTTGTTTGTTTACTTACAGAAAATGACTCAGACACAAACGGACATAGGAAAATGTCACTCGTTACAAGCTCCAGCCTGGACTGCATTTTCATTTGCTCTTGCCTAAATTCTCCCAAAGTGGTCAACTTCCAAAAGCAGACAGAGTAAATAATGATCTGAAATACAATGCACATTTAAAAAACTTTTTTTTTTTGTAAAGTGGTATAAATTTGCCAATATATCTAGAATAAGTTTTCAAATATTTATTATTTTTGTGGTACTGGGGATTGAATCTAGGAGTGTCCTGCCACTGAGCTATGCCCCCAATTATGAGACCGACCAGGTGTCACTAAGTTACCAGGCTAGCTGTGAACTTGTGATCTTCCTGCCTCAGCCTCCTGAGTAGCTGGGATTACAGGTGTGTGCTACTGTGCCTGGTTCTAACATATATTTAATTAATATGATATTTTCCATTTTTGAGATAAAATGAGTTTAATAATTGGACCAAATTATAAATAATACAGAATAGAAGATAACATAGTTAGATCTCAGTTACCATCCAACATAGTTTTCTCTAACAGTTACATATGAAAAGAAAACAAAACACAAAAAACTCTCAAAGCAACATAAAGACTTGTTCTACTGACACAACATCTATTATTTTTATTTGAATTAAGTTCAGTGCTTTAAAGGTTATGGTTACTGTACAGTAATTAGTATCATTATGGGAAATTTGTTATTGCTATGCATTTGACTTCCCCAATTACACAACTGTATTAGTCCATTTTTCATTACTATAACAAAATACTGAGACAGGTTGCTTTGTAAAGGAAAGATATTAATTTTGGCATATGGTTCTGGAGGTTCCAGTACAAAGGGTTGCATATGGTGATAGTCAGAATTCTTGCTGGCAGTGTCTCAAGGTGGGCCAGAGCATAACATAGCAAAAGATAACAACATTCATGTATGTGTCTCTCTGATTTCTATTCCTCTTCTTATAAAGCTTCCAGGGTAAAATCATGAAGGCTCCACACTAATGACCTTTTCTAATCCTAATCATTTCCCAAAGACCACACTTCTAAACTTTATAGTTGGACTGAATATCCACTCTCTCAGAACTTCACAATAAGGATCAAATTTCAATGCATGAAATCTCTGGGGACAATCAACTCATAGCAATAACTAGAGAATCTCAAAATGTCAAAATGATCTCTTTGATCAAATGTGTGACTTAATTTTCTGCTTATTCTATATTGTAGGCAATGTAATATTGTATTGTCAATTTGCTTGCTATGAAATGAAAATAAAATCAGAGCTTGTTTTGCACAATTCCAGGTAATTCTTGCTTACTTTATATAATAAGTAGAGATTTCAAAGAAAGTGGCCCTCAAATTGATATAAAATATCTACAAATACTATTAGTTTCCTACCTGATGGAAATCAATTTTCATCTAATTTATAATTATATTCCCTTCCCAAAAGGGAGACTAACAAATTTCAAGTAATTTTATTTACCCCATAACTATCCAGAAATTCTTTGTACATCATTTTTTTCACTCTGAAGAACAAGGCTAAAATACTCTTTTGGAATAATTATCCAGCAGTTTTTCATTACCTGACACGTAGTTACAGACATTCTATATGGAGACTCTATTTGTCTTTTAACTTACAATTAAAATGACATACTCAATTTTCATGTTTTTCAAACACTGCTCTTGTAATATTTAAAAAAAGTTATATTTGAAACAAACCAAAAAAGAAAACTCAATGTTGTTTATGTGTAGACCAAAGCTACACAGATTAGAGTTCTCACCCTGACTATAAATTCCAATAAAGCAGAGAGTATTTGAAAAATTCAAAAGACTCTGTAGGGCACAGCAGTGGTCTGGCCAGGAACCTTATCAGAGTCAGTTCTCTGTCATTGGACACTTTGGTCAGTGTCAGGTATTGCCACCTGGTTAATTCATCTAATGGTAATGATGGTAATAACATCGGGTATACACTCAGCATGTACTGAGTGCTTTACATAAATTAACTCATTTAATTATGACAACAAACTCCTTATAGTAGGTACCATTTGTCTCCATTTCACAGGAGAGGAAATTGAAGCAAGATATTCTATGATCCCAGGGAAGTAAGTAGTAGATCTAAACCCAGACAACCTGGCCTCAAGATAAGTCTGTACTCCTGACCTCAACAGAGGAGGCAGACATCATCTGAGGTTTACCTTGTGACTATCTTAAAGGACAAACTTTATCAAGAAAGGCAAGTGCATAGTTGAAACTCAGACTGTCCAAAATTAACAGCAAGCCCTTAGATAGTTCTTGCCTTATGCCAAGCACTTCACACATATCAACTAATTCAATCTTCATAAGACACCTGAAAGATAGGCGCTCTTTTTATTTCAACTTACTGTTGTGGAAAATGAGATACAAGGAAATTAAGTAACTTGCCTGTGACTATTATAGTAACAGTGACAAGTGTTGAATTCAGGCAGTATGACTCTAGAGTCTGTGTTTTTGTTTTTATGAGATATTTTGTCCTGTTACATAAACTTAAGACCTAAAGTAATTTATAGGCAAACTCAGACTAAGGGGGTATCTATATCTATATCTATATCTCTTTATTTGTTTTCTAACTTACAATTAAAATGACACTCAGTTTTCAAGTTTTTCATATACATACACACATACTGTAAATGACCATTTTACAGTAACCTATATTCATCCTCTTGTTTAAGGTATTGCTTGTTAAAGATTAAATTGTACCACTATCTCACACAATCTTTGAAGTTCTAGCCATAATACCTCAGAATAGACTCTTATTTGGGGGATAGTCTTTACAGAGGCAATTAAGTTAAAGTGAGATCATTAGGGAACATCTGAATGCAGTAGGACTGGTGTGCTTACAAAAAGGAGAACTTTGGACACAGGCATAGAGGGATGTCAAGAGATGTAGGGAGAAGGCCAATTACAACCCAGAGAGAATGGCCTGTGTTAGTCAGCTTTCTCTTGTTTTGAAACACTACATGAGGTAATCAACTTAAAAGGAGGAAAATTTATTTTGGCTTGTGCTTTAAGAGGCAGTCCAAGGTTGCTTGGCTCTGTTGCTTTTTGATCCTATGGAGAAGCAGAATGTTATGGTTTGTATATGAGGTGTCCCCAAAAGCTCGTGTGTGAGGAAATGCAAGAAGGATCAGAGGAGAAATGGTTGGACTTTAGCCTTAACCTAATCAGTGAATTAATCCCTGATGGGATTAACTGAGTGGTGTCTGGAGGCAGGTGTGATGTGGTTGGAGGAAGTTGCTCATTGGAGGCATAAATTTGGGGTATATATTTTGTATCTGGTAAGTGGAGTCTCTCTCTGCTTACTGATCATCATGTGAGCTGCTTCCGTCTGCCACACTCTTCCACTGTGATGATCAGCCTCACCATGAGCCCCAAGGAAAGGAGTCTGCCTCCTATGGTCTAAGAACTCTGAAACTGTGAGTCCTCAAATAAACTTTCCTCCCCTAAAACTGTTCTGGTCAGATCTTTTAGTCACAGCAGTGAAAAAACTGACTAAAACACAGAACATTATGGTAGGAGTGCGTGTTGGAGCAAAGTTGCTCACCTTGTGGTCGCCAGGAAGTGGGTGGGTGGGGAAAGAAAGAGGCTGGGCCCCAATACGTGACCTTTGGGATACATTTGAGATCTAAACTAAAACAGCTTCAAGCACTCTTTCCCTCACAGCCCTCAGAAACCATAAACCTTGCTGAGATTTTTATTTCAGATTTCCAGCCTCTAGAAATGTGAAACAACAAATTTCTGTTTTTAAGTGACCCAGTTTACGGTACTTTACTATAGCAGCCCTAGCAAACTAATGCAGTACTTGTATATGAAAATTACAGAAATTTAATTTCAAACATCATAGACAAATCAATTTTTTTAAAAAATGGAAGAACACTGGGACACCTTACAGAATCTGGTAAGGTCTGGATGATTAACCTGAAGTCCTATGCAGAACTGGAGAGTGCCAGCAACTCAACATTTCCAAGTCTCTCTCATTGTCTTCATTCTCTAGCTACATTATCTCTTCTTATTTTTTTTTCTTTCTCTTGCAGTCTGTCTTCAATTTTTCATTCATGTGACTGTACCAAGGCCTTCAAGGGTAAAGGTCCCTACAAACTAACAAATATTTACTAACAAGTTGAACACTGTGTTTCAAGTTCATATAAGACAGAATCTGATGAGCCAGACTTAGGTCAAAAGTCTACCCCTATTGCAGTCATCTGGCTGGGGAGTCAGGGCCACATAGGGCACACATGGTGCTAGAAGCAGGAACACATTATGAATTTTATGGTCCCTTGATACTTCTGTTTGCTTAGGTCTTGTTATGGTTGGATGTGAGGTGTCCCCCAAAAGCTCATGTGTGAGACAATGCAAGAAAGTACAAGAGTACCTTCTCATGTTGTGACAGTCTTAACCCAATCGGTGAATTAATCCCCTGATAGGGATTAACTGAGTGGTAACTGAAGAGGTAGGGTGTGGCTGGAGGAGGTGGGAATTCGGGCGTGGCTTTGGGGTATATATTTGAATTTGGCAAGTGGAATCTTTTTCTGCTTTCTAATCACTACGTGAGCTGCTTCTCTCTGCCATACTCTTCCTCCTGATGTTCTGCCTCACCTTGAACCCTGAGGAATGGAGCCTGCATTCTATGGCCTAAGACCTCTGAAACCACGAACCCTCAAATAAACTTTTCTTCCCCTTAATTATTGTGGTCAGATCTTTTAGTCACAGCAGCGAAAAAACTGACTAAAATGGGTGCCATCCTTCCTAAGAGAAAAAAAAGAAAAGAAAAAAAAAAATCAACCAACCAACCAACAAAAACCTAAAAATTAGACTGTATGGTTGCATTGATAAAAAGATTAATATATTAAAACATTTTTTTACATGAATATTTATTTTACTTTTTTCTTTTTATTTTAAAGAAAGTAAAAGTAGTATGGTCTATGCACTGGTCCTTCTATTGTGCTTAATGTGGCTTTTTTGGCCAAGTGGACTTTTTAGAGAAAGAGAATTTGCCAGGATAGCTACACATTTCTATTAGTTAGGCTTTCAAAACCCTTGTTTATACATTTTTTCCATGAGACACTGATAGCTTATGTTCTCAATCATGATATAAATAATATTGGTGCCAGAGAGAAGACTTATCTGTTCTCTGTCTAAACACCTCTCATATTTTTAACATAAAATTGTTGACTTCCATTGTCAGATTCCCATATGGTCTCAAGATTATAGAATAACTTGGATGCATGTTATGGAAAAGGCTTGGGATAACTTATTTCAGCTCCTGGACAAAGCTGAGTATTTTTCCAAATCATTTCTGAAATAATGCAACATTATATTTGTGATAATTTCTCACAGAAATTTATGCCATTAGTCTATTTTTTCATAAGTAAAATAAATCAGGATGTCCTTCTTACATGTATCTTGCTTTCAAGAATAAATTTATTTAAGAATAAATTTGTAGGTCAAAATAAACAATGATGGGGGTTGTATTTCCTGTTCTAGGGACGTGTAAGGGACTTCTCAGACTTACTCAACTTCCACATTATTTGGCACTTTTGTCACCTTTAATCTGAGCTAGTAATAATGATAGAAATGAGACAGCAAGGGAAAAATGACAAGTCTGCAACAATTTCCTGAGTTTCAAATCTAATAGGTTGGACATGTAATTATATTGAGTATAAGCATTACACCAAGTGACTATTTCAGGGCACTTTCAAATGGGGTTGCTGTCATATGATTTACCAAGTAAGCATACCTTTGGGGAAGAATCACAATATGTAGACTTATAGGTTGCAGAAATAACAGTAGTTTCACAAGAAATTGGGTGGCTTATTTTGAGGAATCAAAGCAAAATAAGGCTTTGAATAATGACACTGCAAGTTATAGGTTGGGCCCTATACTCATGGGCTATGCTAATGCCCATTATTTCTTCATAACGTTTTAGGCTATGCACGAAAATGTGCATTATATTTACTCTGAGAAATGCCATCTTTGAGAGCAAGGGTTCCCTTTCTACATCAATGAAATATATGAGATGGTGGGATAGGACTGTCACTGGTGTGGGACTCATTCAGTCTGGAAACCTGATGGGTGTGATGGTTAATTTTAGTTAACGATTTGATTAGGCCACAGAATGCCCAGATATTCCGTCCAACATTATATTGGCTGTGTTTGTGAGGGTGTTTTTGGATGAAATTATCATTTGAATTGGGTGACTGAGTCCATTACTCTCCCCAGTGAGGGTTGGCCCTCATCCAATCAGTTGAAGTCCTGAATAGAGCAAACAAAACAGGTGACGCTCCTTTGATTGGAATGTTTTGAGCTGGGACCTTTGTCTCCTCTAGCCTTTCGACTTAAACTAAAAAACACAGGCTTTTCTTGGATATCAAAGCCTTTTGGCTTTCAGACTGGCACACGCATTTGCTTTCCTGGGTCTCCAACTTTCTCACTGAAGATTTTGGGACATAGCCTCCATAAACAGTGACTCGATTCTTTTAATCTGTTCAGACGTTTTGTTGGTTCTTTTTCTCTGGAGAACCTAATATTAAGTACAGCTCCAAGGGGAACTCAGGCAGCAGGATACGCCCTATTCCCAGCAGGAATAATCTTAAACCTTAAACCTGGAACCTAAACCGGGAACACCCTAATCCGCCCTGGTCCTTGAGCAAGGTCACCTACATGCAATGTCACTGCAAAATGTCCTATTTCCACGAGTCCTTCCACTAAGCAACATGGGGTATGCTGGCAAGGAAATTGTCATACCTACTTGGCTAATGGCTCCCAGCACAGCTCCAAGTTCCTCCTTTGTAATATCAAATATTTACCTTTTAGAGATAAGTTAGCCAAATTGAAACTAGCACATTGTAGGCTCTCAAAAGGATTTGTTGCAAGGTAAGAAAAGTATGAAATAACAAATAATAAAGTTATGATTTCTGCTAGGAGGTATTTTTTTCCAGAACAAATTATTTTATTCCCATCTCGTTATTCTGAGACTGGAGTAGCTTGGAACTTTCAAGCAGTGAGCAGTAGCACACTTCTGTAAATAAGTGGGCTACTATAAAATGTTGAATGGTAAATGGTGGAATGCAAGGGGCTTCTCCATTGTACTCAGCTTTCCCATTATGTGGCAGCTTTTGTATCTTTTAATCTAATTATAGAAATGGCAGAAGAGTTTATATGGGGTAGGCAGGGCCCAGGCACTGCTCTAAGTCTCCCCTGGAAGCAATGCCCCTTGTATCTGGAAAGGGGAGTTTTGCAGACCCAGGAGCCATTGTGTCGTGCTCCACCCCACTACAATATCCTCCTTAATGAGAAGCTGGTCAGCCAGCTGAATGAAAGAGGCTGTTAGTGTAGTGGTGCCTAACACATCCTGAAACTCTGTGTACAATGACAGTATGTGGGTCTTTCTGGGAGGGCTGAACTGACAGAAGGAAATATCCTTTGTGTATTCTTCCAATATGAAGAGATTATTCACATTAATTTCGTACAGGACAGGTAGACAGGGAAGTCTAACAGATTCTGTTTTATCAACGATGCAGACCAGAGGAGTACAGTTTTGACAACTGACAATTTTAATGAAATCAAGATCAAGGGATTAACTATCCAAGTTAATCTTATAAGCAACTACTGCTCTCCTTGGGATATTTGCACCAGAAAGCTCTGGGAGAAGGTGTTTTCGTTAGTTTTTTTTTTTTTTTGGTGCTGTGACCAAAAGATGTGATCAGAAAAATTTTAGGAGAGGAAAAGTTCATTTGAGGCTGAAGTCTGCTCAGATACTCATATTTTGAAATGAATTATGATGTGTAACTAAGAAGAATCAATGAAAAAAAAGAAATGAAGTGTGATATTTAAAATGTTATGAGGTAGAATTTGTTAATAAATTTAAATTTCTGTAAATAAACAGTCTAGGGAAATATTCTCTTAATATGTGAATATATGCCTTTTTCCCCCCACAGCTTTTAACATACTTGCAATTTGTATGGCTTGTTTTACAAACTCTTCCAAATATTGATGTCTAAGATTTATTTAAGAGTATTGTCCCTTTAGTGGTTCACCATGTATTCACTCCCTTCCTGTAGTATCCTGCATAACTATTTCTACTTTATGTGTAACAAGATGTGCAAAAAATTAGAAGCCCCGGACTAAATGATCTCTATGATCTTTTGTACCTTCTTAGACCCTATTGGGAGCATTTCATCCAGCAGAGTGGAAACTTACTACTATGATACAGTTTAAATAAGCTCTAAAAATATTTAGATATCTTCTGCTATATTGATTGATGTATCAATAGTAATAGAATTTTCTCCCCTATTATAACTTTAGCTAATGATTAAGTCAAGAGCAAAAGATATTCTTACGGAAAGTAGAATCAGTTGAGCTACATGACTAATCATTAGGATTAAAAAGAGTGTTTCTGATAGCATGTTGTTGTTATTCTTTATATCTATGCACACATATATACATTAATTTCAAATCTAAGAAACCATGATTTTATTCTCTCTCACTAGATGGTGTTTTATATGCTAGGAATCTTGGGATATGTAAAGTGATATAATAAATTTGGAAATGCATAACATTTCCTGGATTCTGTTAGTGTTTGATGTTTGATTGATGAGTGATTCATTCCCATTTGTACTTTCAGATTCTGTGTATAGACAGAATAGCATATGTGAACTAGCAAAGGTTGTCACTTAGGATAGAACCTTAAGCCAACCTTTTGGAGATTGCCTGTCCATTTTAAACAAGGAAAAATCTTGAATGATTTTGAAAGTGTGACTTTGGGCCATTCTTTATACACGAAATCTATTTGGTTTAAAGTTTTTTTTGTTTTTTTTTTTAAAGCAAAACAAAATAAAAAAGAAATCAAACCAAACTTCTACTAGTATTGCACTAGTATATGCTAAAGTTGGCAATACTGTGAACAATAACAGCTTTGCTAATCAGCATTCATTTATCAATAGAAATTTCTATAGTATGCATTTACTATAAATTTTAAAGATTTTTCCTTTTTAATTGTGATTTTTAAAAAAATCACCAAAAAAAAAAAAAAAAAAAAGAAAGAAAGAAAGAAAAGTTTTTAATCTACTTATCACAACTTAATTATTTTCATTTCCTCACATTTACTTCCAAGCTTTGCCCACATGGATGCATATATTACATCATTTCAGACTTTCATTTATTTATTAGTTCATTTGTTAATTCAATATTTTACTTAAGTTTTACCAATTACCAGGTACTGTAATATAGTTGGGGTTACAAAAAATATACACTATACCACATTGTCTGACCAGAGTAGATCATGATATAGTAAAATAGATGCACATATAAATGAAATTAGATGTTGGTAAATTGAGATCTTAAATTAAAAGGGGACACAGGAGAGTGAATGAAACAAATGAAATAAGAAAGCCCTGGCAGGCAGGGATTCTGGTGAGTGCAGAATCTAGGAGAGAGAAGAGTAGGTTGGAGTGAGTGACAGCACAGACCATCATGCATCACAGTGAGGACTGAGGTGGTTGAGAAAATGAACAGTACAAGGAAGTTCTTGCCTCTACACAAACTATTTAAACTTCTCTTACTAAAAAAAATATTTTTTTAGTTGTATCTGTTAAGAAATTTATTTATTTATTCTAATTTGTTATACATGATAGCAGAATGCATTTCAATTCATAGTACATATATAGAGCACAATTTATTTCCCTGGTGAGAGAACATTGCACAATCAGAAACATGTTGTTGAAAGACCATATTGTGGGAAAGTTGAGCATAAGTTACATTGGGGAGGGACTGAGACAGAGAAATGAGTAGGGAGGCAATTTTAGTTGTGTAAAGGCCTGGTGCAGGGAATAGAGGGGGACTCAGGATTTTGACATATATTTTATTTTTAAAATTTAAACAATTTTAGGGGTCAAGAAAAGACTCCCAAATTTCTGACCTCAGAATACAAGAAGAGGAACAAAGTATGTGGGATGTATTTTGTGTGAGTGGGATTAGAAGAATGATAGGGAAGAAGTGAGAAAATGGTGGGTGATAGCAGAGGAAGTTATTTTGCCTCTTACTGGAAATCGATTGAAGTCATAAGTTAACAGTAGCACAAAATTGACAAATTAGGGAACAATGCGTGGCCAGAGTGTGAGTAGTTTCTAAGAATTAGCTGGAGAACACCAGATAGAACTGTTGCAGAGCTGGGGCCTTTGAGAAACTGAGGCCCTCTCTTCAAACCCTGATTCTTGTGCTCCAGTCAGAAAGATTTCAGACACGTCACTCAGAGTCACAGGAATAAGTTTGTTGAAGGGATAGGAAAAGGAAAGGGGACACTCTCAGTGGAGAGAATGAGTCCTCGCAGAGAGAAGAGGGACAACATGCCTCTCCTGCACTCCAGTTTTATTAGGTATCCCAGGGAGGTTTCCAGAGAGTCCTGCCCAGGTCCACCTCTTTCTTGCCTTTTGATGGACAGCAGGGTGGCATCTGACTTTCAAATACCTTTTACCTTGACAATACTAGGTTCCCTTAGCCCATGCTGAGCAGTTCCAAATGGATTGCTAATCATTTTTACAGGTTTTGTGGTTAGGAGGCATTATCCTTATCTTCCAGAATCTTGTCTGTGAAGAATCACAAATGTCTCTCCCTTCAAATTATCTCTTTTATCAATGTTATTTCCTGCCTGGACTTCCTTGTAGATAACAGGTAGTTTGCTAAGGAATGTGACATATCCTGCCCATTTAGGCCAGGCAGGGGTGCAGCCAAATTTCTGTTTGGCAAAGAAAGCATGTGGGAGTGAAGAAAGCATGTGGGGGTCAGTGCAGTGGGCCCATTTTATGGAATTCTTATTCTTTTTTTGGGGTACTTGGGGTTAAACTCAAGGGCACTCCACCACTGAGCCACATCCCCTGCCCTATTTTGTATTTTATTTAGAGACAAGGTCTCATTGAGTTGCTTAGTACTTTGCTTCTGCTGAGGCTGGCTTTGAACTCTCTGTCCTCCTGCCTTACCCTCCTGAGCCACTGGGATTACAGGCATGCACCACCACACCTGGTTAGAATTATTCTTAACTTCGTTTTCCCTCCACCCTCATCTGTCTGTCCCCTAACAGCACCTTGAGGTGAACAAATAGAAGCAACAACTTTGAATGTTGTCTTTTTCTTGTTTCATATAACAACATATACCTTTCCATAGTTTTAAAAGCAATGTCATATGCCCTGTAATCAATATAGCATAGCTTGACAAGCATGTAGAAGTATTTACCCCTTAAAATAGTAATGTACAGGACACAATTTTACATGTTTGTTTTGATGCTGTTGTTTTTTGTATTATTTCTGTAGGCTAAATTCTTAAGAATTGAGAATATGAATATTTTTCCTAAGTCATTTATCATCATTTACATATGTCAAGAAATTGATTTAATCTTAAATCTGGTGAGTGAAATAAAATAACAGAATTTTGAACTGAAAATGGTTGGATATAATTCATTTGGTCTGATGCTAATCCTTTTCTCTAATATCATCTACCTGAAATGAAGGTGGTTCTAGAGTTAATGAGATTTCAAGTGAAAGTTTATTACTTGCCTTCATAATGCTCTTGCTTGAGCAGTATAATAGTTTTCTTCTTATTTAGAATTCTTATAAAGGAAAGCAAAGTTTTGTTTTAGAAAACCTTGGGAAAGTTAAATTTTATCCTTCACTCCGTAAGGTTAAATTGAAATTGATCATATCTTCATTGGTAGAGTCTTTAGTGGCTGCTTTGATCACTTCACAGTTGAGCTACCTCTGATTAGAAGAACAACCAGTTATGGTTTTGATGCTTTGTACTGATATGAAGGAGTCCATTGGTTGTCTCAAATGTGTGACATAAAATAGCCAGAGAGTCTAAACTGAACACAAGTCACAAGTTGAATAGTAACATCTAGTCTCAAAGATGATCATTTTACAAGAATACAAAGTTTGGGGTGAATCCATTTGGTAAAATTTGATAATTGTCCTGAAATAATGATGTTTTCTTGACAGAGTCAGTGTTGATTTTGTTGTTCTTTTCTCCAATGTTTTTGCTTTTTCAGTTTGTACAAGAGAAAGAAGACACATGATATGCCTTTGGCTCATGTCTGACTATGGCTCCACAGGGAAGGCTTGATACAGATGAAACTATTATTTTTTTAGAGACCTTTTATTTTGAGTAGCTTCCTTAATAGTGTTCCTCTTGTTACATCACATGAGATATATCTCTGCAATAAGGAGACAGGAAGGCATGGCTGAGCAATAGTTTTTGAGTAAAACTTAAAATTGCAAAGCCAATAAGAGATAGATGTTCCTGATGTTGTATTTTTATAGTGACAGCCACACAATTTTCTTATCCTCGTTTTAAGGCATTCTTCTCGCCCCCAAGGTTTTTTGTTTCATTCACATAGTCACAGTCTTTCTTCGCCATGGGCTATTGCACTTTGGTTTAATAATTTGAGCCCTTATCCAAAAGCCATCTCAAAGAACTCATCTGCAAAAATAGATTCGAGGGCCAATCACTCTGAAAGACAATTCAATACTTCCTTTCTTTTCATGCCCCTGTACATAAATGAAGAGCTGCAGTTCACTGACTCTTAATATAATGTAATATAAGGGATAAATTATGCTTGTTTATCTAATTGTGCTTAACCAGAGTATTATACTAGAGTCAAACGACAGCTTTATTTGTGAGGTGAGGCAAGATGTGGCTTTTAGTCTGTTAATATCCAAGTCATTTGGGAACATAGCTGATGACAGGGTCAAGTTCTTTCAGGCATTCTTTCCTAGTGCCTTTGAGTTTAGAAATCCATGGGTTCTCTAAAAGCAAAAGTAGCATAGTAAAATGACACAGCACTCTCTCAGCCACATTTACATAATTGCAATAGATATGATTAATGCAAATTATATTAATTGCGTGTTTTACTGCTTATGGCTGATTGGCTGAATTTACTAGTTGCTTTGGTACATTCAAGAAATGATCCAAATTATATTTTCAATTCAGTTAAGGAACTAGTCAGAGAAAATACACTTTGATCTGTCAACAGGCAGAAATTCTCCCTTACGTGACGTGACAATCTTTGGCCTTCTACATTAAAATCTAAATAAAATTGCAATGTATATTTTTATGCTTTGCTTTATTCAATTCTTTTACTGTTTAACTGAAGGTCAGTCTTTGATCATAAATACACAGAATATAAAAATATATTGAGCTTAGGAGTTGGATCTGCTCAATAGGTGAGGACTTCACATTTTCCTTTAAAATAAGTTTTAAAGAAATAGAAAATAATAGCTGTAATAATGCAAATTGATATGGGGAGAAACCCAAAGTGCAACTCTGAAAAGATAACAGTTATCTCCAATAGTCTAACCCAAAGGCTAAGTAAGTGGAAGGAATGTGACCTTTCTTTTTTGGTTTGGTTACTGGAAGGAGAGGGAATTAGAAGAGGGTGGCCTAGAGAATCCTCCTCTGACAGGATTTTCCTTTGGGATCTTCTTGAAGCCATATTTGCTACTAAGAAAGCTTTATAATGCCATCTCCTATTTAAGTTCTGAGAAGTCTGATATGTCTAAGTAGGTTTGAACATAGACTGAGCTTAGAGAGGAATAAAGTCTAACTCCTCTACAAGGAATAAAGCCCAGAGCGGAAACAGATTTTAAGTAGTTACTTCTCAGAATTCTACTTCATTTGATTTTATATGTAGTAAGTAATATTAAGAGTAAAGGTTTTATACTTCCAGCCTCTTAACATAATGTTGTCATAGAAATGAGCATGTTTTTTTTTTTTTTTTTCGTCCTTGGTGATTTTAGTTAGTAATGATTAGCAAATGGCATGCCAATTACAGAAATATTGAGTACCAATAATAAAGCCTTCTTTAAAAATGTTAAAGAATTTATTATATAAAGGGTTTCTACATATTCTATTGTAATTTTCTTTCTATAAGGCATTTGACACATCTGTAGCCTATTTCTTCAGCTACGTTGCTGCATTTGTTTCCAAAGCAAGATTTTTCAATATTTATGTTGCCCCCAATATAAGAAATAGGTCATTGTTAACGTTGAAGTGTTATTGAGATTTCAAAGGTGGAAGACATTATCTTTTCCTATTTTTCTTTATGATACAGTGTTTGTATTGTAGTTTTCCTAAAGTAGTAAGCACTCTTTTGGGAAATAGGTTTAGGGAATAGTCAATTAACTCTCACATAAAATAGATAAAGTTAGTGACATCTGGGCTAAGCTATTAAAAATACCAGTACAATGATAACTATCCAGTTATTGGACCAGTCAGAGCTTATCCATTTTTTATTCACTGTTCTAGTGCACTTTGTGTGAAAAGAGGGATTTACTCCCTTTTTCTATTGGTAATGAATATAAGTCATCACATTTTTTTTTCCTAACTTTCATCTTAATGGTTTGAAATAAAGAGTCAGATGCATAGCTTTTCAATTTCTTTTACTACTTTATTTTATTACTTGGTTATTTTAAGGTCAAAAGATTTCCATTTCCAAAAATACATAATAGAAATAAAAAAGCAGTAAAATTTGGACTTAGATAGCAGGGACATTTTCCTTAAAAGTGTCAACATGATTTACAAATTATTAAAAAGGCAATAAAATTTGAATTTGTGTAGCATAAACTTTATCTTAAACTGTCAGATGCATGATTTCAAAGTTGTTTTATTAATCTATCACTAATAATTATTTTTCTCAATAACACAGAAAGTGAAATAAAACCCATCTATCTAAAAAATCATTAGAATTGAAAACACTAAATGTTCTAATATTATATAATTTATTTTCATGTAGAAATATTTCATATTTCTTCTATGTTTATTTGAAGTTATTTGTATTGTCAAACACTTCGGGAAAATGAGGTTTTCTAGTTGAATCAAACTCCACATATCATTTTATATAAGTTATCTGAAGAAATGACTAAAGGTGATTTTTTTCAAAAGCTGTCTCTAGGAGATAACTGCATCAATTTTTCATTTATCTAGAGTGATCTTGAACATAAGGTCTTCTGTGGAATTTCTCTTCAAGGTAAGATTCCCAAATTCCTGCAAAATCAGTGTTCTACATGTATACAATATACTGTTTTCACAAAAATACTGTCATAATTCATTTGGAAAATAATACCTTTGCATGTCTAAAATATATTTTTTTTTCACAGAACGAATGTTCTGTAAGGAAAAACAATTGGTCTATCCCTTGAAGGAAATGCAGATAAATAATGTGTTAAGGGAACAGATAAATATCTACCTTATCTTTGTGATTTTCAACATAAATTTTGGTCAGAGAAGTCTTTTCAAAATAGAATAGCATCAAAAATAATCAGTGTAAGAAATGGTTCTGTTGAGGCCTGTTGCATGAAGAGACATCAAAGGAGGCACTCATCCAACTTGCAATACCCTTTTCATCTCCAGGAACCTTGTGGCATTTGTTGTTTCTAGAAAGCTACAGCAGAAGAGGTGCTGGAGGGGACTGTGGAGTTTGCTAGCTGATTCCTTTATTTATTTATTTATTTTAAATTTTTAATTTGTTTTAATTAGTTACATATGACAGTAGAGTACATTTATGCACTTTGATATATCATACGTAGATGGGATAGTATGCCAACTCTTTCCTAATGCCAACTGACCCCTTAGGAAAGATTTGAAAATTTATAGTGATGATGGCATGTTCTATACTTTATCACTTTGTTACCCACACTTGGTGTTAAGTATACATGAACAGTAGTCAATGGTGATGGCAGTTACCTTATTAGCACCTGTAGTCAATGATCTTTGGTGAAAAATCTGCACACAAACTTTCCCCTTAGGGAACAACTGCAAAAGGTTCCTTGTAATCATACCACTGTTTTGAAATATCTTTGACCCTGCTCATTCCAGTGGGAGTACTTACATGGCAGAAGTATTTGGGCAGAGTTTGAAATATTAGGACAAAATAAAACTGGTTTTGAAATATTTTTTGCTCAAAATACATTTGTTGCCAGCACATTCCCAGCTAGCCATTTCATATCCCATGCCTGGAGTATTTAAAAAACTGTGATACCAGTTTCTGATTCCATGTTGGGCAATTTTGAAGTCCTGGTGTCAGTAGAAAATGAGTTGATTAGTAGAGTGGCTAGCTTCTGTGAGCTCTCCTTTCCTCTATTGACAACTACTTTCTAAAGCAAATGCCAATCCTGTAGGATAATAATAAAGATTGGTGTTCCCTTGTTCATTAGACAGGCAGCAGTAAAATGGGTAATTAAGCTTTAGAAATGTATTTGTAATATAGTCTGTTTGCACAATTTGCATACAAATAATGCCATCTCTATTTATCGAGATTAGTAATATATAGTGGACTATTCATAGCCTTTTGTAGGTTTCTGTGACCTTTAATTGGCACTGAAACAATAATTGACACATTAGATATCGTCACCCCCCTCTTTTGCAGATAACTTTCAAAATTATTGTCTCAGCACTTTGAATATTTCCACATTTCTTTTGTTAACTTTAACTTTTAGTGTGATACCATTATTTACCTGAGGACTAACCATGTTGGAGATTTTCAATTGCTTCTCTAATAATAAGAATTCTTCCCCGGAAGAGGTCTCATTTTATCAAGGATGCCAGAAACAAGCAGAAATAAACGCAAATGTGTTCTTGCTTTTGGAAATGCATTAGTGACATGAATGCTTATCAGTAATAATAATATTAACTATACAATACTTCCTATGTGCCTGGCATTGTTCTAAGGGCTACATAGATTTTAACACAGAAGCTTTGGAAGTAGGTGCAATTATTAATCTCTGTTATTCAGTTGAGAGAGAGGAGAGGGAGGTTAAGAAAATTTCTGTAATCATCTAGCTAGAAGGCACTGGAGTTAGAACTTGGCCCCTGGCAGTCTGGTTTGAAGATCAATCCTCAGTCATATTTTATCATCAATCCTCAATCATGTTTTATCTCAGACTTCAAGCTATGGTGTCTTTCCTCCAGGCTTTTTATTTGATTGTTTTGTCTAACTTTGTTATTTTGGGGGCAAACATTTATATGAACTTTTGTATTTTTTGATCTTTATTGGGACTTTAAAAACATTTTTTAATAATGTAAAGTTGCAGTTGCTACAAAATTCCCATGAACATCTGGCTTCTGAGAAGCTCTTCCAAGCCTTCCTTTGTTTCAGACTTTATTCTGAATCATGAGTCACAAAATCTAAAGAATGCTGATCTTATAATATTGCCATTTCCCAGGTCTTCAAAACTAACCATTGTAGGACACAGCCTATTCTTCTTATGGATTCCTTTGAAGGATGGGCTCAGTTGCTTGTATAAATCATTTTATTTGTTGCCTTCTTTAATGCTGTTTATTGGCAAATCAAAAAAGACTATATTTTTTACGGTGTTGCTCATAATGAGCAGACTTTGTACATGCAAAATGTGTTTATATCTTAGCACATTGTCTATAAAAAGAAAACCAATAAAAATTTGCCACTTTATCACTATTTTCTAAATTGGAATTATTTTCCAAATCAATAAATACTGTTTTAATGGTCTACCTTAAAATATATATATATATATATATATATATATATATATATACATATATATATATATTTATAAAAATTGAGCTAAGGGATCCCGGATATATTTAGAATTTAGTAATTGGCAAAGGGAAAACTTGACCTCTTGATTGTTAGATCAAATGCAGTTGAATTTTGACCTGTATGTGTCGGCCTTGTCCATTGTCAGTGACTAAATTGATCTAATTTTTTGTTGATTTGGGTTTTTTTTCCCCCTGACTTGAGGATCAATTTTTGCCTTATTTCTCAGGTTGTCATGTAGTTTTTTTTTTTTTTTTAATTTTGTCACTGAAGGATAAAGAATTGTATAATTATTAGCCAAAATGTGTCTGAGATAAATATAGGTAATACGGACACTAGATAATTTAGTTGAAGAAATCGCTAATGTTGAGAAAAACAACATGTTTGTATTTTCCTGAATAAGATTGACTATTATGCTTATTAAATTTCATAGACTATGATTTGCCATGCTAATTCTTACATGACTTTTGCTATATGGTAATAATCTACCTTCCATGCCAAGTCAGGCAAAGAGTCTCATAACTTTTGGTTTATAATCAGGGACAGACTAGAAAGTACAATTTAAAATATAAATTTAGATAATAAATATATTTACATGTAGATAAAGACAGATACCTGCATGTTGTGTTAAGAACCATTTTAGAGTGTTTAAGAAAGGATGTTAGGAGGAGGTCATCCTGCCTTCCAGCTAGTCAGAGATAATTCATTGATGGGTATATTTTCAAGAACAGTTAGAAAGAGAAGGAAATGGCTGGTAGTAGGCTTTATCTAAGATAAGAAAGGCATTCTACCACTAACCTACTGCATGGGAAAATACAGATGTGGAATGCTAGCACTGGAACAGAGTAAAGTATGGAGCCAGCACTAAGCATAAATAATCAGGCGGTGGAACTAAACATCAAAGCCTTACCTTTATTCTCTGAAATACAGTAGTCTTTGAATGAAGGTAGAATGCTATGAAAACCCTGTTTGCACCTGGAAAAATGCATAAGATGTGCATAAAATGTGTTAGTTTAAATTAAAAGATTCCATCCTGTAATAAACTCATTAGGCATATTCTAGAATCGTCTCCTAACCTGTGTCTGTCCACCTGGAAAGCATTCATTGAAATTTCATTTATACTTGGTGATAGGCAGATCATTCCCTGGAACATTGTCTAAATGCTTCTGAGAGATGTAATTTGACTGGTAAATTAATGGTTTCTGGTGATCTTAATGTTAACATAACATTTGGAGGCATTGCTCATCAGGGGTGCAATATTGTGTTTCACAGGATGCATGAGACAAAGACACTTAATGAGTTTTGGCTGTGCTGCCCATATTGTGCACAATTCTGTTCAAACTGTTACAGGCTTCCTGCCAAGATATGTAGGAGAAATTGCTTAAAAGATTAGTAGAAGAAATGGTCTCATTCCTTGTTGTGTACCCTTGTTATTGGTTTGTCAACAGTTGCAGAAAATTTTGGTATAGGCAATAAGCAATTAGTGTCAGTTCAAAGGAAAGCTAGTCCCCTCAATAATATTTATGGATCTCGAATGACAGTCAATCCTCAACTTACATTACAGTGATATCCAGATAAACTCATGATGAATGTAAAATATTTAAAGTAAAAAATGCATTTAATACACTTAACCTACTGAATATCATAGCTTAACCTAGCCTACCTTAAATGCACTAAGAACACTTAACCTACAGTTGGCCAAAATCTTCACAAAACCTATTTTATAATAACTGTCGAATATCTCGTGTAACTTATTGAATACTTGTATTAAAAAATACTGGCAACACAGTAACTGTAAAGCATAGGTTGTTTTCTATAATGATCACGTTGCTGACTGAGAACTATGGATCCCTGTCACTGCCCTGCATCAGGAGAGGCTACCATGCCACATATAACTACTTCAGGTAAAGATTGATATTCAAAGTACAATTTGTATTGAATGCAATTGCTTTTGCATCATTGTAAAGTAAAATAAATATTGAACTCAGGATTGCTTACCTACTGAACCACATCCCCAGCCCTCTTTTGTATTTTATTTGGAGACAGGGTCTTGCTGAGTTGCTTAGGGCCTGCTAAGTTGCTGAAGATGGCTTTGAACTTGCAATCTTCCTGTCTCAGCCTCCGGAGCTGCTGGGATTATAGGTGTGTGCCACTGCACCTGGATTTTAGTGGGTTTTTTTTTTATTTTTTATTTTAACTTTTTTACTGTATTACATAATAGTGGGATTCATTTTGACATAATCATTCTGGCATGGAATATATTTGTTCCATTTCAGTTCCCAGTACTCCCCCTTCTTTCCCCTCCTCCTTTCACCCATTCCCTTTCTTCTACTGGTCTTCCTTCTGTTTTATTTATAGTCTTTAGAAATTAGTGCTTTATAGATACACATAAAACTGAAATTCAGTGTGGTATATTTATATATGTACACAGCATAATTTGGTCAATTTCATTCCACAGTTTCTCCCTCTTCCCGTCCCTCCTCCCTTCCCCTGAGTCCCCTTCCTCTGCACCAGTGATCACCCTTCTATTCTCATGGGATTCCAGCCCCACCTTGTTCCTTATTTTGGTCTGATAAGTTGACTTACTGTCAGTTGAATGAGGGCACCTGTGGTGATGCTAATATAGTATTTCCTTTTTTTTGTAAAAAATTATGGTTCTAATAGGTAATGGCTACTCCCAATATTCATATTCATACTCATTCACATTTTACATAAATATTTCCTGTGATAAAGTCCCTTGGATATGCTTTTGAAAATGAGATGGCTAGATACATTGCAAGTTAAATATTCCATTTTTGTATATATAGCAAAAATTGTAAATTATTCATATCTTCATTAAATTTTAAAAATAAATAAATAACAATTAAAATGGTTGCCTATTAATAATCTGCAAATGAAAAGTGGCAACGGCTGATATCCTACGTGGTCTACTGCTTAGAGGACATACATAAATAAATATTATTCCTGTGTTACAGAATCATCACACAATGGAAAAATAAATCACCTATAAAACTTTAAAACACACATAACTAAAATGGTTTTTATTATTTTTTTGTAAATTCTTTGGCATATTTCTTTGCTAGTTATTAACATTACTTTTTGTAGGTTATTTAAAAAAATAACCATTCATACTTTGTCAGTAAAATTGTCTTATGCAGTTAGAAAGTTTAGGGTTTTTTGTTTTTTGTTTTTTTTTTTAGTTGTTGTTCTACCATTATAGAACGTGTAAGCCGACATTTATTTGAAAGTTTTCTGTATGCCAGGAGCTATTCAAAGTGCTTTATATATAAAGCACTATTCAGAAAGCTTTCTATATACTAACTCGCTTAAATCTCACAAAGATCTCATGAGGTAAATTACCATTATAAACATCATTTTATCCAAAGAAATGATATGATATTGAGAAATTAGAAAACTTGCCCAACATCCAGAGCTGGAAACTGATAAAGTGAGAACTCAGTCCTGGTAGTCGGAATACTCAGGCCTTTTGACCACCATGTCTTCTATCTATTCATTGTCTGGAATGAATGTTTGTGGTGGGTAAAATTGAATTAGAGAATATTCCACAATTAAAGTATATTTTTTAAAAGCTCACATGTTCTATTTCAGAAAACATAATAGCTGAACTAAGATTAGAAAGACCTTTTTTTGCATTCAATACTATTTTGAACCATCTTAGCCTTTTTTAAATAGACACTTGGGTGACATTAAGCATATTCACATTGTTGTGCAAACATCACCACTGTCTATCTCCAGAATGTTTTCATCATTGCAAACTAAAATTTAATGGATTAAATAGTTACTCTCCTCCCTGTCCTCCCAGCCTCTATTCTACTCCCTAATCCTTTTCTACTCTGTCTTTATGAGTTTATCAATAGTGTTTAAGCTGTTTGTAGTCATTTTAAATAGGTTAATATTTTAAACATCTTTTCAGTTTTCATTTACAGCACAAAGGTAAGTTCAACTTAGTCTCTGTCTGGACTACCACAAATTCTCTATTAGGAAATTTAGAGTAATGATCCTTTATTAAGAATTTCGAACTGTTACCCTTCTGCCAGTGTTACTTGTTACTTAGATATTGATAATACCACTTGAGTGTTTGAGAACAAGATAATTATCATCCTACGGCTTGTGACGACCTTGAGAAATACACCATTAAGTCTGGTGAACCTTTAAAACTATTTTGAGGTTCTTTTCAATCCTCTTAGCCTTTTAGATGACCAGCTAGCACACGGATTACCCATCAACAATCAAGCAATGGATGTCAGGGATTTCAGCTATCTCCACTGGTGTGCTTCAGATCATCTCTTTTTACATTCTTGTTTTCAGAAAGGATGGGTGCTGGGGAATAGAGAAAAATGTTTATTTTGAATCAAATAAAGCAAGCAATAGGTTTAGAAATTACTGCCTCAAATAACCAAAGACATCCTTATTCTTCTTAAGATTACAGTAATAAGGAATGACAGACATCAGACGAATTCAATTCTCAATAAGAAAGCTTGGGCTTTCTCAAGTAGTCCATTTAGTGGCCCTGGGAGTTTGCTACATCCCACATGAAACCACCATGTCCCTTTGGAGCTGACACAATAACTGTGCTACATAATCTTTATTATTTATATAATAGAGGATTGCGAAAGCAAAAAGAGAAATATAAAGATGTTTTCCATAAGTATATTACTAACATATCTGTAGAACATCACTTATGATAATGTTTCATAATGAAAAAAGAATACATAAATAAAATTATAGACTTAATGTAGCATCATCTTTCTTCAGAGCTTTGTTGGACTACAAGGGGGGCATTTGGATGGTTGGGTTCATCTAAGATCAACCACCACCATTTGAATGGCTCACTATTTCACTATTGCTTTTCTTCCCAAAGAAAAATGCCTTTATGGTGCATGTGTGTGTGTGTGTGTGTGTGTGTGTGTGTGTGTGAGAGAGAGAGAGAGAGAGAGAGAGAAAGAGAGAGAAGGAGAGCATGCACATGAATGTGTGTGTGTGTGGGTGTGTGTAAGCAATTCATAGAAGGAGGCAAAAATGGAAATATTAATGAAATATATCATTGATTCATATCAGAATTCCTCTCATTTTTTTGTGTGCAATGTGTGTGTTGATAGAGCTTAGGAAGTTGGGATATATATATCAGAATCAACTGTGAGATATTTTCAACCTATTTATTGCTATTTCTAACTTCCATTTTCCAGGTCTCAACTATAATGTTTAGGAGGTAGAAGTCTGTGTGATTCATAAAATCCCTCATGGTGGCTGTGCTACGCCACAAACACCACCCTCAGATGCTCTTACACACTGACACCTAGGCACTCATGCATCAGTTGAGAACTATTACACTTATTAACTTCCTAACGGGGAAAAATGCAAGATTAGTCAGTAGCAAGCATACTCTAGTTACTTTGATATATGCTTGGAAAGATGAGAAAAATGAAACTGGGAATTCTAAATATGTTTCCACGAAGAATCTTATATAGTAATGCCAAGACATAAAGAAAGAACTGGTAGCTATGAAAAAAGAGGACAAAATGGAAAAATGCATGGAGATGACTCAAGAGGGATAGATGGGCCAAGGACTGAGGCCATGAGGATATAACCTATGGATTTATCAACATAAATTTAGATTCCATGAAAATAAGTAAAAAAATCAAGGTAATATGTTTAAGACAAACATTTTAAAGAATTTTTATTAATATTTTCAAAATTGTTTAATTAAAATAGATTTCTGAGTTTTGTTAGAGATGTATGCCTATGTCATCACCTCCCCCTGGTTTGCCCAGGAATTTCCAGGTTTTAGCATTGAAAGTCCCATGTCTCTAGAATCCCTTTAGTTTTGAACGACATAGAATGGTTTACCAATCTAAGTTCAAGTCACAATATTTATGATCATAACTGCATGATTTTATGATACCCCTATTGATAATATTTTATTCTGTGTGTTTTGCCTGTTTTCATCTTCATCTGTAAAAAAAAATAGCAAACAATAAAATAAACCTTCCTTTGATCTACACAACTATAGTTTTAAAGCATACATTTTTGCTTTCAAAGGAAGGAGGCAAAATGTTATTGAAAAAGGTCACATTTAATGCTTAAACTGATATTTTCTAAATTGGATGCCTGGCTGGTGACCAGATGTTCTAGGAATGCATCTTAATTGATTATAATGTCTGGCTTCAAAATACACATGCATATGTTTTTAAAATCTATCTTTTGGACAAATTTGTCTTCCTTAAAAATAATCCATTCCGGTGGAAAGGAAAAGGTAACAGGTGTTAGGGTCATTGTTCTTATATAATAGATTGAAGATTATTTCTGTTTTCGTTTTGTCCTCTCTCTCTCTCTCTCTCTCTCTCTCTCTCTCTCTCGGTACTGTGTATTGAACACAGAGGTCCTTTACCAATGAGCTACATCTCTAGCTCTTTTTATCTTTTATTTTGAGATAGGGTCTCACTAAGTTGCTTATGGCCTTGTTAAGTTGCTGAGACTGGCTTGGAACTTGGCAATCCTCCTGCCTCAGCTTTCCGGTTTGCTGGGATTACAGGTGTATGCCACCATGCCTGGCGCTATTTTCTAATGTATGCATCACACATTTTCCTCTAGCAATTTTATACATTTTGGTACATTAAATTTTCATTTTTTTTTCAATTTAAACTATTCTAATTTTCAGCCTGACCTATGAAAATGTGATTCATGAAATATTCAGAAATATTCTGTTTAATTTCAAATATTTGGGGTTTTTACCAATGTTGTGTTTATTGATGTCTAGTTTAATTTTGCTATGGTTATAGAAGACGTCTTGTATTGTCTGGCTTCAACATTTAACTTTTAAATGTTTAAATTGATTAATAAAAGCATAAACATTGTACACAATAAGGTGCCATGTGATGTTTCAATACATATTTATTGTGTAATGTTTACATCAGGTTAATGATATCTATGCCCCCAATCATTATTTCTTCACAGTGAAAATGTTCAATGTCCTTTCTTAGCTTTTTGAGATATATAGTACATAACCATTATCCATAGTCACCTGACTGTGCTATCCCACACTGCAATTTCTTTCTCCTACCTAATTGTAACTTAGTATTCATTGATTAAACATTTCCCCATCCCTCCCCTCTTTGTTTTCCATAATGCCTGCACTAATGTATATTCCTACCAATATTGTAAAAGGGTTCCCTTTTCTCCACATCCTTGCCAGGACTTTTGTCTTGTATTTTTAATAATGGTCCTTCTTACTGGAGTGAAGTAAAATCTCATTGTGGTTTTCATTTGCATTTCCCTAATGACTTGTGATGTTGAGTGTTTTCTCAAGTACCTATTGGCCATTTGTATATCTTCTTTTCAGTAATATTTATGGAAGTCTATTTCCCATGTTTAGGCTGAATTATTTGTTTACTGCCATTGAGCTGGGGTTCCTTTTATATATTCTGCATTCTCAGATATACAGTTTGCAAATATTTTCTCCCATTATGTAGATATGTTCTCCTCATTCTGATGATTTCTTTTGTTGTGCAGAAACTTTTGCAATTCCATTCGTGTATTTTTGTTCTTGTTTCCTGTGTTTTGGAATTGTATTCAGAACATTCTTGCCCATTCCAGTGTCCTGAAGCACTTCTCTTCTATTTTCTTCTAAGTAATTTCATAGTTTCAGGTTATACATTTAAGTCTTTTATCCATTTTTATTTTTATTTTTTTTGTGAATGATGATACATAGGGTTCTAATTTTGTTCTTGTACATGTAGATACCCAACTTCCCCAGAATCATTTATTGAAAAGACTGTTCTTTCTTCTATGTGTGTTCATAACCCCTTTGTCAAAAATCAGTTAGCTATAGATGCATATGGTCATTTCTTGGTATTCAATTCTGTTCTGTTTCTCTTTATGCCAGTACTATACTGTTTTGATCACTGTTTTCAGATAGTGTGATAATTTTTTTTTTTGTGGTATCATATGAGTTTTAGGATCATTTATTCTCATTTTGTAAAGACTATCATTGATATTTTAATTGAGAGTTTGTTTTATGGCATAGATTATTATCTATCTTGCTCAGTAACCCATGTCCACTGTGTGTTTTTAACTTATTAAGTTTGTGGTATTTTATTATAGTAGCAATAGGAAACCAATACAGAAGTGAAAAATATTTGCAGTTACAATGTCAGGTTTTGTACAGATGGTACAGTAATAAAAATGAGTAAACTTGGGGCTGGGCTTGTGGCTCAGTGGTAGAGTGCTTGCCTAGCATGTGTGAGGCACTGTGTTTAATCCTCAGCATTACATAAAAATAAATAATATAAAGGTATTGTTTCCATCAACAACTAAAAAGAAATTAAAAATGAGCAAACTTAATTTATAAAAGTGATTATTTGATCTAGATGAAAAATCACTTCATAGAATAACTCAAAATATTTTATGCAAATGGTCATGTGAAACTGTCATCTTAGAATAACAACTATTTTCAAAAATCATTCTATTGAGTTACAGTTAGCCAATAAAAACTGCACATATTTAATATCTACATCTAGAAAAGTTTGGAGATAAGTATATGAAACCATCACCACAGTCATAAACATAGGCAGGTCATATATATCTAAAACTTTGTCAATGTCTTCAAGATTTTGCAGTGTATTGCAGTACATATTTTCAAAATAGTTTCCAGTTATTTTCTTCATTTCAGAAGTGTTTGTGGTGATATTTCCTTTTTTATTTCTACTTTTTTTGATTTGGGTCTTTTCTCTCTTCCTTTTGATTAATTTGTCTAAGGTTTTATTAATCTGATTTATCTTTTTGAAGAACCAATTCTTTGTTGCCTCTATCTTGTGTATTGTTCTTTAATTCTCGATTCATTAATTTTAGTTGTGATATTTATTATATCCTGTCTTCTACCTATTTGGGGGTGACTGTTCTTTTTCTAATGCCTTGAGATGGAGCATAAGCTCATTTATTTGAGACCTGTCTATTTATTTTTATTTTTATTTCTAAATGCAATAAGGCACTCAATGCAATAAGTTTTCCTCTTAGTGCTGTTTTCTACTATTCTACAGATTTGATATTATTGTATTGGGGTATATCTAAGATTTAATGTCAAGGAGAATTTTTTAAATGTAATTGTATTCACTGACACTTGGGGCATATATTTTTATTATCATTATATCTTCTTGTTGGATTGTTCCCTTTACCAGATGTAATAGCCTTCATTAGCTCTTTTGATGAATTTTTGCTTGAAATCAACTTTGCCAGATATGACAATGTCTACTCCAGTTTGTTTATGGACTGCATATGCAGAATTTTAAATTGAAGAATTCCAGTAATTGGGGTTTTAGTCAAGGTTGGACTTTGGAATTCTGTGGGTGGGTGTTTGAAAATTGCTTTATACCTCCTGTTGGCTCTCTAGGGTCTCCAGGAAAACCTACTTTTAGGACACAGGGAAAAAACCTCCACAGATTTCACTTTCACCCCTGTAAATATGAAATACGGGATATATGCCTTGGTACAGAGGACACTTTTGTGTGTCCCGTGCAATTGCAGCAGTAGTGGGAGATTTCTCCCTTGTGATCCAGAGTATGAATGGTCCAGGCAGACTTTCCTTCGTAGCTATTTCAGTCTCTCTGCATCAGGAACCTTCTGGGAATTTTTTGGTCAGCTGCAGGGTTCCCTGATTTCCTGTTTCCGAGTGGCAGGAACACGGGTTGGGGGTGGTTTCAGGCACTGGAAGTGTTGCAGGACCTCTCCTGCATGCTCTTTCCCTGGCCACATGATTGCAGGGGATGGCTGTATTCTCTGGTAGCATGACCAACAATTCGCTGTGGGAACTGAGATGCTGGTTGCTTTCTCTGGTGTGAATGCAACAGGCGGCCACCTTCTCTGGTAGGGCGAACACATTCTTTCATTGGAGCAGCTGTTTTCCCAAGGAGCCCTGCAGCCGTTTTGGGGGCCCCCAAACTTCCCCTCCCATGTGAGTCATTTTTTAGAATTGCTTTCACTGATTAGCTCACTCTACTTACTATGTGCTTATCAACTTTAGCCTTCCACTCTAATCCTCAGGTTTCCCCTAGTCAATTTATCTGCTGGCCACACCCACCTCCTTTGTCTCCACTGACCCTCCCCTTCATTCGGCCTCTGGAGCTTCCTTAATGTATTATTTCTTAAGCTTGCATTTATGAATTCTGTGAATTCACACTCACACACACCCCCACATATACAAATACATATACGTGTATGTGTGTGTGTGTGTGTGTGCACCCTTTCTCTGATCTGCCATCTCCACTCCCCCAATGCATGTATAATTCTTATAAAAATATTTGACAGGCAGTGTATACTAAAATATGATTTATTTTCAGATATTTGGGAGTATATTTTAAATAGTGTATGCTCTAAAATATTATGTGTGAATATTATTAACTTTTAGACATATTTACAACTATCATTTTTGCTACTAAAATTATTTATAATACTTTTTTCATCCAATTTTCCAGTTTAATCATTATTTATGGAGGGTCTTTTTAAGGATAGGTACTTTAATTTTCTTCTTTTAATTCTGCTTATTAGTCAGGTCCACATATCATAATAATAGATAGAGAAATAAGCTTTGAACTCGGCTTCTTGGAAGACTGAGATCAATAGGCATCTGAAAAATCATATAAAAGTAATATTTTACTCCTTCAGTTATAGATGATTTACATTTGAATATTATAATTAGTTTTTGTCATGTTTTGTGACCTTGACTTTTTGACATCACTGCCAAATACCCCATCATTACTATATAGATTTCTGTCCTTGACATATATCTAGTAATTGATCTGCTCTTTATTATGTTTAACCTATTTGGATTTAGAAGGATGGGCTTCTTCCTAATTAACCTTAACTGTTAGGATAAGATTATGTTGCAGATTGACACTGGCAATTTATTTTATGACATTGTTTATTTTGTGTTTAAGAAAGCACTTCATCATTAGTCTAGTAAATTATCAAATGACAGATTGTTTAGGAGGACAGAATATGGATTTGACAGTTTTTAAAAAAAACCCAGATTTTTATACAGAATTAGAAGAATAATCATGGAAATCATTGAATACCTAGGAACCAAAATCCTATAAATAGCATAGAGAACTTTAGTCAGCCATTATATAAATGTCATAAAATTTAGTTTTATACATAGTAATAAATTAGTGAAGAAGATATCTTATTATGGGGAAAAATACTCTTTCATGGTAGAGATTATATAGGTGACATACATAGGTTCAAGAACATCGGGAAAAGGGAACTAATGACGCAATCAATAAAAGATTCTAATGTGGAAACTAACATTTTTGTTTTCTTTTAAATTAATGTTCATAGAAATTCTGCATATTTATGGAGCTGCTGCTTCTTTCTCAGGCAATGAGAAAACACACATATCAAATACAGCCCTGGATTTCAGGGTTCTTATAATTATATAACACATATTTGTATGGGCTGATAAAATAAAAAAGATGTCTCATTCACCACCTTAATTTAGAAATAAGGAGATTGTGTGTTCTTTCAGCAAGTTATAGAGATGATAGATTTTATGGAAGTTTGCTTTTTTTAAATCTTAAAATTTATTGTTCTTTGTATACTAAATAATAACTACCTGTCACAAGCCATCCATGGGTTGCATGTGGGTCACTGTGCATCGAAGCCTAGTGGTTAGAAACATCTTGTGTCTGGGAATGACCAGTGAACATTTTCTCTGGTCAATTGCTCAGGGACATTGTGAATTTCTATCCAGCTCTGCCATGTCCCACACAGCACCTGAGATGGGTGTGACCTGCCAAGATGCCAATCAGCCTGCTGACTGCCAGACATCAGGAAGCAAGATTCTGCCCTTAAAACCTTATCCCTGCCTTTGATGTACCCCCTTAAATAAACCATGGGAGCCATCTTTCCTTTGTCTAGTTCCAGCTGTTGTGTGGACTAAATGTATCCGGGGCTCTGCTTTTGTAAATATATTTCTGACTCTTTGTCTTTTGTTCTTCACTAATTATTTTAGACTTTACATTTTCAGGTGGTTTACACCCAGCTTGGCAGGGAGAAGACCACCCCCGCCCCCCAGTGAGATGCTGGCTGTCGCCCCTGTGTTGTAGTATCTCACTTTCCCTTTCTTCAAATGGGCATACTAATCATGCCGTAAAGAATTTCTCATTGTTGTTGTGAGGATGAACTAAATAAACAGAAAGGAAGGACTAAATTTTAAGGACATATGAAGGATTCAATATGTCCTTAAAATTTCACCATAATTGTAATTATTTTATCATCATCACCTTCATCATCGCCATCATGACCATTATTTTAAGTCCAACATTACCTGTTAGGGTCTGTAAAATGTTAGGGTCTGTAAACAAGTCTGGATGGCTCCTGGCATTTTGCCAGAGGGAGTGGTTTGTGAAGTAACACCAGCGAGCCATTAAGTGTGGAGATTCCTTATTGGTTGACTGATGTATCTAGTTTATGTTAATTAGATAAGTTGTGTGTAATGTATATATACCCCTCCTGTCCTACAATAAACGGCTCCCACTCCTGCTGTATCAATGTACACAAGTTGCTCGTCATCCCCCGGTTATTTTGCTGCAGCCGGACTGTGGCAATTACCTAAGTCTGTTCACGCTACTAAAACAGAATACCATAAACGTGAGTAGTTTATAAGTAACAGAAATATATTGCTCATAGTTCTGGGGGTTAAGAAGTCCAATATCAAGGATTCATCAGTGAGGACTCACGTCCTGGTTCATAGATGATCAACTTCTCCCTGGGTCCTCACAGGGTATAGGAGGTGCAGGAGCTCTTTGGGTTTTCTTTTATTTTGTATTTTATTTATTTTCGTAATGGCAACTAAACACAGGGGAGCTTTACCATTGAGTTGCTTCCCAAACCCTTTTTATTTTTTATTTTTGAGACTGAGACTCGCTAAGTTGTTTGGGGCCTTGCTAAGTCACTGAGAATAACCTAGAGCTTGCAATCCTCTTGCCTCAGGTATCCAAGTTGCTGGGATTACAGGTGTGCACCACCACACCTGGCAAGGGTCTCTTATATGAATATCAATCCCATTTGTGAGTCCACCTCATCACCAAAGCATCTCTAAAGGAGCCACCTCTACGTATTGAGAATTCAGATTTAGCATTTGAATTTTAGGAGGCATAAACATTCAATCTATTACAAATCTAGAAATATTTATTTAGCATCATAGGAATTAAAATGAAAAAAATGACAATGAAGAATGGAAAAGCATATCGTCATGTCATTTAGTCAGTCACAGGATTAGTCAGTCAACTATAGTTAACCACAGTACAGTGAGGTAGTTAAACTAGAGATTCTAGAACAAGATAATTTTAATGTAATCCTCTTTATTTTTGTTAACAATAGAACATGGTCAATTTGATTATAATTTTAACAGATTCTGTTTTCTCCAGTTTAAAATAATACTTGAGCTTAAGTGTATCAAGTACACAAACTTGAACATATTGTATGGACTTCTATATTATTGATAACCCAATAATTTGCCAAATAATTTGCCAGATAATTTGCCAGAGGAATCTGCCAACTGACTAGTCAATTCAAATCATCGTAGCCCGAGGATAAACATTTTCAAGCCACTTTGGATTATATTTGTAAAGTTTAATTCTCAAATTTTAATAACATTAAGGTTTTTCTTTTTTCAAGGCCATACTGAAATCATAAAGACACCTTAATAAAAACTAAAAATACTCATTTTTGCCATTTCATTTCCATTTCACTTTCCCATTGTTTTTTTTTTTTTTGTCTTCTATATATAGATCTCTTAGTAAAGTGTATTTTTAGTATAGAATAACTACTGAATAAGTGCTTTTCGCTTTAATAAGTTATCAGTGTGATTAGGATCAAAACAATGTTGAAAAAAATCACATATGTGGTGATGATGTAAATATTGTACTAGATTTTCCTTATTACAATTATTTAGAAATTGGAAAAGTTTATTGCCTATTGTGTTAGTCTAACAGAAGCAACAGAAACATTACCTTATCATTACATATTTCCTTATTCATTGTAGCAAAATGAATTATGTATCATTAAAAGTAGGGTTTTAACCTTTCATTGTACAGAAGGAAGTTTTATATTGTAGACATTCATCTAGATATATTATCAGGGTTATATATGTTTGTGTGTGTGTATGTAAATATGTATGTATATATTCTAAGACTTTTTATAAAAATTAAAAGATACATATCATAATACAATGGTGTTAATTTAATTCTAAGGGAAAATTGGAAGAGTAAAGAACAAGGGAAAAAGTCTTATTGTTTTCTTGTCTTTTGAATAATAAGATCCAACAGACACAAATTTAATAGTGAAGGTGTATTGCATATCTATTTAAATATAAATACCTAGAAAACTCAGAACCTTGAAGCAAGAAATGTTTATTATTGCATAATGTTATTATCTGGATCTGAAACATCCCTGAAAAGTTAATATCTTAACCACAGAGTCCCCAATATATCAAGGTGCAGAATTGGGGATTTTAGGCAATGATTAGGGTTTTGACCTCATCGGTGGATAGATCTATTTGCTGGATTAATCCATTGCTAGCTGAATGAATCACTGGGTTATAAGTTTAGACAGATGGATGTGTTTATAGAAGGTAGGCCAATGGAGGAGTGGCCCAGGACTATATAGGTCCCTGTCCCCTTTCTTTCTTTCTGCTTCTTGCTACCATGAGCTGAACAGCTTTCCTCTGCCATGCCCCCCTGCCATGATGTTCTGCTTCACTCCAGACCCACAGCAATGGAGTTTGCTGACCATGGAACTGTGAGTCTAAAATAAACATTTTCTTTCTTATTTATTTATTTATTTATACCAGGGATTGAACTTAGACACACTTGACCACTGAGTCACATTCCCAGCCCTGATTTGTATTTTATTTAGAGACAGAGTCTTGCTGAGTTGCTTAGTGCCTCACTTTTGCTGAGGCTGGCTTTGAATTTGTGATCCTCCTATCTCAGCCTCCCTGAGCTGCTGGGATTACAGGTGTGCACCACTGCTCCTGGTTTTTAACTGATTCTTAACAGATATTTTAGTCACAGTGATGAAGAGTTGACTAATACACATATGTGTTTTGGGCAGGTCCAACTCCAGATTTCTCAGGTTGTTTAAATCAAGATCTTGGTCAGGGAACCATTGTCATCTAGAGGCTGGACAGGGATGAATCTGCTTCTAAGCTCATTTACATGATTGCTGGCAGTACTTGTTCTTCAGACTGTTGGATCGAGAACCTCATTTCTTCGTTGGCTGTTGCCCAGAGACTTCTCTCAGTTCCCTGACTTATGGGCCTCTCCACAGGGCAGCTCACTACGCAGGGGCTGGTGTTCCCAAGAGTGAGGGATCAGAGAGAGAAGGCCTCAAGGCTTAATAAGCCACAGTGTTTTATAACCTAATATTGGAAATGACACACTATCACTTATGCCATATCCCACTGTCATACACATCCATCCTGGTATCCAGCAGGAGGGGACTTTACCCATGTGTGAATAGAGGAGTCAGTAGTCATTGGAAAACTTGCTACTAGTGAGGGCAAGTGATTTTTCCTTAATTTGTAGTCAAGAAAAAATTGCTGCTTTACCTTTTTTGTTAGGCTTTTAGGCTATATCCCCTGATCTTGGATGGTGATTTCTGTGATACTAGCCTAGAGACTCAATAAAATTCTTACCTTACCAATTGGTGTCAAACTAGAAGATGCTAAATAAATAAATAAATAAATAAATAAAACAAAGTAAAAGGTGTTTTTCCAAACAGACATTTTCTTCTTCTTTTTTTTTTCATGGCTCTTTCTAGGGTACTTAGCCTATTTGGTCAGCCTTCCAAAGTTCTGAATCTCTCTATAAAGCAAATTGGAAGGAGGCCTTATTGAGAATACTAGAATTCCTTTTATGCCATTCCATCTCTAGAGCCTACCATTGCAAAGCTATTCATCCGCATCCAAGCTGGCCTTTAAATTGGTTCTTTGCAATTTAGGACTCAGATCTCTTTTATGAACGAAAGAGGAACTGGCTAAAAACTGGCATCATTTTCAATAAAATCTTTAGGGTAGGTCACAGTGAGTTATCTCTCTGGTGGGTTATCATGTGTAATAAGATTTGGGGACTTGTTGAAAATCATAATTTTAATATATCTATTATAGATTATCAAAGGGATCACACTGGCTAGGTCGGGGGAAAATTGTTTCATTTAAATTACGTACACTTTTTACTCAGAACAATTAAATTAAACAGTATTTAGGCATTCCTCCTGATTCAACCAGGTTTTTTTTCATAATTCTTGTTTTTGTTGTTATTGTTTGTTTTTCCACATCAAGGCATTAATCCTTGCTGTGTAATTGATTCTGGGCATCTGATAAATGGCAGACAAGTTACAACCCCAAGGTCTTTTTCTAGAAATTGCTATACCTCTCTGCATATCTGTTTATCCTACACTTTGTAGTTGAATTTAAGGACTTATGCAAATATATCAAGGGAGTAATTGTTGCGTTTTCTGATTCCTTAAGCTGTGGTAGGCTTGAGACTAACAAGAGGCTTGCTTTGAAGAATAAGCCTCTTCTTTTCAATTTGGTTAACTGTGTGTGGTGAGTTTTATGGTTGTTCCTAACTCTGTGGTCTTCCCAAGAGGTAATGACATCCCTATGCCGTGTGACTACCTGTACCTTCCAGTAGGCAGAGTTTGTTCCCATGTCACTCTTAAGCTTGCTTGTGTGATTTTATTTCTACAATAGGATGTAAATGAATATAACATAAGCCATATTTTAGCAGAAAAAGTTCTCCATCAGCCTGAGTCCCAAAATAAGATACATGAAGCTGGGATGAGCAGAGTTTCAGCAATCCTCAAACCATGAATGGAAAATATATGTATGTTACAAAATATTGAGATTTTAAAGTTGTTTCCATAAATAAATCTGATTAACATATCTTATAAACCATGACCCTATCATGCGCTATGATGGACCATGTCCACACAGGTCAAAGTTGTTGTTTTAGTCAGCTTTTTTGCTACTGTGACTAAACAGTGGCCAGCACAACTGTAGAGGAGGAAAGGTTTATCTGGGAGCTCATGGTTTCAGAGGTCTAAGTCCATGGACAGCCAACTCCATTCCTTGGGGCTTGTGGTAAGGCAGAACATCATGGTAGGAGAGTGTGGCAGAGGGAAGCATTTCACATCATGATCAGAGAGCAGAGAGAGGTCTCTGCTGGCCAGATACAAATATATACCCCAAAGCCATGTCCTAATTCCCAACTCCTCCAGCTACTCCCTACCATTTTAGTTTCTACTCAGTTAATTTCTATCCGGATCAGTTCATTGATTGAGTTAAGACTCTCACAATCCAATCACTTCTCTTCTGAACCTTCTTGCATTGTCTCACATGTGACCTTTTGGAGGACACCCACATCCAAACCATAACAGCTGCCAACCATAGAACAGGATGTCTCCTTGTATTCCCTGTAAAGGAAGAACTGCTGACACAGTCCCACATCTCACACACTTCAAAGTAATAAACAATAGTACTTTTAATTGTGAAGAATATCCATAAATGAGTCATTGTGAGCAATATGTGCCCCAGAATCAAAGGTGAAAGAGTAGGTGTCACTGTTAAAATAACAGGAGACAATCAGGTTCTCAATGGAGTCCAGAGAGTTTCTATCTCTCTATAAACAACGTTTAATGGCCTAGATAGTGGTGAGTAGCTTAAGTTAAAAAAGAGAAAGAGAGAGAGACAGACAGACAGAGTGAGAGATAAGAGAGAATGAATATAGGTGTGGTACATGTTGACCTACTGTAAGGATTCAGTGTTAAAAAGTTCTCAGTAAAATGCCCATTAGAAGAACCATGAGACCTCCATCAACTCATTCATCAATTATTTTTCACAGGAGGACTAGGAAGACAGTAACAGGAAGGGGCATATTTTTGGATTTTAGAGTAGCAAACATATAGAGGTTTTGGAAATTCTGAGTAAAGATCTATAGGAAGATAAAGTCTAGTGATGTATTCTGACCCATCTGGGGAACGCGGTTCTGTACAATGATTCCAAAGGCAAATATTTAGCATTTCCCACAGATTGATTGAGATAAATCTTAGAGCAGACAGTATATACTAGTGGCTTGTAAAAATTTGGTAACTACATAATTTTCTCCATTCCTGTTTTCTCTTTCCTTGTAGTTAAGTCCAGTAAAAATGAGAGTGGTGAGAAGTATATGTATGTCAGCTAAATATTAGTGAGGGAAAAGGTAAGAAGTCTATATCCTATATCCAACTTTTGAGATGGGTCTGGGTTTAGAGGTGGTGATGAGAAGATTCTAGTTTAGAAGTGCAGGGTGGCTTATGGAGAGAATAAGTTCAAAGAGCAAATACCAGGAGCAAGTGAGGAGAGAGCACATTTCTGGGAATTGTTTAGAACCATGAAGAGGGAACTAGATGATCAGACAAATTAGAAACAAAACAAAACAAAACAAACAAAAACCTAGACTTTCTCTTTTACCCCCTTGAAATTTTATTGAAGTATAATTTACAAATGATAAAAGGTGTCTATTCTAAGTGTACACTATTATGAATTTTGACAACTATATAACCTATATATATCTCTCAAATCAAGACAGAGTACCTTCATCACTCTCCAGAAAGTACCTGAATATTACTTCCAGTCAATTCCCTTTACTTCTGCCCACCGACAATGAATGACTTGTTTTTCACAGTAAGATTGTTTTGCCTTTTCTAGAACTTCATTTAATGGAATTATATTTTATGCAGTCTTTTGTGTTTTACCTTTGCTCAGCATATTTTTGAGATTTCATCTATGTTGTGGCTGCACCAGTAGTTTATTCTTGGAATGTATTTTGATGATGGAAGATTGTCAGTATATTCAAAGATTGTCTTGGCACAAACTTTCCCCAGTAGCTGAAAGCTTCTCTCTTCCTCTCTTTCTGTTGCTTGGACTGGTCCAATGGCTCTTATTTCTTGGCAGTATATGGATCATAAGATAAACCACCCTGTTGCTGCTATCCAATTCATCATTGTACATGGAAATGAGCTTGAAAAAAGAGTCATTGTGAGCACTGTGAGCCCCAGTATCAAAGGTAGAAGAGTACGTGTCACTGTTAAAATAACAGGAGACAATCGGGTTCTCAATAGAGTCCAGAATACCCTCAGGGGCCCTATGATACCCACTTCACCTGCTTCTTGAGGTCATGATACTTGGCAGCCTTTTCCAGGTGGCAGACTAGATCCACAACCACTATTCTATGGGTCGGGATACTCCTGTAGCAGAGAACTTTCTATATAGTTTAGGGATGACCTTGCCTATAACCTTTCCAGGTTTAGTTGATGCAGGGATTGTATTCTGGGGGCATCCTCTTGCTACTAGCAAATTTCCCTGTAGTTAAGTCCAGTAAAAATGGACTGTATTTTGCAAAGGCTGTCCACAGTCTTATGCTGTCAGTAATGATGTGGACTGTGCTCCTTTCATGATGCCAGAATTATCCTGGATTATTTTTGTGAGGGAAGCAAAGCAGTTGGTGTTTTAGGAAGCATCGCTGACAATCCTGAGGGGATTGCCATACTTCTGCTGCAGAGTTTCGGGATGAAGGCATTGTTGAAGTTGGGTGCATTACAAATATGGGGGCATAAATACAAGGGACATGGATAATGACCCTTTGGGTTCTGTTCATCAGATAAACCTGAGGACCAGTAACTCCAAAACATATTCAGAACCAGCTCCAAAACATATACCATTTGACATCTGCAGCATCTTGCTCTTGGGGAAACAGAGAAAGAGAGAGAGAGAGAGAGAGAGAGAGAGAGAGAGAGAGAGAGAGAGGGAGAGCACTTGCTTTCTCACTGTTGACAATATTGTCATTCTCACCTTGACTATGCCATGAAGTTGCTATGGGTGAAATCATATTGGAACATGGAGGCCATGTAGTTTATGCAACAAACAAGTCATTGATGATGACAGACTTTTCTTTATTGAAATTAAAGCAGCTTTATGCTGAGGTGCCCAACATGGACAAATCTGACCACAAGGACCTGTACCATTATGTCTCAGTAATGTGATTGGCACTATGTGAGAACACGTGGCTATCTGTGGGATACGGAGAAGCAGAGAACCAATTATGTTTTAAGAAACTTAAAATGAGGACAATCTTCTTTAATACTTATTTATATATTTATTGCTTTAGTGTTCTTTATTCTTTTGTGTAGATTCAAGTTTCCATCCAGTTTAATTTTCCTTTGCCTTAAGAAATTCCTTTAACATTTCTTTCAGTGCAGAACTACCTGTGAAACATTTTTGTAGCATATGTTTATCTGAAATATTATTAGTTCAACTCTTCCAAAGGGTATTTATGCTGTGGTCCCAGGGTTTTAGCCAGCAGAGGGTGCTGTACCTCTCCACAGTTTTGGATGAGTATGAATTCTGAGATGCTTCCACTAGACTTCCTGACCCCTGCGGTCTTGGCAATGATTTTGAAAAAGAAAAGAAAACAACTGCTTGAAAAGAAAACAACTGCTCTCCACAGTCTTCTCGATAATTAAAAATATTACTACAAAGTGATAAATTGTTTACATGAAATAGGTCACCAGGAATTTGTAATGTTATTTGAATATTGAAATGTTTTAGCAAGAAATTTACTGTGACAGAAGTTTCACCTCCTTATTCAGAAGATAATCACCACCAGAGTGGTAGAAGGAACAGACCTTGATAGATCTGCTCTAGTACATACTGGCTTAGCAAGGCATTGGATTTTTCTAAACCTCAGTTCCCTTTTCTGGAACATTGAAGTAACCATAAAATTGAGCTCATATGTTATTGTGAATTTCTTAAGATAATGTGTATAAATTACTCAGTATATCTGTCACATTTTGACAGAATAAGTGTCAAGGATTATTTTAATTAACTTTAATGTTTAATGAAAGAAATACATAAAATTGAGTAAAGATCATTGTGTCTTCTCCATGGTTTTCTACTTTAATTGATTGTCCTGCAAACTCTGATATAGAGAGAATGCATACACATTCTTGAAGCTTTCTTCAAGGACTCATGATATGATATAGGAGGAAGGCTATTGGGCTTTATATCAGGGAACTTTGCTTTTTCTTTACTCCATTATTTCCTATCAACTGTATTTTGCAAAATACTCTTCTGGGACCACTTGACAACAGTGAGAACACTTTTGAGGTTCTGTCTGGGAGAGCCCGAGGTAGTCATGAATAGGTAGGACTTCACTCCTAAAGTAATAGAGCCCTTCCTGTTGCTGTGTGAATAGTGTTTCCCTCAAATTCCTACGTTGAAATCTTCACCTTCAGTAGTTCAGCTTTGTAGATAGGACCTTTAAAGAGAAAACTGGGTTAAATGGCATTACTGGGATGGGCCCTAATTAGATATGACTGCTTTCCTTTTAAGAGAAGATTAGGGCATAGACATAAACAAAGGAAAGATGATATGAAACTATCATAAGATGGCAATCTTTAAGCCAAGAAAAGAGGCCTTCAGAAAAGCACAACCCTGCCAACACTTTGATCTTGGACTTCTAGCCTCCAGAACCGCGATAAATAAAATTCTGTTTTTCAAGCCACCCAGTTTATCATACTTTATTATACCATCCCAGGAAAACTAACATCCCACCTGTCCCTTGACACCAAAACTCCTTGATAGCATCACTTCTCCAAGGGACTGGGGGCTCTGCTATGTGGATAATGTTTATAAACTTATGAAGAATCCCCTTCATGCTTCCCTTTTGTAAAAAGAATGACAGGTGTCATCTTTATCTGCAAAGGGCAAAGTTGCTAAACGGAACTCACACTTGAAAGACTCCATTTTACTGTAAGCATTGAATTCTGACAATATGTTACATATTAAAGTCTGCCAAGATATAGCAACGCAGCTCTCTGTGGCTTTTGTCTGAACTCCGTGAACCGAGTCTCTTTTACATACAGAGATTCCTCTGAAGTCGGAGAACAAAGAAAAGAGACAAGCATCTCTTTCTAGCTCCCAGAGATATGTGCTGCTGTCTAACCTATAAAGAAAACCAGTGTGCCCTTAAGACAGATGTACTGAGGGAACGCTTGCTTTTAGAAAGCCAAAAGGAGAGTCCAGATATTCTGTTATGTTACAAAAGCTTACTAGTGAAGACCTCATGTTCCAAATGTTAAATTGTCAATTAGTTCTTTCGCTGTCAAAAGCAGCAAATTAAGTTCCAAAGTGTTAACTAGAGCAGCATTGTGAGTTAATAATCAGTATTTATTTGCTGCTGCTATTGTACCAAACCACCACAAATGTAGCAGCTTAAGACAGTGCCTATCTATTCTTTCACAGTCCACTAGTCGGAATCCAAGCACAACAAGATTGTCAACTCAGCACTTTCTGAAGACTGAAATCAAGGTGTCAGGCAGACTGGCTCTTATTCTCTGAGGGTACTGGAGAAAAATCTGTTTCCAAGCTCACTGGCCATTTTTAGAATCCAGGGACTGCAGTCATGGGACTGAAGTCCCCATTTTTTTTACACATGGCCTTCTTAATTTTCAAGCCAACAGTAGTCGTTCAAACCCTTCTTGCTCCTTGAATCTCTGACTTCCATTTCTACTACCGGCCAGAGGAAGATCACTGATTTTGAGGGTTCATATAAGATTTGGCTCACCTGTATAATTTTCCAATTTTAAAGCCGGCTGATTAGTAACCTTAATCATGTCTTCTGAGTGAAGGAGATATGTCTTCACTCAGATTAGTAACCTTAATCATGTCTTTCCGTGTATTCCAATAAGGTCCAGGAAGTAATGGGGCACAATTATGGAGGTCAGAATTCTGCCTACCCACACATCCTTAGGTGATATCCTCTTAGTTTACTTAAATGAATTTTTTAAAATTTTGAAACTGTTATAAACATGCTGTAATATCAAAATAATAATTTTTGACTCCCATATAAGAGTTTATCTTTGATTTTGTATTTTTTTATTATTAAAATCTTTACTTTTCTCTCTGACTTATAAATCCAGACCTCATTCAACTTTTGGTACCTATGGACAACTACCATAGTTATCTCTGGGCTGCTGTGCATCAAGTCTGTAACTTTGGATTTGGTCATGAAGTGGGGCTCTCTAAATATTGCTAGGTATTTAACACAGGTAAAGATAATGTACCAATCCCATGTAGAAGAAACCCTATTATGTCAATGGTTCACCCGGAGAACTCATTAATATACAGCTTGCTTGGCTGCACTCCTCAACTTCTGATTCAGATCTATGACATGAAGTTTTGATAATTTTAATTATTAATAAGTTCCTACTAATGTTGTTATTACCCACAAAGTGTCCTCATTTAGAAACCAATATTTTAATTCTATTTTCTCTGCTTATGATAAAGCACAGATTTGCTGCTTCATGTTTTCAGGGATACCTGCAGTATATATGTTGCTATAATTACTTTATATTACCTTGTCAAATAATGTGCATAAAGTGGGAACCTGAAAAAAACTATGACAGGAAATAAAGGAAGCATGATCATTACTGATACTGAGGACATTTCCTTATGAGTTTGTTTTTAATTCCTGATTGGCTTTTATGTTTATCTAAATATTGCCCTATGGAAATTAAACATAAGATAGTAACAGGAAGGACAAAAAGGGAGATCCAAAGATAAGAATGAACTGCTAATACTCAAATGTCTCCAGTGGAAGTGAAGTCTCCCAGAAGTTGTTTTATTGAATCTCATTTAAACCTTATCCCTCATCTAGTGAGCCACACATATTCAGGAAATATTTGCTAAAACTTTCCCTTGAAGTATAGTAAAGTACTTTGCCAGGGGCATAATTGTCAACATCGGATAGGCTAATTTCCATTCTAAAAAAATTTTGCTTTCCTTTTTGTGGCAGAAGGTTTACCAGAAGGTATTTCACAGTGAAGGTGAGGTATTTCTCAGTGAGTTAGGATTTGTTTCTTGCAGAAGACAATTATTTATTTCATGTTACAATATTACTATTAATGGAAACCATTGCTCATGCTAGCAAAGATAACATTGATAACGTGACTACAATACTTCATCATAAGGAAGGTAGAAACGGAATCTAAAACTGTCCTAGTTGTTGAAGGTGAAGAATATGGCAAGGTTGTATATAAAATGCCCCAAGAATGGGGATTGGGGGATTAGGAATGTAGGGGAGAAGGGAGAGCTCTGATCAAAGACAAAGGAGAGATGACTTCAGTGAGAAGGACTAATTTGTCTTTTCCCAGTGATATCACAGTGGGTACCTCATTCTCTTCTCTGATGCATTCTCTTTAACATAGGTCTGACGGGCTGCTAGCTTCTCAGAACCCAACAGGAAAGGTAGAAATATATATTCTTTAACACCTCTAACATTCTGCTTGGAGTCCTTTGAATTCCAGAATATCTGCCTCTTCAGTAAGTTCACTTCATGCTTGTTAAGACAGAAGAGCACCAAAGACCACAGGGGAGGGCAAATGGATTTTGCACATTGAGATTTTAAAGACTTTTCTAGATTCTAATTGAATTTTTTACTACTTTAATTTTTTAATTCTTAAAGTTTTGAGTTTTAATAAACTGAAAATTATATTTAGCACCAATTTAGGGCAAGTATAGACCAAAGAGCAGCAGCAAAAGTTAATCTAGAACTCAATATGGTATCAGGCTTAGTTATGGGGGGTAGTTGATAAGAGAAGAGGCAGAGAGGTGTCTGTGTAGGACAGGTCATTTTTTAATATAGTGTTAACAATGAATTAGAAGAAATTTAACAAAATTTCCAGTTAGTAAACTCTGGATTTGCCTCTGATCCTAATGATTTGTGGATTCTGGAATAAAAACTGCTTCAAATCTCCCTTACCTCAGTGTGTGTGTGTGTGTGTGTGTGTGTGTGTGTGTGTGTGTATGATGCTTTCTTGGGAAGTTAGAAATTGGAAACAGCACCAAATACCACAGTGTCTTTTTGTACAAGAAACCAGAACCAAATTTGTGGCAGGTGCTTGATTTACAAATTGTTTTGATGAATCCCAAAACCAAACAGCAATCGTACACTGTATTCTGAGATTAAGTAGCTGATCCACCAATGAATGAAATATGCATATATAGAAATGGTTTCCAAATCAAAGTATAGCAGCATGTGGGTCTTACATGAGATGGAAAGGCCAAGAATAGGTATGTAAGATCTTGCCTTATAAGTTCGGGATTCCTTCGTTGCATATATGATCTAATGTAGTTTCTAATTATCTCAGAGGTGCACTCCAGTTTAAAGGCTGCTTTCTGGGGAGAAAGGAGGGCTCTTCTTAGATTCGCTTAACCTCTAAAGGACATGGGAAGAGAATAGCAAAGGTGAATGAAAGAGATGAACGTGCCTTGGAGTTGGAGAATATTTCATCAGGAAGAAGTACAGCAATATTCTTTCCAACATCTGCATGAAATGTAATGACTGATACTAAGGAAGTAGAAATGCTAGTTTAAATTGCATTTGGTATTCCATGTTCTAGGCTCGGTGTCTAATTAGATTATAACATCAACTGATTTGGAAAACTGAGATTCAGTTTGGCAAGAAGACTGTGAATGGATTGTAATTTTGGTAATATCTAGTCCAGAACCCACTCCACACACCAAGTTGCTACTGAAATCTTACTGGATCAGCCCCAATGAATTAGGTGACTTTTGCAAAAAAACAGTGTTCTCCTATGTAAAATAGTGAACCAACTCTGTTTATCCTCAAACTTCTGCAAACATGACTATCTTACTAGAAAGCAAAAAACATTTCCAACAGAACACTGGAAAAAGTCTCCTCTATTATTTTCAGGCTTAAAATTTCCCCAACTTTGTCGAAACTGTCACACTTATTTAGCTTCAGTTTATGCAAAGTCCTTTGGGTGGAAACAAATAAGATGTTTTAACAAGGTAATTCCTTTTAGAAAATAGGTAATATAACACATAACAGAAGAATTACCACCAGGAATAACTTTCTTGGTTTTACTTATTGTAGATTGGCTAATTTATTTTTATTCCTTAAGATGAAGTAAGAAACATTGAGCATGACTGTAATTAAGGTTGCACTGTTAGAGAACAGACAGGTGAGGATGGTGAGAACATGAGGTTAAGACAATAATTCTATAAAATGGGTCCACTCTGCTGATACCCACATATTTTCTTTTCCAAAATGCAATTTCCCTGCAGCCCTGCTTAGCCTAAATGAACAGGACATGTCACATTCCTTGACCCTGTTAAGTGCAGGAGAAATGCAGACCCAGAATAATGTTGATAAGAGGAACCCAAGTTATTCTGAAGGGGGAGAACTCTGGGAGATAAAGATAGTACCTCTTAATGATAAAATCTGTAAGAAAGTATGGTTAAGAATCAAATTAGAACCGGTCAGCATGGGCCAAGGTGACCTAGAGTTGCTATGGCAGTGGGTACTTGAAAGTCTGATGTCACCCTGCTGTCAGTCAAAAGTCTGAAATATTGGGCTGTGGGTGTGGCTCAAGCGGTGGCACGCTCGCCTGGCATGCATGCGGCCTGGGTTCGATCCTCAGCACCACGTACAAACAAAGATGTTGTGTCCACTGAAAACTAAAAAATAAACATTAAAATTCTCTATCTCTCTCTCTCTCTCTCTTAAAAAAAAAAAAAAAAAGTCAGCAGTGTTACTGGCTGGGACTCTCTGGAAACTTCCCTGGGATTCCCCCAATGAAACTGGAGTTCAGGAGAGGCATGTTGTCTCTTCTCTCTGAGAGGACTCACTTTCTCCTTTGAAAGGGCTCCCTTTCCCTTTCCCTATTCCTTCAACAAACTCATTCCTGTTATTCTGAGTGACATGTCTGAAATCTTTCTGACTTGATTGCAAGATCAGGATTTGAAGAGGGTGTCCTCATGTTGCGTCAGTTTCTCGGATGGCCGCAGCTCTGTAACATCACCACAAGTGTCATAGTGAGTTAGACCTGCTTTGAAGTCTAAATGCCTGTTGCAAGGATCTAACAGATCTCACCTCTGCCCATCTCTCCAGCTCATCTCCCACCACTCCAGGATTTTCTTACCCTTGACCTTCTTATTCTCTTTGTCTGGAATGTTCTTTCCATAGACATTTTCATGGATTATTCCACTACTTTTTTCCAGATGTAGACAAAAGAATATTCTACATCATAGTGGAGATATTTGGCCAGACCATCTAAAAGTGTGTTCCATCTGCCCTCCAACTCCTATCCTTTTACATTTGTTACTTTTTGTTCAGAGCACTCACCTTCTTTTTTAAATTAATTAATTCATTTATTTTTAAATTTTTATTTGTTATATATGACAGCGGAATGCATTACAATTTATATTCCACATATACACATTACAACCTTTTTCATTTCTCTGGTTGTTCACAAAGTAGAGTCACATCCTTCGTGTCTTCACTTCTTACCTTAAATGATGTTGCACTTTTATTTTATTTTTGTTTATTTTCTCCCTCTCCCCACTGCCCAGATTGTAAGCTCCCAGAGGTTAAGGAGCATGATTATTGTGCTTTATCAATCTATTTCCTCCCCTAGCAATACCCTGGCTGTATCACTGCTCAATAAATGCCACATTTGCTGAATGAACCAACAGAAAGTGTGGTTTTTAAGAGATTCTGGTATAATGGGATGTGATCTGAATGAAGCATCTCACGGAAATTAAAATGCACTAAAGGGTTAATCAAATTATTATTTCTTCCTTTGTCTTTGCCTTAAGTAATAGCCTGAAAAATCCCTGGGATGGAGTGAAACACTGAAGCTGGCATCAATTTAATTAAAGAGGAGTCATCTTAAACAGCAGCGTCATTTTGACCCAGTGCTAATGAAGGGAAACTGACATCACAGCTGGGGCTCCTCGCCTGGCTGTGCTGCTGCTGCTGACCAAATGTGGCAGGAGCATGTTCCACTGGACCCAAACTGCTGCTGTGATGGCAGGTGGTGCCATTTTTCTGGGCGACTGGGGTACCTCCTGTGCAAAGGTCAGCCGCACAGCACTACTAACTTGACAACATGGGGGAGTCTTCTCTAGAGCAGGTCTGCAGGAGGAAATGTATGAGGGTATCACAGCTCAGAATTCAGATGTCCCTTCTGTCCCTTTTTGGCTCCTGTCCTCTTGGAAAGAAGGTTTCCTGGGATGCTTCAGTGAGCCTGAGATTCACTTCCAACATACAGGTTTACTCTCCCAATTTTCAGAGTATGCTGTGAAGAAAATAGTCATTTACCTTAAGGACATTTTTTTTTCTTTTTCTTTTTTTCAAAATGGACCATTCGTCTAACACACATTTTTGAATGCCTACTATACGACAGTCTTTGTGCTGAGAACTGAGGCCCACAGAGTGTAATAAAACATGATTCCTCTCCACAAGGTGAAGGCATGTAAATGATGTAATAAATGCCATGCGAAAGATGTGAACAAGATGTTATGGGCTCCCCAAGGAGACTATGTCAATAATAGGGGGAATTAGGAAGGCCTCTGTTAGAAGGTGATATTTGAATTTGAAAGATAAATGGGACTTTTTTTCAGACAGAAATGTCAAGGAAAGGGCATGCCATACAGAGAAACAATATGTATCAAAATAATGGTTAGAATTTGGTAATGGCAAGATTTTTGGTTTGTGTGTGTTTGCCTTGCAAGCGTGCATGCACACATATATGTATGTGTGTGTCCACTTAAGAGAGCATTATAATATCCTGTGGGTAGTCCATCGAAGTTTGTTCAAGAAAATTTCAGTATTCTTTCTATATTGCACATGTGAAGTATTTAGTTCAGGGAATTAGAAACTTAAACTCATTGCAAAGCTTTGCAAGAGAAAAATACTTTCTCAGTGCAGAATATCTATGAGGTAATTCTCCAGTGCCCACTGAGAATGTGCTTCAAAACTCATGACCACCCAAGCATCTGCTTGTAATATCTGGGGAATAATACCTTCCAAACCTTGTGTGATGTCTCTCAATGGTAGAGTCTAACACAAAACCACACAGGGGAGAATACTCCCAGCATCCTCTTTGTGGACATTCGCTTTGTTGCTATCCTCTTCTCGGTAATGGAGAGCATAGCTTAAAGGGGTGATGGTGGCACTGGATTGATGGTAGACACTCAACTCAGTGAAAAACAGGCAAGGTTGGCTGAGGTCCCATTGTCCAGTCTCCCATAGTGTGATATATAGTTGTACTTCCTCTTGAACTCACTGGGGGAATGTCGAATATCTTATCCCAGGGAATGAAGTAATGAACTGAGTTTTCCAAAGATTATTCTATTATTTCTATTGCCAGAAAAAATGATTTTATAAATTTAAAGAGAGGAAAATAAGGAATAAAAAAAGAAACATCCTTTTGATAATTATATGATGTTTGAATTAAAGGGGAAAAAATATAAGACAGAGAAGCCAGTTGTTTCCCAAGCATTTTCTTTTCCTTAACAGGTAAGAAAAATTTTGATTCTGTGAACAGAATGCCAGTGTTTTGAGAAAGGTATACATCCTGATGGTCTCTATTTTTATTTTTCTCAGTCATTATTCAACTAACTAAAGATAAAATTCTATCTCTGAAAAGGTCACCCATGAACTTCTGTGATAGAGACTGCTAGTTAGTTGTCTATCAAAAAAGTTCTGTTTTGCACTTGTAGAGGTTGCTAGGAAAGGACTACTCAGCCATAGACTACCATTCCCAATTCCCTCTTCTCTAGGTAAGACTGTGTCACTAAATTCTGTTCTGGAATGTGAGAAAAAAGTGTACCAATCCCAGAACTGATAACGTCTCATGTCACTCTTCAGACTTTTTCCCCATTGACTTACTGGTTGAAATCCCTATGGATGACAATGGACATCACTTGGTAAAAATCAGAATCTCTAAGAACTTGGGTCCCAGTAAATCTTAAAATGCACACACTACACTCCTATCACCACTGCCAAGTAAACCTTATATAAGCAAGAAATAGAGGTCAATTTCATTGAGCCACTGGAATTTTGGAGCTTCTTATTACCGTAACTGGTAGTACTTGTCTTTATGCTTCTCTACAGCAATAGATACCATTTCCTTATCATATGATGCCTGCAGGCATTTAGCTGAAATGGCCTTCTGAGTATTTGAAAATACAAATAAGAATGAGAAAACAGAGTGAATCAGTCATATTTACATCATTATAACAAAATATCTGAGACAAACTACTTATGGAGAGAAGACATTTGTCTCATTATTTCAGAAACTTGAAGCTTAAGATTGGTTGGCTCTATTGGTCTGGCTTTTGGTAAGAGAGAGGCAAATAGCATCACATATGTGATGGCAGAGGGCAGAAGAAAGCAGTCGTAACTGCACAAGGCAGCAGGGAGAACTGGGTAGGCCAGGCTCAGGATTTTATTACAGTCTTCTCATGGGAACCACCAAGGGTTCACACAAGAAGCCTCCATTGACCTAGGTCTTCCCAGTGGATGTCACCTTTTAAAGGTCCTTGCCACATGGAGAACCAAGCTTCCAACACATGAAACTTCAGGGGATGCTCAAACCATACCTATTCATACCATGGCAGAATGTCAAAGAAGGCATTTTATGGAGTTGAGCAGAAAGGATGCAGGCAGAGGAGAAAGCAATGGTGAAAAGTGTAGTCAAGAGGATAAACTACATTCTGTCTTAGAATTCACAAGAATTTAAGGGAAAGAAGACTATGTCAAAGGTTAAGGATATATAATGTTTCAGTGATGTCCAGAGAACAGACTGTGGGCTGGGAAGTAAAAAGAGTAGTGAAAGTAGAAAAAGAAACCACAGTTGATTCTAGAAGAGTAACAGTAAGGCAAAAGGGTAGATTTCCGAGTCAGAAAAATGATGAGATGGATTTTAAGCATGAGGATGAATTGAATAGGCTTTGAAGCTGAAAGAGACGAAGGGGTGGGGGAGAGGATAAATTGAAGATTTTAAAAAAGGCCTTGGAGATCACATAATAGAATGGAAAGTCCACAAGGAAGGGATTTTTGTCTCTTATTTCACACCATATCCTCAGTCTTAGACTATCTTGGCACCAGAAAACACTTAACAAGCATTTGTTGAAGGAATGTAGGAAAAGAGACGAAAAGCAAGAGAAGATAAAGTCGAGAACACAGATAAAAGTGTTTTCTTTGGAAGACACGCTAGACATCCTCTGGGACAGAAGGGAGGGAGGGAAAGCTGGGCACATGAAGATAATCTAGGAGGTGGAGTTTGTGACTGATGGCTAATGGTTTCTCTGTGAGGTAGGAGGCTCAGCCATCTGTTCAAAACGGGTGGGTAAGTCCAGCTAAGGGACTTAAGAAGAATGTAAAGGTTGTAACAGCTACTGGGATGAATAATATGGTTATTTAATTGAACTGAAAATGTTAGATTATACTAAGACTGTGTGCATTGTGAAAATGCATTCACTTGAGATTGTTTAAAGAAAGATTCGCAAACAGTAAACCACTAGATGCACTGAAGCTTTGAGAAAGCCGAGGGTTAAGACCTAAATATAAATTTGTTTGTAGATTATCCAGGGCGATTTTGTGTATTTTACTATCTCAGACACTGAGTCTTTCTCCATGAACTTTAAAGTTCTTTCTTCATATTATATTTGGCAGCAGTGACTTCATGTTTTGGGAACTGTGTATTTTGGTTAAAATTATGGAGACAAGCAATTGTCTTTAATTCTCTGATTTAGCTACTAAATTGTAAATAGTGACTATTAAGAAGAAAATATAAGTGAATAAATCTTATGAATACTTTAATAAAGTTTATAGACTGAGACTGGCCTTGAATATGGAGATATCTTAATGTTGAGCAACATGAAAACTTCTATGGCAATAAAAGAGCTGTTTGCTTAGCATTTTAATATACTGTTGGGCGTGTATTTTTTGCTTGATTTCCCCTTTCCAAACTGAATCCAGACAACCTTGAATGCTCCTTCATTCAAGAAATTTTTATTGAACACTAGCAGAATGTTGGAGACAATAAAAATCTGAATAGCATGATTTTCCTGTCTTCATGTTGAAGAATAAGTGAATGTTTCCATCAGCATAATCATAATTTATTCCTAACAATTCCCCAGGGATCACAATCTCCTACCTCTAAACAGTTTATGAAATAGTCCCTAGTGAATGGGATTTGCTAGTTATTTGCCCATATCTGATTTTGCCGCGGGTACCCTAGAAAAAATAAGGGTGTGAGTAAGTCAGTTATATTTGTTTGTAGGATTCCACTGATAATGTCAATATTACATGGTTTATTTTGGGCAGAAGTTAGTGTGAGAGAAATGGAGAGTAGACCCCACCTTTGATGAATCAGTAGGTACTTTAAAAAATATTATTGGTGCAACCATTATGGAAAGTGATATGGACTCAGAAAATTTGGAATGGAACCACTATTTAACCCAGATATTCCACTCCTTAGTTTATGCCTAAAGGACTTAAAAATCAGCATACTATAGTAGTGATGCAGCCACATCAATGAAAGGATAAAGAAAATGTGATATATATATATATATATATATATATATATATATATATATATATACACACACACACACACATATATATATGCGCAGTGGAATATTACTAAGCCTTAAAGAAGAATGAAATTATGGCATTTGCCAGTAAATGGATGAAGCTGGAGAATATTATGCTAAGTGAAGTAAGCCAATCCCCCCCAAACCAAAGGCCAAATGCCTTCTGATATGCAGATGTAATTCACAATGGCAGGGCACAGCTTGGAGAAGAATAAAGTTACTTTGGATTAAGAAGAGGGGAGTGAAGGTAGAGGAGAGGGTTTGGGGGTAGGAAGGATAGTGAATGAATCAGACATTATCACCCTATGTATACATATGATAACACAAACAGTGTGATTCTGCATCATGTACAACCAGAATGAGAAATTACACTCCAATTATGTATGATGTGTCAAAGTGCATTCTACTGTCATGTATAATTAATTAGAACAAATTTAAAAATAATTTTAAAAAGGCAATGTGAAAGTGTAAGTACATATAAAAAAAACAATACCATGCAGTACCCAGGTTTATCCCCTACCCCAAATAAAACAAAGCAAAAAACAAACGAACAAACAAACAAACAAAAAACAATGATATTCCATGAATATACACTTTTCAAATCCTCTTCTTCAGGCTGGGACAATCCACAGTCAGAACAAAGAATATCCGTATCTGTGGAAGTCACTTTGATTATCCTTGCACTATTATTTTTATTGTGATGTCACTCCCTTTGAGGAAGTGAAGAAAATATGAATCTTAGTTTTAATGATGTAATCCTGTTTTTTATTTTAGTTCAACCTGGCCTTGGAATTTTGTGAGTTGAAAATTTTTACTTATAATTTTATATTCTTATTAGAACATGGGAATTAAAATTAGAAAAATTTCTTTTTTTATTATAGTACAAAAATCAGTATTCCATACTGCAAACATTCATATTAACCAAGATAATTTCATTTTTCAATGGCTATTTTGTTTGTCTATTAACTGTGTATACAAATAAAAAAATACTATAGATCCAAAGGTTCTGTTGCATATACAAATAAGATAAAGAAATCTTTTTTTCTGTGGATGCTACAAATAATTTTTTATATTTTGATTGGAAAAAGGTATAACAGTGATCTATCCTCAATAAACTTTAGGTTAGTGGTACAGTATTGTTAACTATAACTTTAGCACATTATCACAGCAGATTTCTAGAATATTTTAACCTTTTTTTTTTTTTGTACCAGGGATTGAACCCAGGGATACTTAATCCCCCAGCCAAATTATAGCCCTCTTATAATTTTTTTTTTTATTTTGAGACAGGTTCTCACTAAGTTCCTTAAGGCTTCACAAAATTGCTGTGGCTGGCTTTGAACTTGTGATACTCTTGCATTAGACTCCAGAGCCAATGGAATTACAGGTGTGTGCCACCGCACCTGGCTAGAATTCTTTCATCTTGCATGAGTGCAACTCTATATCCACTGAACAGTAATTTTCTGGCTTGTCCTTTCCTCTAGTCCTGGAAACTATTATTTTACTTTCTGTGTCAGTTAATTTTCCCTCACTATAACTAGTAGCTGAGATAATCAAGTTATAAAGAGAAAAGGTTTGTTTTGGTTCATAATTTTAGAGGTTTCAGTCCATGTTTGATTGACTTTGTTGCTTTGAGTCTTTGACAAAGATGCACATAGAGGCATCAGTACATGGCAGTCCATCATAAGGACAGGAAGAGAAAGAGACAAAGAGGAAGAGGCTAGGGATCCACTATCTCCTTTAAGGTCATGACTTCAGTGACCCGAAGATCTTCCATAAGGTACCCTGTCTCAAAGGCTTTATAGTCTCCCAACAGTGGGGAACAAGCTTTTAATACACGGGCCGTTGTAGTATGCTTATCAAAACTGTAGCATCATCTAATAAAAATAAATTGATTTTACACCAAGATGGTCAGGAAAGAGGGTATTTTCATTTCATTCCTATGTTTTTTTTCCCTCTTTCCTCTTCATTCCCCATCTTTCTGGTCTTATCTCTTATCAGTCCATTTGTGGCTCTCTCTTTCTGTGAGTGTTTTCATGAATTTTATATTGTCCCTGTAAGAATGTCTTGTAGGTATTACTCATTAATTTTGTTGATCTTCCTTTTCCAATAGCATCATGTTTTTCTTTTTATCTAACCCTCTCTTTCTCTTCTTTGGAATAATTACTTACTGCTTACAAGGAGTGCCTTGAGTGATAAAGCTACAATTCAGGCACTGATTTTTAAACAGAATCCAAAGGTTGCCGTTGAGCCTGGCCTGACTGTGTGTCTGCCATATGCCACTGAAATAATCTATTGTTTATCACTGTTTTATTGTGCTCTTCTACAGCTTTACACTGTTTGGGTGTGATCTGGCACTGTTAGCTTTATCCACTTCAAAATTAACCAAGCCAGCTGGAGGAGTATAATTTAGAGGAATAGCACATGGGTTTGTGAATGCTGACATCTTGATTGTGCTCTGAGGGTGTCTCGTGTTTCTTCATATCCCAGTTTCACCCAAATAAAGCATGCAAATTATAACACACATTCACACTCACTCCCCCACATACACACAAAACTCTTTGCATTGTTCAGACTTTACTGAAATATCAAGAAAAGGAAAGCAACGATCTGGGGGGAATTCTTTTAAATCATAACAGTTGTGTGGTATTTAGATATATTCAAGATGTTGTGGTATTTAAAGAATTCCTTGATGGTTTTCCCCAATATATTTTCCCCCATTTTATGGTCAAATTATTTTATTTATTATTTCTTTCCTGTCTGATTTTCTTTCTCTCTTCCTTTCCTCTACAAATACTTATGAAGCATAAACTGTGAGGCCAGAGTCTGAGATTTCCGTGATGAAGAAGATAGGCAAGGAGATGTTTCATAGAGGGACACACACAGCATATAAACACATAAAATAGTGAACAAGATATGATTTTCTATACTAGCAAGTTTCATAAAGAAAATAAGTCATAGTTATGATAGAGATTGATGGACAAGAGAAGAGTAGCTATTTTCTTCTTTTTAAATTTTTTTATTAGTTGCTCAAAACATTACAATGATCTTGACATATCATACATTTGATTCAAATGGGGTATGTATCTTAATCTTATTTTTCCACGTGTACAGATTGCAGGATCACATTGGTTATACAGCCACGTTTATACATAGAGCCATACTAGTGTCTATTGTATTGTGCTGCCCTTCCTATCCCCCCTCCCCTCCCCTCTTTCTACCCAATCTACTGTGACACGTTTTTCTGTCCCCCTTTTTTCTTCCCCCCTCACAACATCTTATATGTAATTTTGCATAACAATGAGGGTCTCCTACCATCTTCCGTGAAATTCCCCTTCTCTCTCCCATTCCCACACACCTCTCGTCCCTATTTAATGGTAATCTTCTTCTCATGCTCTTCCTCCCTGCTCTGTTTTGAGTCACCCCCCTTATATCAAAGAAGACATTCTGCATTTGTTTTTTAGGGATTGGCTAGCTTCACTTAGCATAATCTGCTCTAATGCCATCCATTTCCCTGCAAATGCCATGATTTTGTTAAGAGTAGCTATTTTCTAACATGAAGTCAAGGCAAATATCTCTGAGGATGTGGCGTTTGAGCTGACACCTAAATAACAAGAAATGGCCAACGTCAAGAAGAACTTAGGTTCAGTGTTCCAGGCAGACAAACAGCAAATGTGAGCTTCACAGAATTTAACAAAAGTACGCCAGGCAGGTTTAACAAATGAAAGCAAAAGGTAAGGATGTGAGTTCAGAGGGGTGGGCAGGATACTGTTCATGTAGGAGGCTGAAAGTCATGGGGAAAGGGCTGTTTGGTTTTAAATGTAACAGAAATTACTGGAAGGATTAGGCAGGGATGTGATATGATTTGAATTACGTTTTACAAAGATCATTATGGCTGCTGCATAGAGAATGAGGACTCCAAAGCAAGAACTGGGAAACCGGAGCATAGATAAATTGTTTTGTCCTAGACCACATAGTAAGTCACGGAACAAGAACCCTTGTCTCCCGACTCCAAGTCCAATTCTCTTTATCATTTTACCTTGTGACCTCATCATTTTCTATTTATTTTTCCATCATTTTGTCCTCCAGACATGATCTCCCTTTGTATCTTCCCAGACGATTCTATCAGTTACTCAATTATCTTTTTATTTATTCTTCTCATGGGTTGACCTTGCTGGGGTACAGACGCATGTTGTATTGCCTTTATTAAGAAATGCCCTTTAGTGAGACTATGCTTAGTGCATGTGCTGTATGTGTAATTGAATGTAAAAATACAGTTCTAGGATAAAACAAAACAGATGAATAACTTTCCTATAGAGGTGAAATTGAGGGAAAAATGTAATAGTAGAAGGGAACAAATTCTTAGTGTCTGTAAGTACTTTTCATCATTGACTTTCACTGATTCTACTGAATTTTTCCAGGGGAAAATGATTACTTTTGTAAAATTAATTCTTGTCTACAATAATTTAATTTGGGGGGAAATAATTCATAAATAATTTAAAAACAATTTTTTGATGAAGAGTGAATATTAGGTTTATGTAATAATTTAGACAGAAGGGTACGGAATAAAAGTGCTGCCATCTCCTCATTTGTCATTTCCCCATTAGTTTGTTTCCACTTCCATTACTACATTCAACAAGTCTTCATGAGTAATTTTTGAGTGCCGGGTGGACACCGAAGTGTTAACTAAAGTTCTGACTTCTTAAGTGCTATTCTTTCTTGATTGTTTCTTTTCTTATTCCTGTGGATAATTTACTTCTGATGCCTTTATGTGTTCTAGCAATTTAGTCTTTTTTTTTTATGGTGTCCAGCTTGGATATCTTGGCAAGATTGAACATCTTAACCATGTTTTCCCCTTATCAATCCTTTCCTAAGCTTCCCTGGACCGCTTTGCCCATGTACTTGTCTTTTTCTTGGAACCACCTGATCTTTACCTGCATGTTTAAACCCAGTACATTATTTGGAATTTGTCCTGCCTTCCATTTAAGGTTATTTAAGGAGTCTTTATGGAGTGACTCATGGGACAGGACATCACAAGTCATCTTTGTTGCTAGTCTTGCTTGTGGTTCTTTGTCTCCTGTTTTAACAATGATGCATTTTCTATTTTTTCCAGGGACCCTTTTTACTTAAAATCCCGTTTTTCCTCAATGAGGCATTTTGTTAGGCAGGGATTCTATCTAAAACCTCCTTCTGAAATAGACATCCATTGATGTTGCCTACTTTGAACACTTTGATCTCTGTTTGCTTCACCTTACAGGATATTACCTCAAGTGATGACATTATCTCCTGCCTGTATTAATTGAGAAAGATTCCAAGGCCTTTTCAGATATCCATTTTCTCCTCAAACGAAGTCACTGTAATCTGTTCATTTTCCCAGTCACCTCACAGTCATACACCAATATCACTAAGCTCACTTATTACCTTCTGTTTGGCATATTTGATTGACATTCATCAGAAACCTCTTTGTTTGATTCTCTGCACACTTGCCTTCTCTAACCCAGTTTTTGTTGGTTCTCATCTCGTCTCTGCCTTCTTCATGGTCTTGTTCCACTCAGTTTATCTTTTTGGTGTTTATCAGATATCTTGTCTTTGAGTATTTGTCATTTTTAATACCTTGAGGAGTGATGTCTCTTGTTTAAGACACCAGTGTGGATGTCCGTGCTCTTGCTCAACTGCCATACAACCTACCCCACATTCCCACGCTCTGGCTTAATATGTACAACTTCCTGTGAACCACCAGTCAACATCCTCACCCTAATATTTGGAAACTTGAATGTGTCATCTTCCCTCTAAATTGGTCCTCTTCCTACATTTCTGTATAATCATCTCTCTCAGTGTTTTATATCCATCCAGCCAGAAGTTCTGACAATTTTCATGCTTAAGTATTTTCTGCCCTTTCCCCTTTATCCCAACTACCGCAATTCTGGTTAGGTCATTGCAGTGCTCTCTTAACTAGCCAGCTACCTCTACTTTTGTTAAAACCAACCTTCAACAGGACTGTCAGAACTATATATGATGTCAGTATCACTAATCTGGGTTGCTTCAGAACCTTGTTGCAACTTCCCAGTGTCCATGGACTGCATTTCAGACTCTTCAACAATACTTACAAGCCATCCATGATATGCCTCCATTACATCACCAACTACATTCTCTTATCTCCCTGGGCTTTGAACTCTGGTTCAGCAAAACTGAACTACTTGCACTACAAGTTTCCCCCATGCCTGTGATTTTGATTCTGTGGTCTCCCTTACTTGGAGTGTTTCTTCCCTCTCATTGATCTCCCACTTGCTCTTGTACCCATTACCAGCTGTTTGCTCTCATGTTTCCAGCATATGGGGTGAGGACCACGCACATGGGGATGGAGATCTACTTTACTCAGTCCAGTGATCCAAGTGTTAATCTCATTAAACAGACAAACAAACAAACAAAAAACAAACACTTTTACAGAATAATGTTTGACCAGGTATCTAGGCAACTCATTCCACAGTCTGGTTAACACATAAAATTACCATCACAGTGCTTATATTTTTAATTAGAAAAAATTGCTTTACATATTCAGATGCTTCAATATTGGATACAAATATATTTATAATTATTGTGTCCTCTTGATGAATCAACTCCTTTATTATTATAGAGTGACTTTGTCTCTTGTAACAGATTTTTACTGGAAATCTATTTTGTCTGATATAAATATAACCAACCTTTTGGTTTTTTGTTTATCATTTGCATTAAATATTTTTTTATCCTTCCACCTCCAGTCTTTGGGTGTTCTTAAGAGTAAAGTGTGTGTTTTGTAGGCAACATCCTGTTGGATTTTATTTTTTTAATCTATTCAATTATTCTGTCTTTTTATTAGAGAATTTATTCCATTTATATTTAAAATAATTATTGATTTGTAGGAATTACCATTATTATTTTGTGAAGTGTTTCCTGTTGTATAGCTCTTTTATTCTTTTTTTCCAATTTTGTTATCTTCCTTTGTGATTCATTAAATTTTTATAGTGTAATGCTTTGATTCCTTTTTTTTGTTTGTTTGTTTTTGACTTTTCGGTATCTACTGAAATTGTTTTCTTCATGGTTACCATGGGGCTTATATAAAACATCTTGTTATAATTCTGTTTTAAGCTAATAACTTTACTTCAACTGAATAAAAAATTCTAAATTTTCACATCTCCCCACCCTCATGTCTTTTATACTATTGATCTCACAATTTATATCTTTTAATTTTGTAAAACCATTAACAAATTTTGCAGTTTGAGTTATTATTAATACTTTGAAAAATTATTTTTCAAAAATAATTTTTCAAATATAATTTTTGAAAAAATATTATTGAATAGAGCAACTTTCTGAGCAAATTTCTCTTTCCTCCAACTAAACCATTTGGTTCATTGTCAAATAGAATCAATCAGCTCTAGGCTCTTCTGTCCTGGAACACTACAGTTCCTTATTATCTCCAATGAGTGTTGTATTTAAAAATAAACCCAAGGGACATTTCTGCATTATTTTCTCCTCCAGACTGTGCAGAATGCTGGTGGCAGAGTCACTTGGTGTCATTAGTTGTATAATCCTTTATTACCTAGTTGTTCTAGTTTCTGTGACACTGCGGATGTTCAAGAGGAAAGACTGGTTTCCCTGCACCTCTGCCACCCCTTTTCCTCAGAGTTTGAGGATATCATCCATTTAAATTTGAATAAAGTATTTTATGGAAGAAGAACAAATAATGCACCTAATAATTTGAGAATATCGTTTTCTATTTCTGAGCCCTAGAAAAGAAATTTTGCAAAGCACTTTTAGTGCCTTTTCAGGGAAATTATGAAGTTGAGTATCTCACCCTTTATGCTTCCCTATAGCATGTATATAGGAAAATATATAATAATTTTTATTTTTAATTCTACATAATGTTCCTTGAAGAAATATCCTTTGACTCTCTGCTCATCTCTAGAATTTTAAATGCTCAAACATAATGCTATTTTAATGTAGGTTTTAGGAATTCTGCAGTACTATAAAAAGAAAGCAAAAATAATATAACGAAATGGTGAAGAAAATGGAAACAGGCTGGAGATAAAGTTTGTGTGGGATGTGTAGTAGTAATCTCCAATAATCTAGCACTATAGTTACATGCAAGTTTAATATGTATGGGTGATTAGAAACATCACAATTTTCATTAACCAAGAAAATTAAATACAAATATGCAATTGTTTTCTCTTCTTCCCTGTGGATGCATATAGCTATAGGTAAAATTGGAAGAAAAGAGAAGGAAGAAACAGGGGGAAAAAACTATCCACAGTCCAATACTCTGTTTCTGCTTATTTTAATGCTAACTTTTGTAATTAAGTTAAAAAAAAGTCAAGACCCTGAAATGGAAATCAGGAAATCATTTAGCTATTTTGTATCTAAGTTAAAAAAGGTAGGGTTTCTTTTTAAATTGATTGCCTCAGGAAGGTACATTCAAGAAAATCACAATAGGGCAAATATCTTCTTCACGAACTCAGATTTGGGCTCTTTGGAAGCTTGTCAAAATAAACATATTTTTGTATATCACATTATCAGTTGGAAAAATTTAACATTAAGAAATAGCCTCTTTTAATTGAACTTTCAGATAAAAACAAATGATTTAAATATAACAGTAAGAGAGAGATACCCTGAACCTACTTTCAATTTAATTCAAATGCTTTCATTCACTCATTCAACATATTTGAAAGTTATTACTTATTTATCATCTAGCATTTTATATTTTGTTTAGTTTTATTAATTCTTTAATATGAACTTTATTTCATTATTTGAAATATTAGAGGTGGGGAACACTAATTGGAAAGTAGATTTAAGTGTGATTACTAAGGAAAGTCCTTGCTAACACACCAAATATGGCCCACATGGTAACAAAAACTGTGCATATATACTTCAGTCATAATAATTGCTTAGATAAACAGAGATCAGAGAAAAAGCCCAAGAAGTTCTGTAATTAGGTCAAATAAGCATTTTTTCCCTATGTAATATCTGCTGAGACATGAAGTAACTTTATCACATATGGAATTATTATTTTTAATAAGAATCTCAAGATTTATTTATTTATTTATTTTTGCTAGAACACTAGAAATAAGATACAGAAACTTTTTGTAACTTGGAACTAGTCAAAGTATCTTTGGTTTACCCAATGTGTTCTTTACTAAATGAGTGCCTACTCGTGGTGGCAATAACACCATGAAGTAGGCATTGAGAAAGCTAAGCCAGAGAGCTTAATTGGAAAAAGCAGCAGGGAGTAATTGGGTAGTTTGTAATTTTTTTTTTTCTCTGAATCAGTGTTTTTCAAGTATACCGTGCACACTACCTGAGCATCTTGTCACATGGCAGGTTATGATTCAGAAAGCCTGGGATGGGGCTGAGAGTCTGCATTGCTACCATCCTCGGTGGTGCTCATGCCACTTTGAGGGGTGGCTTTGGGAGAAGTTCTAGGATTTAGAATTGCCTGCCTCCAGGGACCAGGGATGGAGGAGGGAGAGGCCCAGAGACAGGACTGATAAAGTTCTCTCCCCTTTTCAACAATAACTTTACTTTGATCTGATCACATATTAAAATTACATATGGAATTTTATTTGAAGATTTTTGTTGTTGTTGTTCTTACTAACCTTTTGTTTTCCTTTAGCCATTTTCCGTTAGCCATCCCCCCTCCCAATTCTTGGAGGGGGAGGGGGGGAAACTCTGTTAAATTCCGATCGTGTATCAAGCAGTATCTATACTCAATCTCACTGGGGGTGCTTGCTCTTCTTTATGTGAGTGAAATTGAAGACATAATTTCCAGGGTGACTATAATTTCTATATCATTTGCAAGGTAATCTGCTAGTAAGTGGGAGCAGAGGTTGGACCCAGATCCTACAGGTCCAGGGCCCTTGTCACTCACTATACTACATATTTATTCAGACATTTCTAGAAGTCAGAAAACAAATGTGGCCTTTTTTTTTTTTTTTCATTATAAGTGATGGAGGAATTATTGGTTTTGCTATAGGAGTGTGATAGTACATGTTGAAAAGAGAACGTGATCAGAGACGGGAGAAATACCCACCTCACCCTGTTTGTAGGTGATCCTTGGGAATCTTGGGAAATGCAGGATCAATCAATTTTAGAATTTACACCTAGATGGGGTCTGGAAGATTTTCTAATTTGAGTGTATTATTGTAGTCATAGAAGTTAAGTTACTAGTCCCAAGCTTACCCAGTTAGTGGCCAAACTGGGACTGAGCCTTATTTGCACATATTCCTCTATGAATATTTCTGTGACCTTTTTTTTTTTTAAGTCCTATAAGAAACCTCCCACCAGCACTAAACTGAAACCACAGTAGTGGGCTGATCATCCATTTTGTTTCTTCCTTCAGCACTGCCTTCAAGTCTCCTTCCAGGCTTATCAATTGATACAGTTGATAAAAATAGAAGCACAGCAGCAGAGAGTGTGACAAAGAGAGGCCAGAGAATACACACTAGGGAACCAAATGTCAATCAGATTGCACAAGACCTGTTTATCTTTACTGCAGAAATTGTCATCATCATGCATACTTCAGATTCTTTGGTGCTTTTAGTGCACTCTAGAATTCATCAATTCATCATTGATACACTGGGTAAAAGGGTGGAATTTCAGGATAAAGTGATGTGAAGCCGAGAGAGAGAGAGAGAGAGAGAGAGAGAGAGAGAGAGAGAGGCTTGAAGTAGTTTTTATAAATACAAAATGATATTCTGAAACAAAAAATTGTTAATACACTTATAATTTAGCAGAATATCCAATATTTATTGAGAACTTAATACAAAATACACATTATTCTAAGTGTTCTTTATATTTCTACTATATTTAAAGCCTCAAATGCATCCAAATCTTAAGCCAGCAAGTTGTCAGAGTGATAGTAAATAAAGGATGGAAAAGAGAGTCCACCAATAGGCTTCTGTCATTACCAGATTGAATTTTCATTGAACCAGCAGTTGTTTGACATAATGCATCAAAGCATGTGATTGATTAGCCTATTTTGTCTCCCCAACCTCCCCAGATATCATATTTACTTAAAGTCCTGTTTATGACTGATTATATATAAAAATGTTATATTGTCTTAATATCCTATTTAGAGGAGAATGTATTTTCATTATTAATGATAATAAAGGTATATAAGGTCTAGATAATGATTTCCAACCTATTTTAATGTACCTGTGTCAAATTTGTTGAGATAGTTGCTGAATTGATAATTTGGGACTTGATGGGTAAAGCCTTCTGTGGGTAATTTTCTTGGCCAGTTTGTTTAGACTTTTCACTTTTATCAGGTCTTGGGAAATAGTGCTTGCAGAGCTTTCAAGTTCAACGTTTTCTTCACAAGATACTTAGAACTATTTAAATGTATTAATATTTTGTTTTCAGTCTATACCACTTCAGGAACAACAAGCATTAAATAATAAAGTACATCTTATTTTAGGCTTACTATTTTTTTCTAATTTTCCATTCAGTTCCCAGCCGCCCCTCCCCCAGCCCCGGCCTCTACTGAGGATTGAACACAGGGCCTTGTGTACTAACACTGAGGTACATCCTTAGACCTTTTTACTTTTTATTTTGAGATAGTCTTGCTAAGTTATCCAGACTGGTCTCAAACTTATAATCCTCCTACCTCAGCCTCTCTAGTAGCTGAGATTATAGGCATGTATCACCATATCTGGCTTCAAGTCAATATTTTTTCTTTAAATTTTTTTTTGTAGTTGTAGATAGATATAATAACTTTATTTTATTTATTTATCTTTATGTGGTGCTGAGGATGGAACCCAGGGCCTCACACATGCTAGGTGAGCGCTCTACCACTGAGCCACAACCCAGCCCCAATTCAATATTTTTAACATCAGCATTTGAAGTGGTCTAGATTTCATTGGTTTGCATTAGTTTTTGTTACTTTTAGGAGTATTGAGCCTCATTTTAAAGCGCTGAATATAGCAGATTATCTGCATATGACAGATGATCCTCTTCATGGAGATATCTTTTTCATGGAAAGACAACCATGATGACCTTATTGATGTGGGTCACATGGTTTTATTTATTTATTTGTTTGTTTGTTTGTTTGTTGGGTCACATGGTTTTTGAGGAGTCCTCTCCTATTTCCATCAACTCTTTGATAAGAAGGTATATCCTATTTTCTACAAAGAAGGCTCCTGAAATATTATCAGTTAGGCTTGTTCAGAATTTAAACTTTTTTTTTTTTTTTTTTTTTACTTCTGGAATGTCATCTGCCTCTTTTTTAGAAGAAATTTTCCCACAGTTAGATTTTTAAAGTTGCTAAGGGTAGGGATCACCACATACCTTGTTTTATTAAATTTTATTTCGTAGTTTTTACATACAATAAAAGTATGAAGATAAAGTGAACACCACCACCCAGCTTAACAAACAAAACATTACTGTACATGTGAAGTCTCCATCCTCTTGGACCATATCTTACTTCTTCCCTGACTCCAAAGTAAGTTAGGGGTGTTTATGCAATGTGCTTCCAGTATATTCATTACATGTACCCCTAGGCAGCATATAATGTTATTTTGTGTATTTTAAGTTTATACAAATATATTATAGTGTCCTTTGTTCGTTCTCCTTTTTTTTCAACATTTATGTTCATGAGATTCTTCCATATTGATAAGCATAGCTATAGTTTATTCTTTGTCTCTGCTGCCTAGTATTTCACTATTTGAAAATGGCTCAATTTATTTATTCTTTCCTCTGTTTGTGGAGATTTAGGTTTATTTGTTGGTTCCTTTTTCTAATTTTCTACTCTTCTTAGTCTTTACGTCCTTTATGTCTTGTGGTAAAGATGCAAATGCACTATAGGATTTTTATTTCAAATTATGTCATCTTGTATGCTCTTGTATATTACTTTTTTTCTTATATGGAGACGAATTCGTGTCATTTAGTTAACTGTATGATTCTGTCTCAGTACGCATTCATAGTGAGCTGCTATAATACCAAGCTCAGTCACTTTCCTGTATAGTTTCTAATACTTAGATTTCAGGCTGAGATCACAAAGGGGAAAGGGCTAGAGATACAATTTTCATGCTCATTACAGGAAATGAAGGTCCAGATAGAATTGGATGAGGAACTTTGTTGTGCCTAACCAGTAGTGAAACACTGCTATTGAATGTCCTTTAAGCGCACAATGTTGCTTAGTTTGTATGTTTCAGCATCACCTTCTGGATGTGAATTAACTCATGTGTCATTTATACACGAATCACAACTTTCACCGCCAATTTTCTGTAAGGAATCTTTCAGAATTGCTTTAAAATGCAGCTGTCAGCTCATGGCTAATATTCAGTGATCTAGAAGACAGGCTCCCATGGATGCTGAAAAGGAAGGGAGGCTTGTGGCCATCCCACTGGATATTAGATGGGTGTATGCTGGGCTGTGCTGGCACAGCTTGATTTAACCTACTGGGCAAGTCACCTAATTGGCTTAAGTATGTTAGAATCTTTCAACACTGAGTACAAATCTTATAGAAAATATTAAAGTGCTAAGAAAAGAATAGCCTCATCAATGACTGCTCTCCCCCTTCCTCTACATTTCCAAGTTGTGCTGCAAACCCAATGGATAAATGCAGAAATTCAGATTCCTGTATGATTTTTGCTTTTCTTCTCTGGCATTTATCTCAGCAAATGAGGGGATGATGTCATATCACAAGAGAGGTGTGATGATAAGTCTGAGGACAAGGCATCCCTTAACAAGGAAGATTAATGGGCTGTTCTAAAATGCAACTATTATACATGTTGTTTACTCAAAAGAAGTATGAAAAGTGAACAAATGGAGCTGTCAGACAAAGTGCTGAGGACATACAAAATACTGAAATAAGCAGCTGATGATGCATGAAGCATTGAAAGACACGTTGCTACTTCTGTGGGCTCCACTACTCATTTATTTCCATGTTATTTTTCCTCTTCTGGATGTGGTGTGGCCTTTGCTCAGATTAGGACTTCAGAGTGACTGTGAGCCAGAGTTGGGCAATTTTTTTTAACAATTATAAATTAATAGAGATAAATTTAAAAGAATTTGAAAAAGATAAGTCAAATTAATTATTATAGTTTACAAGGAACCATCCTTAACCGCAAATTAATTGTATCAGTCAGAATGCTCATGGAAGGGTTAAGCTACCAGCTCAGAGGCCTGTTGCTTTTTTCTGTCCACACAAGATAAATAATTTTTTCAGAATTCTTTTCAGTTGAGTTAGGCCCATGCACCTGTTCACACATGGACACTGTCAATAGAAGTGGTGAAAGTCAACTCCAGGATTAGTGCCTAAAATCTCCCACGAGATCCCTTGTTTGTTTGCTCCATGTATCTGGAAATAAAAGACTCCAAAATGGCAGAACCTCAGAATGAAAGAATTCATATCTGAGTCCTTGTTTGAAGGAGAAACATCGAAGAAAGCCATCCAATGCCCAGGGACTTTCTATGAGCAAGAAATAAAACTTTGTTTAAAACTGGAGTCTAGGTGTTCAATAGAGCAGTAAGCATTAGTATACTCTTAGTATACTCATCAAATAAAGTTCAAACTCACACTTTTGCCTGAGACTGATTTATTAGATTTCTTTTGTTAATAATTTTAATTGAATCTTCCTACAGTTGAGTGGAATCAAATCCTAAGTAAAACACTTTTTAAGAGAAATAAGAGATGAATTTAATTTAAGAAAGAAGACACTATGCACCTGGGTGTTTTGATTTCTGTTTTTCAGAAAACTATCTCATAATTCAGACCACATTTTGTAAATATGTCTGAAGTTTTCAAATCATCTTAGCTTCTAAAATATAGCATATTGTTGAAAATGAATGCTAGTTTTAACAACTTTTTCTTATTGATAGAGGAAAATGTCATGAAATGCTTCAAAATGGGCCAAAAAGATTATGTCAAAAGCACATCTGGGCTGGGATTTTGGCTCAGAGATAGAGAGCTTGCCTGGCATGTGTGAGGCACTGGGTTTGATACTCAGCACCACATAAAACTAAGTAAATAAAATAAAGGTATTGTGTCCATCTACAACTAAAAAAAAAATTTAAAAAACAAGCATATCTTCTGGGTTATTTATTTGGCTAAAAATTTTCAGTGCCTTTGTTATTTTAGAACTATTGTATAACTCAATTGTAGAAAACTAATAGCAGTGCAAATGACTCTTATACATGGATATGTGAAAGAATTTTTCCTCTGTAAATACATTTGATCTCCCTGTCTGCATCCCTTCCTCCCAGTAATAAGGCAGTTTTATATTCATTGTAAATTTATTTCAATATTACTTATTTTTTATGTGTGTAGTTCTTTGATTAATCCTTAGAACCACTTGTAACATGGTAATATTACAATTAACATTGTAATATGGGTTCCCTCATATTTGATAGATTAAATAAAATCTTTGACATGTTCATTTTATATTTGATGAGAGTTGTGGTTGTATCATCTTTTAAGAAATGATGTTTTAGCAGTTTAGGAGGTTCCACGGAGATGTATGATGAACTTCCCTGACATGGTCTGGCAATCTGCATGAGAAGTGTATCTCAGGACAGCCTAGGTTCAGGCACCTCTCCTTTTGACTCCTAGAGGCGAATCAGAGGTGCAACAAAACTAGGAATTTACCTAATGCCTGCTTCTGTAGTTCTTTTTAATGTTGAATTGATTTTGGGTTTTGTTTTTTATTCTGGTTTGTGCATGGCCAATGAGTTATGAACATTGGTGGAAGAGATAATGGGATTGTGGCTTTGTGGTCTATTAGTGATCTTTGTAGATGGGAGTTAGAAATAAATTCAGTTGGGTAAGAAACAAGAGAGGATCTGGTTTATTAATCTTTTTATTTGTGGAGTCGTCTATTTTTGTGCTCAAATTACTTGAGAATTTTGTGCTCACTAAACACAGCTTTTTGCTATCTGAACTGATTTCTCCATTTATTTGACCTGTGACTAAAATTTTAAGTTCGAAGCCAAATGCTCTAAGTCTAAGGATTTTACCTCTTTGCATTGGTGTAAAATGTCATGTTATCTTTAGAATAAATTTAGTAAATTAGATTATAAAGTTTCGAAGCGTGAAGAATCTCTATTCTGTTTAGATTAAAAACACATTAAAAATGGATATCACTAAAATTCCTAGAAAACTAAAATAAACTTTTAATATTTTAAACATGCTTGACTTAAGCAAAAAATTCTAAGTTAATGTGGAAATGATTTAAAAATTCACCTTTACACAATAAAGGCAAATAGTTGGTGAATGAGACTAGACTGATAATTTTTGTTTAGTAAAAATATTAAAGTCTTCTTTGATTTATCAATGCTAAGTAAAATATAAGCATGCATTTATTTGTTTTTCCTAAACTTTCTCTAGTTTTTGGATTGAAGGAAATAATATAACTATTGCATAATGTTTAAGATCATGTAAAAAGGTTAATTTGTATTAATTTGAACTAATTATTCTAACAAAATTTTATTTCAAACAATAATTGTTTTATAATGTACCAGCTTAAAGAAAATCACAAGCTCTAAGACTGGGTAGATTAGATTAAATTGGTTACATTGTAAGGATAATCTCCAGACATCTGGAAGATTTCTAAGAAATATGGAATATTAAAATAAGAGTTATTAAACAACTTTTAAGTTCATAGACATTTTTCAATATTTGTGTGCTATACAGAGGCTATCTCTTGGCCTTGTTAATGAATGTGTTCATTTTTCCCAGTTAAGAAAATATAAAATATATTTGTGCAACTGTAGAAAGATTAATTATTCTAACATGTGTGTCCCTTGGCTTTGTTCATTTGCTAAAAGAGTTATGCATGACACACAGTTGTAACTGAGCTAACTCTTCCACCCCAGTATTCTCTGTAATAGGTTATTTGTTTAATGTTATAATTAACATGACTTTTTGAAACTACACTGGGAGCAATGGTAACAAAAAAAAAAAAAAAAAAAAAAAACCCTCTGTATATCCATTAGTTTAAAAAAAATGAAGGAAATTTGCTTTAGTTTTAAAGGTAAAACAGCACTTTTAAAGTAGCAATTCTCAGGTATTTGGAACTCATTAAGGCTCTCAAAGAGCTTTTACTTTGTGAGCTATAAATATTAATATTTACCATAACAGAAATTAAAACAAATTTTAAAAAATGTTTATAGAACCACTTAAAAACACCAGTGATAATGCACTACATGCTAATAAAATATATTGGTTTATTATAAATTAATTTTTTACCTCATGAGGCTCTTGAGATTTGTCCTAAATAAAATGTCAACCTGTTTCACAATATGAAAGAACATAAAATTTGAAATGTGTATTATTTTTGCTGTGGTTTGTAATACTTGAGTCTAAAAAGAAACTATCAAATACATTGAAAATTTGGCAAAGTTCACTCAGTGTTGATGAGTGTAATTCCTTAGATTACTGATTGTTTTTGGTTTTGTCTGCAATATGAAAAGCTATTCTTTAGCTTCTGTGAAATACAGGAGTTAGCAAAGATTCCTTATTACACCAGCATAATTTTCTGTGCTTTTTGTTAACTTAATTTCATTATTATGTAAGACAAAAGCTGAAAGAACAAAGTTTTTCACTTATAAAAGAACTAAGATTTGTACAATGATGCTAATTTCCATTTTGTTTCAAATTGGTTTATTGTTACTTTTCTTAAATAAGTAACTCATTATTTCTCAGGCATGAATTTATCTCAATTGTAGCTTCAAATTTTGTATAAAAACACTATGATTTTTAGCCTTCCTGTATTCATCTCCTAAATGTAGAAAAATTAAACTTCATGGTATCTGTCACTTCTAAACTGTATTTGAGATTTCCAGAGGACCCCTGGCAAATTGTAAAGATTTGTTCTTTTGCTTTTAAAACAAGGGGCTAGAAATAATGAACTTTATTTGATTTGCTATTATTATAAAAGTTGCCTTGGGATAGTTGTCAAATTAGAAGAAATGTTCAGTCTTCCCTACATTAAGTTTGTAAAACTAAATGTTGTCAATATAAATATTTCAGGACTTGTGTGCTTTATGTGAGGCCCATGGAGATTTGTCAATGCCTTTCTTTTCATAATATATTTTAACCTCTGTTGAGTTAAACTCAGGAGATTTTTCAGAGCCTCAAGCAAAACTACGATAGGAATTCTTAAGACATAGCTTTGTCAGGATTCTGTATATTTATCAAAGCCCTGTTGTATTTCGCATGATGATATTAACCAACAACTGTTATAATTTTAGTTATTATTTCAAATGTACACCCTTACTTTTTTTCATTTGAATCTGTGGAGAGAGAAAGCTCTCCATGGGTTTGTTACACTTCAGAAGAGGAATGTCAAAATTTTGAGGTCTTGATTGCTTTTTTTTTTACCAGGGCCAATTCTCAAGACTGTGTTCTCTCATATGTTATTTTGAGGGAAGAAGTAAAGTTTCCCTCTGAGACAAAGATTAGAGTTGCTTACTGCTTAATACTGAAGCCACAAATTTCCCTAAACTCAGCGTTCTTCAGACTGTGATGTAAGCCCTGTGCACTGTGTCCATCTGGGAGTCCTCTGCTGTCTCTGAAGGCCTCAGGGACAAGGGACACAAATGCATCTTTTCATGTTCTTGTAGCTTGCTGGGATGTGGGTAATAAAGTCCTCTATCTCTGATTCCAGAGTCCCATGTCTTTTGCCAGCACCCATAAAACAGTAAGAGCATATCTTGTTGTACATAGGATAAAACAGAATTCTACACCCCAAAAAAGGTAGCATCTTTTAGAGCCATGGTTCCTGACTGAGGATGCACATGGGACTTACAAAGAGAGCTTTACACAAGCTTAGGCTCTACTACAGACTCTACTTGATATACTCTGTACATCATGTCTCAGAATTGTTATATACTATGTATTAAGTTTTTTACACTTTAAAACTTCATCCTTTTGTGTGTATGTATGTGTGGTACTGGGGATTGAACTACTCAGGGGTGTGCAACCATATTCCTAGTCCCCCGTTTTTAAATTTTTATTTAATTTTTTTTTAAATTTAGAGATAGGGTCTTGTTAAGTTGCTTAGGGCCTCGCTAAGTTGCTGAGGCTGGCTTTGAACTCACAATCCTCCTGCCTCAACCTCACAATTCATCATCTTCTATTTTTATAAATTGGATAAAACATTTGAAGATTTTTCTGAAAATGACATGCTGATTACTCTGAGGGGCCTTTTTTGGGGGAAGGGTATTATTATTGTTGTTGTTCACATCACAAAAGCCATGATATGCTCTTGTCAGTTGCATTATACGTATCAGAAACATCCGATTTTCATATTTGAAAATTATTAGTAATAATATATTAACTACAGCCATTGATTCTCTTCAGTCTTCAGATGGGGTTTTCTTTACTTTGATGGAATCTGCTCGCTTACTGCTTTGCCTGAAGCTTCAGGGGAAGGCGTGAGTCTTGCTGAAGCTTCTACAAAGTAGGAGATTTTTAGAACTTGAAGCAAAAGGACTGTGTTCCAGACTGTTGACATGTCAAAGCTGAAGTGACCCTGTATAGAGGAGAGGTCAGTGACTATGGCCTTCCCCAAAACATCCACAAAAATAACCACTGCCTGTTTTTGTAAAAAATGTTTTATGGAAACACTTAATGTGCCTATTTGTTTATAATACTGTCTTTGGCTGCTTTTTTTTTTTTTTTGCTACAATGGTAGGGTTGATTAGTTGTGACAGAATCTGGATTGCAAATCCTAAAATATTTACTATCTGGGTTTTACAGAAAAAGATTGCTCTCAAATTAAACCAGTGAAAGGGTCTGGGTTTCCATGACTGTTTATAGTAGAAAAGCAGATGGCTCCAAGAAACTGGTTAACACAAGAGCCAACAGAGCAAGGATTAATTAAATAGATCTAAATGAACTGATGAGAACATTTTTATTGCAGAAATTTTTTAGAATATTGCCTTATTTTTTTTCTATTTCCTGGATATCTTGGGAAGACCTTCTTTTCCTAAGCTATTAGTAATCCAGAGCAGTTTAATAAACTCTGCTTTTATAAGCTGTCACATTTTAGAATGATATCTGATTTTCACTGAGTCCTAATATAGTTACATAGCTTTGAGCAGAGATTGAAGAAGAATTTGTCTTTTGTTTTCCCAGATTATAATTGGATACAACAATTATGTAATTTAGGCCTTGTCTAAAATATCATTTTTTAAAAAAAAATAACATAAATTTAATAAAGTATAACAAGTTCTTTTAAGAAACTAAGTTCTTTTTTAAGAAACAGCAAAATTGGCTTATAGGGTTCCAGTCTACAGGAGGTAAGAAGTCATTTCATTGAGGGACCATCTAAAAGAGAAGAATTCACTCAAATTTATAAGGTACTATGTTAGAATCTGTACACAAGTCTGGATGGCGCCTGGCATTTTGTAGAGGGAGTGGTTTGTGAAGTAACACCAGCGAGCCATTAAGTGTGGAGATTCCTTATTGGTTTGACTGCTGTATCTAGTTTATGTTAATTAAGATAAGCTGTGTGGAATGTATAAATACCCCTCCTGTCCTACAATAAATTGCTCCCACTCCTGCTGTATCAATCTACGAAAGTTCCTCGTCACCCCCCACTCCCCATTATTTTGCTGCAGCCGGACTGCGGCAGTACTACAGATTAAAATTAGGTATAGATATTTTCTTGGGCTTGATTTTCTAGTTTTAGGAGAACAAGTAAGAGATATATCTAAAGGTCCTTTGGAGACTCCTGTTGGAAACTTCCAGAGAGAAATCAAGTTTGAGGTCTCTGTGGTTGTTCTAGATTCTCAAAGGACTTCATTAACATTCTCATTGCCCCAAAATTAGGAAAAAAAAGAAAAAGAATATCCATTTGAGATAATTACCATACTTAGGTGGAGAGAGTTTGGAGATTGTCTTAATTTCCAAAATCTGCTATAGAAAATTACCACTGGCTTAGTGATTTAAACCAATACAAATTTATTATCCCATAGTTCTGAGGTCAGAGGTCAGATGTGGATCCAACTGGGCTAAAATCAACATATCAGCAGGGCTAGGTTCCTCTGGAAGCTATAGAGGAGAATTGGTTTCTGTGCCTTTTCCAGATTCTAAAGGCCACTTGCTTTGCTAGTTCAAGGCCCATTTCTTCTGTTTTCAAAGCCAGCAATCAAATGAGTTTAGTACCCACTTCCATCCTCACTTGTCTTCTCCTACTTTGACTTTCTTTTAGTATCAGGACTGTTGTGATTACACTGATAAACTAGGATAATCTCCCATTCTCAGAGTCCTCAATCTAATCACAACTGCAGGATCTGATCTTTTTTTCTATGTAAATCAACAAGCTTCAGAGATTAAGACCCAGACATTTGGGGGATTGTTATTTTGCTTAGCACAGAGACTTTACAGGAATTGGTGAGAGAGACTTAGCGCTGAAAGGTTTACGGGCCATCTTTGATTAAAACTAGATGCTATCTAAGCACATTCTTGTGGGTCCTCTGAGTCCATGGTGTTTCTGCATCTGTTGCCTTTATGTTTTTCCACAACTCTGTCCAATGTAATTAACTGATACTAAGCCGAAGGATCTTGACTTCAGACATGCAAATGCGTTTTGTCCAGTGGATATTCAACTGCTTCTCAGTCTCCACACTACGAGCTTACTCTTCATAGAATAATGTAGTTTAATAAATTGTAAGCATTACTTACTATTTATAAAGGTTTTGTTCTTTGAAATCCTATTTGAGCTAACAGTACCTAGGTTTCCTCATTAATAAATGAATTAAATCTTTGGCTCATTTTCATTTAATAGTCTTAGAAAAGTCAAAAGTTTCTTAGAATTTATCCTATAATAGCGGAGACTTTCAATTACAATCAAAAGTGTATAGCATAAGCATAGTGTAATGAAGTTTTGTCAGCTGCCGAAATCTACACTTCCTTCCACTTCCTATTGTTTTAAAGCAAATAAAAAAAAATCACATTATTTCCCCCATAAATATCTATGGTGACTCTTTAGTGATAAGAACTCAATTAACATAGCCACAAAACTAACATAAAACCTAAAATTAATAAATTTCTTATAAGAATCCACTATTAAAATATAAAAAGAAAATGTTTCATGTCATAAATGTATTACATTTTTATTGTAATTTAAAAGATCAGAACAGAAAGTCTATATGTTGAGGTGTTTAACATATATTTTAAGTCTTTTTAAACAACCTTATTGATATATATTCTATGTGTACTAAATTATTTGTTTAAAGTGTACATGCAACTTGATAAGTTACTTTTCATTGTTTTTTTTACCTACATGTTCTCCTTCCATACATTTTTATTCTTGCAATTTATTTCTTTAAAACATTAGGTTGTTTGCCTGATTTTTTTAAGATTGTCAATTTGGCTTATTGCTACTCTTTTAATTTAACATTTTTTAAAAATATATTTTTAGTTATACATGGACACAATATCTTTATTTTGTTTATTTATTTTTGTGTAGTGCTTAGGATTGAGGATCAAACCCAGGGTCTCACACGTGCGAGGAGAGGCAAACGCTCTACTGCTGAGCCACCATCCCAGCCCATAATTTAATATTTTACTTTGTCTTCCACATGTTCTGTAAATTGATTTTTGATGATAAGTGTCTAGTTCCATTTGTTCATTGTTGTTTTTAAAATTGTGAATTTCTACTTTATCATTCATTCCTTATTTATTAGCTTGAATGTATTTATCAAAAGAAATGTTCCCTTTTCTTTTATTTCATTACCTAGTGGTACAGTTCATGTTGGAGAGAGAGACAAGTGCTTGATTCCTTCTCTTTATTTAATAGAGTACAAAACATTGAATTATTTTTCTGGAGTCCAAAATGGTGAGTCTGGAGGTGTTTTTTTTTTTCTCTCTTTCCCTCAATCTATGTGTGTGTATTTTGTCATCATTATTAACTTATGTGACAACACATTTTCTGTTTGAATCTATTGAAATATTATTAAAGATGATTAAATAATGATTTTTTCTCAATGAAGTCTTTTAAGGTTGGCTTCTGAGATTTTTTGATATGACCCTAGTCACATGTAACTATCCCCTTGCTTTACAGTATAAGTTCTAGGCTGCTCTTATATTTTTTCTGCCCCAGGTCTGAATCAGTCTGAAGGAAATGGTATTTGGTTATTTTATTTAGATAGTTTCATTGACTAGAGCTATTTTGTTTCAAATATATTATATACATTATACATTATATGAGACAAAATAACTAAAGGATTCATACAGTAAATTCAAATTCAAATTTCAGCCACAAATTTCAACTCCCCTCTTATTTTTACTCCCATCTTATCTACTTAATTTTATACTTAACTTGTGCCGTCCTACCTATTTATATTCAATCTCTCTCATAATTAATACTGGTTCTTAGTAAGACTGAAGATGCTAAAATTTAAATATCACTTGGTCATTTGTTTAAAAATTTTTTTTTCTGAGATATAGATGGACCCAGTACCTTTATTTGATTTGTTTATTTATATGTGGTGCTGGGGTTCGAACCCAGTGCCTCAAACGTGCCAAGCAAGTGCTCTAACACTGAGCTACAGCCCCAGCCTCCACCTAGTCACTCTTTTTTGCTTCATTCCACATCATACAGGAAGCAATATAAGTGAAACCACCTCATACTATAGCAACACTATGTTTACAGAAATAGGCAAGACATTGTTCTTAGGGAAACTGTTTTAGATATTAGAATATATACCATCAGAAACACACAAATAACTATTTTAAAAACTTTAAAATTTCTATGACAGAATATTCACCTATGCCAGAGTCCTAGGAGCTATCTTGGATGACAAATGCAAGGTTGATAGCTGTTAGTTTGAAGGAATCAGGTACTCCAACAATTCTGTGGCTCTTTCCACAAACAAATGACTATCTACATATTGATTTTTTTAAAAACTTTAGAGAGGAGTAAATTTCTATCTTGTTTAAGTTGTTCATATTTTTGTTAGTATGTTATATAGAGTAAAAACTAACTGTATTTGATATAAAATATTTAGAAATGAAATGGGACAGGGAAAGGGAGAGAGAAGGGAAATTGCATGGTAATGGAAGGAGACCCTCAGGGTTATACAGTGGAGGAGGTAGAGAGAGAGGAGGGGAGGGGAGGGGAGAGGTGGGGAGGGTGGAGGATGGGAAAGGCAGCGGAGCACAACAGACACTAGTATGGCAATTTGTGAATCAATGGATGTGTAACTGATGTGATTCTGCAATCTGTGTATGGGGTGAAGGTGGGAGTTCATAACCCACTTGAATCAAAGTGTGGAATATGATATGTCAAGAAATTTGTAATGTTTTGAACAACCCACAATAAAAAATTAAAAAAAAAAAAAAAGAAATGAAATGGGACAAATAGTACAAAACATAAAACAGGAATCATTGACTAAGAAAAACATAAATTGAAGAATTATTAAAAGACAGTTTACTTATAATGTGGAGTTTAAGATGTATGTCGATTTCCAGTTTTAATGTATTTAAATTAGAAACTAAAAAAAAAAAAAGAATTACTTGGGAAAAAAAGGCTTTGAAATGCTCAGAGATAAATTTTTAGATTTTCCTAGTTACTTTTCATGTTGATTTTTCATATATGATTCTTATTTCTATTTAAATCATGTTCTATAATTCTAATTAATCTTCAGAATTTCAATTTAAATTGAGTTAAAATAAATCCCCATCTCAAATGAATATTCCTATATAAAATATTATAAGATAGTAAGAGTCCATATGCTTATTTTTCTAACAATTTAAAGAATATAGTCTTTTATCTTCAACAACTTAATATACCACCACTATATATAACTTAGTGATGTTAAAATTCTTTTTCACTCTCACTCTAATAAGTATTGAGATGACATAACAGATAACAGTAGTATCAATCAGTATTTAACATGATAACCCCTGGACTATTTGTTAGATCTAGGTACAAAAAGAATTCATAAGTGGTGAATATTCATCAGCTAATTAAAAAGTATTAAACATTAAATAAGGTTAAATAATAGTCTTTTTAGTTATTTGTTTAAAAAATAAAAATCTCTGTATGCTAATGAAGATCTATAAATTCAAATATTAGAACACTGGATCCAAAAAACCAAGTCAACTTGCACTGGTGTGGCTTCCCTCTTATTTTTACTCCCATCTTATCTACTTAATTTTTATCCATTCTTCGTGTTTCAGTTTAGATATCACTTCCTCTATCCGATTCCCTGCTTGTCCCTCTTGAAACACTTGTTGAACTGAATTTTAGCTGCCTCAGCGGACAGCTCCTCCTCAGACAGGAACTATGTCTTGTTCACTGCTGATCCTCTGTGCCTCCTACAGGCTCTGCTAATCCTTGTTGCTCAATACATAATCATTGGGGAAAAAAATTGTCAAAGCTTTTGAGCATTTCTGACAAATAGTAAGCCCTCTGGGACAGGTACACCATTCCTAGCCTCATTTTGGGGATATTCTGGAATGAGGAAGAAATACAAAGGAAGCTAAATACAACATCCCCAGGGGATGCTAAAGCCCTAAGTCTTCTTTACTTATGACTTTGGCCAGAAAAAAAAAAAATCCCTTTTACTATTTCAATTTAATTTATCAAACATTTTTGAGTGCTATGGGTTTCCTTAGAACTGTACAGATAACCAAGACTGTTTTTACTCTCGAGGTTTTTAGGCACTGGCGTTGCAGCTTTGGTAGGTGACAAATAACAAGGTATACGCTACAGACAAAGCACCTAACTTTTTAGACTAGAGTCACTTGAAAGGTATTACAGTGCCCAAGACATTTATGTGAAGGCCATGCTTCTCCCATTGCAGAATATCCTGGGTCATTTAGTACTGTGCCCTAGGACTCTTTCCACCTTAGGAATCCCATTGAAACCTGGGACAGTTCTTCATCCCCAAATATGTAGGGTTTATAGAAACTCAAGGAGCTCTTCAGATGTAACTTCTTCTTCCTCTACATGAATAGGTTCAAGATTGGTCAGACTTAATTAACATGGAAATCTTTCTCTTCTTAGTCCTTTAAGATAAGTTACAGATCATTTGATGGTCATTAGGTCCATTTGAATTAATGGTCATGTGCATTTGGCCACATGTACTGAGTCATACACATTTGGGCACTGCCAGAGGTGCCTACGGGATGGCCTCTTCCTGGCCATAGCTTCTAATTGCAAATGGCTATTACCATCATTGGGACAGAGGTGCAAAGGCTGCTAGGTGAAGATTTCCATAAAGCGATTGCACTTTTGTTTCTCCTGCAGTAACCTAAGCCTTCCAGTTGCATTTAATTAGGGGTATGATTTTTTATCGACCAAGACTTAAATTCATCACTAATAAAACAAATATCACCTGTGCCCTAAACTGAGTAGAATCTATAATTCTCCTGAGTAAGATACTACTTATTTCAAAACATATTTTCACTGCAAGAAACTTTTATATATATATATATATATATATATATATATATATATATATATATATATTTGATGTTAAATTGGAAATTAAGTGGGGGTATTCTTAATAGGAATTGTTTGGCTAACTGCCCATGTTTTCCTGAAAATTTATATCTTAGGATTAGCTTTTACATATTCTGTAAGCAAGTTAGAAGCTGAGCTTTTGTAGATTACCTGCTGGAAGGTAGCGGGGATTCCAATTCTTATACACCCTTTACTATCTGCAAATAGAAACCTGGAGAGATCAAGAGAGAAAGGATTAAGGAACAGGAAAAGGTTAATGCATAATGCTACCTTGTGTGAGAAACAGGATATTTTGCTTTTCAGCCTAGAAGGAACTAACACAGATGTTTCTAAGTAATGGCTGGTTCCACCAGGAATGTATTCCTTTAACAGCAAGAGCCATATTTTTATGTTATACTGGCTCACCACACATTTAAAATTGACATACATTGGAGTGCTTCAAATTTATACCTTCATTTGGGCCATTCATTTAGTAGGTCAAATCATCATTATATTTCATGGGTATGGTGGATTTTAATTCATTTAACATTTTAATCTTTCATCAGTTTTTCATTTCAGGGGATTTCACAGCATATACAGGATTTGTATAAATTTGTGTGCAGTAAATTTATTCTTTTAACAGTTTTATTCTTTCATCAGAAATTCATTTAAATGGGTTCCATTATATATCACTTCTACTTCCAGTGCAGCTTTAGGTCAGGCTATAATTGATGCAAAAGCAATGAGGTATTAAGAGAGATAGGAAATATCTGAAATTGGAAAGAGTTCAAGAAGTTGGCCATTGTAAGGGCATTACACTGCTCAGATAAGGTGGGAAGGGGAGAAAAATACAGCATTTTGATACGAAGCCTTGCATGCGTTATAATTTCAATTCTCGAAAAAGTCCAAAAGATCTATTTTATCCAAGCTTGGGGTTAAAAAAATTAACTGCTTCAGTTCCCTAAAACATCCCCCATATGGCTATGTGAATATACAGGCTTGTCTTTACCATCCATTTGAATTAATGGCACAGCTTTGTTCAGTGAATATTCTCCCTCGCCCCCTTCTGCAATGACATTCATTAAATGACATCCTAATGATAAACATTAATATAATAAATACAGTAGCTATGGAAATAACCCAGGGAACAGCCACATTCTATCATATTTTCATATAGTAAGTAGATGAAATCACTGGGAGTACATAATAACTACAGAAAAGTGCAGTATAAGAGATGCCTCTAAAACAGCAGAGGTGTTGGTGCTTGCTTTGTGTGCATGAGAAAAGCAAAGGATGACCTTGAGAAAGTCCTCTTTGCTCTCTAGAGCTTTGCAAAAAAAAAAGTTACTACTTTTATAGTAAATACCATTGTAGGTGGGTGAAACATACTTGATCAGTGAATGAAAGGTACCCAAGAAATGGCAGGTGGAAGTTTGAATTCCAATTGTTTGAATTTGTTAAGGTCTCTTTGAAGGAGACAAAGCCTCAAGAAGAAAAGGAAAGAAAAAGAAAGTAGAAAGTAAAGGAAGAGAAGAGGAGAAAAAAAAAGAAAAGAAGGAGGGAGGGAGGAAGTTACCTTGTGATATTGTCATTGTTGCATTTAATATACTTCTGTATGAGACTGATAGCTACTTATAGTCTTCTCCTGATTTTTTTGGCACTGTGGAGTGCCTGCCATGCCAAGTGTCGAATAAATGTTTGTTGAATTGAATTGAATTGTACCGAATTGAATGAAGTAAATTAATAATGCTGGGAAAGATGACCCAAGTCCATCGTGCTTCTCCATTCCAAACCTCAGCAAGGGTGATATAAAAATGAAGTCAAGTTACTTACCACTCTATTGTAAGGGCATGTTCCTTTATGCATCTTGCTGGGGAGAGGACATGGCTGGGAGGGAAAAGAATGCTTTCAGACTGAACAAATTTGGATAAATTACTAATTTGGATAAATTAGTACTTCCAATGAGACAATGATGGGTTATAAAGCTAGTTATATGAGAATCATACTTATTTCCACTCTAATGTCATGCTAAGCTCTGTGTGGCTCGTCTAATTAAATTATAAAGAGCCCAGGTAACAGCATCTATAGGTTCAGATTATGCAGTTACTTATATGAGGGTTTGAAAGTTAGTTGGGAGCAATAGTGGATTTCACTGTATATTCAGGATAACTCTGGTTTGTTCTAGTTCTCATAGGACATCCTAAAACTGACAGAATTGTAGAAGGTCTAATAAATTTCTATCTGTTTCCATCTGGGGGTGGGGGAAATAAAGTAAAATGAAAAAAACTCACTATTCTACAGTGGCTTGAGAAAAGACAAGGAATAAAAAGGTTGATTGCCCCCCCACACTGGCTTTGGAGGCTCCCTGCACTTATGTGGACTGCGTGCTATCAAGTCTGGTTAACAAAGTTTCAGGTCCATTTGGGTGAGTCTTCTGGTCCTTCAAAGGGCAACAGGTGTCCCAGAAAGTTTATTAGAGTAATAAGAGAGTATCTTATGGAAGGCTAATTTTATTTGCATCTAATTTATCAACCTAGCTGTCAAACTACAACTGGGAAGGTAAATTTCACCATGTGGACAATTTTGTAGCCTTTCAAATGATAATTATCTGATTTTTTTTATACAGGCATTTATTGATGGAGGCCGACAGAATGGAAAGAACAAAACTACAAAACACAAGATGGAATCCAGTATAAAAATCATCTTTCTGCTTACCCCTGCTCTATTGCTATTTGTATAATGCATGCAAACTTTCTTTCATGTGCAAAATATGAAGCAGGCCCTGTTTTATCTCACTGATCTTGCTTATCTATGTACTTCCTTTAGTTTTGCCTGCTTTTCTAACCAGGCATCTTTTGCTAGCAATTTCAGATTATAATGCTCATTTAGATGATTTTTACAGTTATTATTCATTAAAATGTATACCAGTTAGATCTTCCTTTAATACTTAAGTAATCTGGTTGAGTTAGAAAAAGTTTGCAAAACTTTAGTCATCAATTTTATGAAGACTGAGCCCTATCACATATTAGAGTATTTGGGTATCATGTGAGTGTTGAACAAAGGTACAGAGTTCCCTCTGTACTTTTTTTTAAAAAAAATCATGTTTGCATGATGTTTCTTTTCCTTTTACCTTCAACATACTTACATTGTTTTTGTATTGAATTGCTTGTAGATAACATATATTTGTGTGATACTTTTGACCCACCCTGCCAAGCTCTGTTTTCTAATTGGTGTATTTGGTTCTTTTACATTGAAAGGTAATGTAATAGGGTTTAAATTTGCCTTATTGTTTGTTTTCTGTTTATTCCATGTGTTTCTCATTCCTCTGTGTCTCATTTACTTGCCTTCCTGTGAGTTACTTCACCATTTGTTTTGGGTTCCATTTTGATCATTTTTTTTATTTTACTGAGTATATTTGCTACGGGTTGAATTGTGTTCTAGTTCATATGTTGAAGTCCTGACCTCCAGGGTGTTGGTATTTGGAAGGGAGGCCTTGGGATGACATTAAGTTTACACTCTCATAATGGGATTAGTGCCCTTATTAGAAAAAGATGGGGGATTTCTTTTACTCTCTCAGCTCTGGCACAAAGAAGAAGTCATATGAGTCCATAGCAGGATGATGACTGTCCACATGACAAGAGAAGAGGCTTCTTAATGAGACCTACCTTGCTGTACCTTGATCTTGAACTTGCCAGAACTTACAGAACTATGAGAGGTAAATTCACATCATGTCACCTGGTCTATGCTGTTTTGTTATGGCAACTCAAGGTAATACAATATTATATTTGCATGATTTTCTTAGTGCTTGCTTTAGGTATTATAAGATGCATATAAATCGTATCATAGTATTCAGGCATTGACATTTGAAAACTTCTGGTGAAGTATAGAAGCCTTATTTCCATTTAGGACACTTTACCTTTCCACTTTCAAAATAGAATTAACCTGATTATTTTCTTCACATATTGAGCACTGTATGTAATAGCATTTTAATTTTGCTCTGATCATCAAATATTATCTTAGAAACTGAAGAGAAAGAGAGACTGAGTTAGATTTTGTGAGCCACAGTTGCACTGAGAATTTCGCTTTCTGATCCTTGGTAATATATTTTGGTGTCTTTGGTTTCCTTGGTGCTGTGGAATCTATGATATCTTTCTTGGTGCTTCCAGGTCAGTCGAAGCCATCTGAAGTTTTCAGGTAAGGTAAGGGTCAAGACATAGGGTTTTGACAGTTGTTAAATGAGACTCCTATTATTGACAAGGTATCCACTCAATTCCCGCCCAAGGAGGCTGGTTGGTGTCTCTAAGTGGAGTATGAGAAGAGTGAGAATCTAAGCCAATTCCCTAGGCTTCTAGCTGATGGCAGGACTCCTGTTCAACATGAAGAAGGAATCCACTTAACTAGTCCACTTTCTGCCACTGTGTTAGGGATCAGAAGATGTGGGGCCTGGTTCTTTTCTAAGTAGGAGAGACCTAGCTGTTGTTTTTCTTAGGTTGCTTTTCTAGCCAGTCCATCTTCTTTTATTTTTACCTTGATAAGTCCTTCTGCCTTTGCCCTGTGTTATTTTCAGGGATGTATAAGTTATACTTAGGTGGAGAGGAACAGGAAAAGATAGGTTCTGCACCACCTTATTCATATCAGATGTTTTCCTCCTGCATTTTGAAATGTTCTTGAAAATAATTTTTGATAAATTAGAGATTATCTTCTATGTCTTCTTTATAAATTCCTGTACTTTTATTTACTAAGTTCCTTGAATTAAATATTAACAGATTTGTCAGGAAAAGGACTGGAGAAAACTCATTGAAATTTTATAGTTATTTCCTTTTTGGGAGGTAGAAACATGGGTGTTTCTTATTTTCTGCCTTGTTTTTTTATGTGTTCCAATTTAAAAAATATTAGTGAACAATATAACAAGTTTTAGTAAAAATGTTATTTACTAAGGGAAAAAAAGAAGCAAAAAAAAAAAAATCCACACAGCATGGCTAAATTAGAAAACACTGAGAAATAGTAGAAAAAATATATCACTTCTTTAATATTCAGGCACTGGGCTCTTGGCCTTCTGTGCATCTGTGCTTACCTGAGATACATGTTTAGAACTCCCATCAGTCAGCTAAAAGAAGAAAAGAAACCTTCAAAACTAAACAACAATGATGGCAGTGGAGGGCATGGTGGATAGCATGGACATTTGACTAATGGTGGTGAGTCAATTGAATATCTATATAAAATAGGTATTTCAAGCCATATCTTCTAACACACACACACAAAGTCTATTATAGATGAAGTACAGACCCTTATATACAGACTTCAAAAACAAATTCTTCTGAAGAAACATAGAAGAATATTAGAATACATTCAGAATATATTCAGATATTAGAATAGAAAATATCTCTTGAATAAGACCCCAAATCAATAACAATAAAAAAAGAAAATTGTAACATATTAAGAAAACACATTCACCAAAAAAGCACCATTTAGAGAATTAAAACCAGCTTACAGATTGGGAAAAAATTTGCAAATCAATAAGAAAAAAGACAAATATAAATGAAGAGGCATCTAGAAAAGGAGATGATAATAATGACCTGTAAATGAAAAGTTGTTGTTAGCAAACTGAAAATTAAAATAACAACTGGCTACTACTACATTTCCATTAAAAAGGTTAAAGTAAAAAAACAATACAAAATATTAGTAAAGGTACAGAGCAGCTAAACTTTCATACACTGACAGAGGGAGTGTCCATTTATACAACTACTTTGAATAATATTTGGGAATATTGAATTAGATTGAACATATGTACCTCTTATAATTCAGTATTCTAAGACTAGTCATATATTCAAGAAAAATATAGATATGTGAACATACATACATATATGTACTTATATTTCTTGAAAGGGATTTATGGCAGTGCTACCCCTAATATAGAAACTATCCAAATATCCATCAATTGTATAATTGATAAACATATTAAGTGTAATTACATAATGAAATCCTATACATCAGTAAGAATGAGCAAATTACAACTACAGCCTCATCATGAATATACTGTGTAAATGTAGCATCAAATGAAAGAAGCCATACACAAAATACGTATCTTATAATAACATTTATATAGTGTTTAAAGCTAGGAAGAATTTACGTAGAGGGTTAGAAGTCGTGATAGTGCTTATTCTTTGAGGCAGGAAATGACTGGAAGAGGGGACAAGAGTGGTTAATTCTGGGATCTTAGTCATGTATCATTTTTTTTGGTACATGTGAATTCAAGTTACCATCTAGTGTTCTTTTATTTCCTTCTGAAAGACTTAGTGATGTTTAGATGAGTGTGTTGTAATTCTAAAAGGTAACTGAGCTTGCATTTATTTAGAATTCTTTTTTCGTCCACATCAGTTATTTTTCAACAAAAATATGACTACATTTTAAAATACAATAAAATCTTATTTCAAAAATAAAATGAAATTGATCAACTGTATTTTAGATGTGTTGTGAAATCACTTTTAGTTGTTTATGAAATTTCTGTCTCCCCACATCACAGAAAGAGAAGGGACAATAGTCAAAGGCAGGGATTGGTGATAGATGCTCCTAGCTCTCTAAGCCACTACTCTAGAGTGAGGCAATCAGTAATTTGGAGATTGTATATCATGCTTCTTCTTTACCTGGAACAGCTACAAATGAAGTCTGTTTTGTCTAATATTAGAATAGCCATCCCAGTTATTTTTGCTGTTGTTCTTTTCATGGTATATCCTTTTTCATCCTTTTATTTGTGTCTTTTAATATAAAATATATTTCCTATAAGTAGAAGAAAACTGGATCATTTTTAAAATCTACCAATTTCTGTCTTTTGGTTGGAGCACTAAATCCATCTACTTCTAATATAATTATTGATAAGGTAAGATTTATATCTGTTTTGGTAATGACTTTCTGGTTATATCTTCTTGATTCTTTATTTCTACAGTGCTGCTTTATTTTTTGTTAAATTCATATTTTCTAGTGTATTATTTTAATTCCTTTAACTACATTTAGTGAATCATTTTTATAGTTTGCTATGAGTGTTATAACAATTTATAACAACAGTTCAGATTGGTGTCATGTTAATTGAAATAAAATACAAGAAAAACTTTACTCCTATACAGTTCTGTTCTCTCATTTTCACTTGTAGTATTATTATCATACTAATTATGTCTTTATACATTATAAGTCCATCCATTGAGGATTATAGTTATTGCTCTATGCAGTTGACTTTTACATAATATTGAAGAAAAGAGTTAAAAGCATATAATACATATTCTCTTTTATATTTACCTGTATGATTATCTTAATCAACATTTTTTATTTCTTTATGTGAATTCAAGTTACCATCTAGTGTTCTTTTATTTCCTTCTGAAAGACTTTCTAGTATTTCTTATAACAATAGTGATACACTATTTTATATTTTGCTCCTCTGGTGATTTTTAATTTATTTTTGAAGGATAGCTTTGCAGGATATAAAATTCTTGTTTGGCAATTTTTTTTTTTTCTCTTAGCACTTTCAATATGCTCTCCCACTGTCTTCCATTGTTTCTAAGAATTCAGCTGTCGATCTTAATACAAAGATCGTGTACATGATAAGTTCTCTGTAGTGCTGTATGGTGGTCAGGTTCTCAGCATTATACCTGTCAATACCCTCCAATAGCTTGCCCACATTTACTCTTATCTGCTTAAACATCACCAGGACTAGTGTTGCCTTCCACACCATGGCTGGAGTTGAACACTGGCCTGGTACAATGCCCTCCAGAATCAGAAGAAAAAGAGGAGGTCAAGAGACATGCATTGCAAAGGAAAGGATATCTGTTTTTGGTTTCCATTTACTGGATCTCTTTCTTTTCTTCTTACTAACTACAAAGTTCAGTGAACACATATTCTGGTAAAGTATCTTTAAAAATAGCTATGTTTAGTGGTACATTCAACTTGTAAATTAACTATTCTATTTGGAAAGATGATGATTGTATCAAGACAGTGGCATGGAAGTTTGAGTATAAATGATTCTCACAAATCAAGAAATAGACAGGCTTAATCAAGGGTCGAATATTTTCACTGATATGTGGGAGTTAACACACAATAAAGGAGTGGGGAGAATAGAAGTTCAGTGGAGTAGACAATGGGGATTGAAAGGAAGGAAGGCGGGGATGGTAAAGAGAAGACAGTAGAATCAATCTGACAAAACTTTCCTATGTACAGATACAGTGAATCTCACCATTGTGTACATCCACAAGTCTGGGATCCTAATTAGAATAAGATATATTCCAAGCTAGTATAAATATATCAAAATGGTTTCTACTGGTTCTTCAACTTGGCTAATAATAATAATAATAATAATAATAATAATAATAAACAGGTTTTGATGAGTTAGTTACTGTGTCTTGATTCTGAGTACAGATTCATAGAACATATAATGGTCTTTTTGTCACTTTTCTTAGAAAGGCTGGGTGTGCTCAGATGACTAGTATTCCCTGCCCTTTAGAAAATTTTCTAGTACAAAACAGAAGAAAGAACAAATAGGTAACTAATGACACACGTCTCTCATAAAATTCTCTCTTCCATTTGACATTTATGTGTGTTTTCTAGTTTTTAACTGAAATAGTGGCTATTTATAGGAACTCAAATTTGCTGCATTTTCATAAAGTTACAAAAAATGTGATAGTAGCAAGTACCAAGCAGTGGCTGCCACACTAACCCTGAAGTATAAATTATAGTGATTTTTTGTGCTTTCTTTTTAGATTTGAGATTCTTCCAGAAATAGATCCAATTACAGATGTGGATGCTTAATATGGTTGAGCACTGATATGGATTCCATAAGTTGAAAGACTTGTGTGTATGTTTCTATAATCCTTTATCTTAGTAGATAATCTAACATTATTGCTTGAATCACCCTACTTCCTGTGGTTAGCAAATACGCCACTACCCAAACTATTCCTTTTAAGCAGAGCAATATATGCTGAAAAGTATAGGGCCACCTGAAGCTGGCTCACTGATCATTGTAATAGATCAAAAGATGACTCTAAGATATCATCAGGCCTAGGTCGATGATCATTCTGAGGGGAATGATTCCACCATAGAACACTGAGATCATTGAAACTCTTCTGGAAACTTCTTGAACAATCCAGGGGTGGACATTCTCCACCTTTTCTCACTAATGAGAAAGAAACATGAACATATACAGTAACACACAGAAACTCATTAACTATATTTCTTGAACATGTGAAAGCAAGAGTTAAATGCTGGTGGAGAGGGGACAGGAAGTGGAAGGTTTGGATAAAAGAATAATCCATCAATTCTTCTTAAAAATGGACACATTAATAAATAGTTCATGTGGAGGAAATGATTTATGATGGACTGAGTCTAATTTTTAGTTTTTTTCACATGAAATCAAATTTATTTAAATAATTTAAGAAACTTTTATTCATAATTAGTTACAAAGCAATGTTACATGCTATGCCCACATATCTCCTCTAAATGATCCAAAGAACAGACTGTTGTTCAAATAGCAAAAATACCTTATGTTACTGAGATTAGCAGTGCAGATTTTAGGAAAATTGGTAAACCCTCCTTTTGAAGAGAGTTGAACCACTATATTTAATTTTATAAGTAATTAATATTTCTTTTTTCCTAATGAGATAAATGTAATTTTAATTTACAGTGCAAGAGGGAAATGAATCGTGGTGCCCTTTAATACCTTCAATCACAAATCAATTTTAAAAAATTAAAATATTATTTAGAATCTTCTGAACTGTGACTTGAAAATCGCTGTTCTGTGCCATCATTATTTCTTCTACTATTTATGAATGAATGTAGGTGGTATCTATAATTCCAACTTTCTGCTTTAGGAGTTACACCTCCAGGCTGTTATGCCATCTCAGTATGTCAGAGAACTAGTTCCCAGCTTGCTGCACTCAATTTCTTTCTGACAGCCAAGAAATTTGATTTTTATAATGAGGTGTAAATCATAGAAAAGGATTGTCTATAAAAGACTTCAGTAGAGATAAGAGCAGGAGTATAAAGAGTTTATATCAATGGTGCTGTAGGTTCAAACAGAACATCAGAATTAAGGTCATCTTCGGAGATGGAGACTGTAGCCAACCTATGCATCCTGTATCTGTACTGAATGTACAGTGAAGGCAAATATTAGCAGTAATAAATTTCATGCTTAGATCAGTTTTTCCTATGATGGTAGTCAAGAGGTCTGTCTAACAGATACATGACATAATAAAATGTGATAATATTTGACATCCTTCTGTGACTTCCCTCAAGGCAAGTAGAGGGTAATGGTGTAATGTTCTCCCTTCCCACTCACCCACACTTGAACTTAATGATAGGGTGACATCATTGCAAGAATGCTAGACAGGTAGAACTAAAAAGTAGAAATTTGGATTGTGGCATACAGTAATCTTCCCTACTGAGATGGAAAATTTTCTTACGTCCAAACTGATGAAGAAGAGAAAGGTTTTATTTCAGGATTTGGTAATTGTTACTTCTGGTATCCAATCAGCTTATTTTATCTTTGTGTCTTTTTTTCCTATTTAATATCTAAGACTGTGGGTAGAAATAAAGTGATCAAATGAAATCTACATCCAATCAGTGTTCTCACTCCTTGTTCAGCATCACAATCACCCTGTTGAACTATTATCAGATAATACTGATTTAGCATCTATGTCGGATCAGTGTACATCTGACTACTCTTATTAATTTACCAATCAGATATCATAACATTGACTCATTGAAATAAATGTGACTCAATCATGGGCACATGTTGTTATAGCTGTATAAGCCCAGAGGACCTGATAAAATATCAGTTCAAAATACATAGTCAGTTATTATGTACCTCCATGTAATTCAATAGCTGAATATTTCACTTATGTAATGCCAAGCTTAGAAATATTTAAGAAATATCCAGCTGTTATTGGATTCTATATTGAATGTGGATATTTAGCAATATTTATCAATGCAATTGTTCATGCAACAATTATAAGGAGATAGGCAGTCCTTAATTATGTAAGTAAGTTCGGGGGATGTAGTCTTACAAAATTACATGCATTTTCTCACATGCATGTCTTACATATTACCAATTATTCTTTCACCATCATTAAGTTTTGAGAATATTGTTCTATCAGTCAAAATAGGTGCAGGAAATAGTCATAAATCACACATGCAAAAGCATCTTCTGCCATATATTGAGCTAATATCACCACTTGGATGAATTTCAAGCCCATTGACTCAGATGCTCTATCTATAGATTTATCTGACTCTTAAATAACAATTGGAGAAACTGTAATGTTGCTGACGAGGCTTATAATGATGATTCACAAGAAAAACCTATTTGTTTCTCTCTATTTGCTTGTTTGCACATCATTCTTTCTGTTGGATTAGTGAGCAGAAGGAATTGTAAAACCACAGGGGAACAGTTTAAATGGGATAATGCAGACATTAGAGAATGATTAACAGTAATTTCACAAAGGTGGAAGGTAAGCTGCTCATTTTTATGGAATGGAACAAATGTGTTTGGAATGATTAACAAAATAAGATGTGAAAAAAAATAGTAAAATGTAGCCACTCGGTTCTCTCTGGGCAGCAAACCATATGAAATGTAAATGCAACCCCCTTCACATATTTAATATTATTTAATGTTAAACTTTAGTTAGACTATGGAGGACAATCAACATAGAACATAAAACCCCACAGTACTTAAATGCCAGCCATCCCACTCAATTAAAAGACAGTTTATAACATGTGTACTTTTCTGGAATATCTTTTAACCCTTTACAAGCCAATATAACTCAATGTTTAACAATAGCATTTTAAGAAAGCCCAAACTTCCTTCCATAATTCAGTTTTATATAATTGCTTAAATCCTGAAAGTTTCCAATTAGCTTGTAAAATAAAGACTATTTGTTCATTTATTAATTCCCCATATATTGAACCTATTCTCTGTGTGGAGCACTATCTTAGGTGTTGTGAGAAATATGAAGGAATCTATGTGAAGTGTTGTCCTACTGAAGCTGGGCAAGGAGTGTCGATACAAAAATATATTTGTTAATATCCAGAGTTCCTCAGTTCTCCATCACTTAGGCCAGGTTGGGACAAGCTTTTTAATTTCCAGAGAGCTGCTACTTTAACTTTTTGAAATGACTCCTAATATCAGGCAAGGACTGCTTCGTCTTTATTTCCTGTTGACTTTTTTGTTGCTCTTCAGAGGGAGATGGATGCTAAGATCTTTGAGAGTGCTTTTAGTAGACCTCCTTGTCATAGTACTCCACATGTTTAGCATTGCTCCATCTTTACCCCACTCTGACCCTTGAAAGAGAAGAGCTCAATGAGGATACACTGGAGCCTGGGTAATATGAGGTTCATTCCTAGGAAGGACGAGATTGTTCTTTAACCTTAAGCTTTTGCTAATAAAATTGTGGCCCATGGACCAAAAGTAGGGTCATCATCTGAGAGCTTCTGAGCAAAGCAAGATCTCAACTAGGATCTCCAACCTAATGAAGCAGATCTGCGTTCATATACACACTGAAGTAAGAAAGCACTATGTTAAACTATTGAAAGTTAAATGAATTGGAAAAGCTCTCTCTCACATTCTTAATTTAAATTCAGATTAAATAAGGCACAGTTTGTTAGAGTATGATTAATGCAGTCTTTGATTCAATACTATGCAGTCAATTTAGGGCAGAGATTTTAACTTTCAACAATGTTTCTGAAATGCCCAGAACAGTGTTGAGGTGGAATAAACACTAAATGGATATATATTGATTAAATTTACATATTCTGCTCAGTATCAAGTATGGAGTTCTCTAAATATATTATATACTAGTTGATTACAGATTTGTAAATATATACTAGCTGATATAGACTAGTAAATATATACTAGTTACAAATTTTCTATTTCAGTTGCTAGTCCCCAATCCGTACACATTCATTGTCTTCAACCTGATGAATTTTTACATAAATGAGTCTTATTTCATCAATCTACAATATTTACCAAATTTCCACAACTATTCTCTTTGCTAGAAAGTTGGAATTAAAGAATGAAAAGAGATTTTCCTTGCTCTCAAGGTGTTTATAATCTGATTCATTGAAGGCAGAGGTATATATAAAGTGCAATAAAAATGTAGGAAAATGATTTTATTTTCCTGAAATACATCAGGCATGACTTCACCAAAGCAGTATTTGAAGTGAGACTTAGTGAATGAGTAGTGCCTAAAGTCAGAAAAGTTTGAGAGTATTTTAGGTGAAGAAACTGAGGTACACAAGAGGTTATACAGTTTTTACAGAAAAGATAAAGACGGGAGCATGAGACTGGGCAGGAAGGCAATGGCGTGGCCCGCAAAACCCTGCTGGCTTATTGAGGAGGGGTCTGCATATTACCAGGCAGGCTACGTGGGAGCCATTGAAGACCTTTAATTAGGACTTGGTCATATATGCATATTCTAGAAAGGTTGAGTGAAGAAGGATTATAACCAGAGTCAGAGAGACGTCCTGGGAGGCTATTGCAATATTCCATTTTAGAAATTCTAAGAACTCAAACTATGATAGGGAAGTGGAGGTGTGATGTGTGGGGGATGACAAAGATTTTCTCCTAGACCGAACTCTCCTCAGGTGCCCTGAACACTTTTTCAACCAGGCATCAACTATGGGATTTCCATGTTTGTCCTGGTATGTGAGGTATATTTGTCATGTACTCATAGAAACCTCCACTCCTCAGAGAGTAGAGGATGGCACAGATCCACTTACTGTATTTGCAAATAAAAATGTCCTTATGGCTGTGTGCAGTGGTTTATGCCTGCAATCCCAGCTATTTGGGAGGCTGGGGTAGGAGGACTGCAAGTTCAAGGACAGCCTGAACAATTTAGCAAGACCTTATCTTAAAACAAAAAGGACTGGGAATGTAGCTCATTGGTTGAGTGGGTTTCCTATCATTTATCATGTGCAAGGTATTGGCTTCAATTCCACAAAAACAAAACAAAACAACAACAACAACAAAACACCCTCATGGTGATTTTTTAAAATTCTGCAGCTGGATGCATAAATCCATAAAATATAGAAAATTAACAACAAAGAGCAATTATTTATAAAAGTAAAATAGAGAACTGGAGATGATTCCAAGAATTCTCATCTCAAAAATAGCTTAGTCTGTTCCAATGCCTTGCATGTTTTCAGGTAAATTTGCTTTTATTTAATTTTTTTAACACACACACAATGGAGTATTATTGAGCCATACAGAAGAATGGCTTTATGACATTTGCCTGTAAGTGGAAACTATCATGCTAAGTGAAATAAGTCAATCTCCCAAACCCAACGATTGAATGTTTTCACTTATATGTGGGAGCTAACCCACAATAAAGGAGTGGGGAAGAATAGAAGTTCAGTGGAGTAGATAATGGGGATTGAAGAAAGGAAGGGGGAATGGGAAAAGAAAGTCAGTGGAATAAAATCTGGAATGAATGAATGAATATATATATATATATATGTAAATTTCCTGTGTACATACATGAATAACTACAGTGAATTTTACTATCAAGTTCATCCACAAGAGATTAATTTAAAAAAAGAAAAACTATAGGAAAATGACAGAAAAATCAACAGAGGGAAGGGAGCAGGCCTGGGACAAGGAAAGGGAAATAAGAGGCATTGAGTCTGAACTAGAACATGATATATTCCATGCTTTTAATATTGCTAAAGCGGATTCTACTGTCATGTATAACTAAGAAGAATCAATAAAAAATATTTGGGAAAAAAAAAACAATCTGAATAATTACTCATAATTTTTCACTCACATAGACACATTCTGAATGTAATTAGAAGAAAAAAAGCAGTGGTGGAGTAGAATCCAAGGCATAAAGCTGAAGTGAAGACATTAGATATAGGTGACAGAACACTTACGGTACAATTAAGAGATTGACTTTGGCTGAATTTATAATTGCTTTTTCTTGCATAAAAAAGCCGTGGTTTATTTTTAATGAAAGATTAAAATTTAACTCAACAATGACATTTTGAGCAGCAACAATGCAAACAAATGGTAATTTCATCTGGCCTGAATTCAGCCTTTTAAAAATGCTTATTCATTTCTTATGTACAACAATTACTTTACTGGGTTCAGTTTATTTAGTTATTTAACATTTAAAAATGGATTAAAAATATGTGACCACATTCTATTACCTGGCTTAGAAAATTAAGCTTGTGGTTCTGTTCTCGCTAGGAAGCAACTCCCTGAACTTGGTCGACAGGCAGACAGGCAGAGCATGAAAAGAGGATTAAAACTGCTTTCTGTATTCCCAACTTTGTCAGTGATAACACAGAAATCTCCATCATTCATGTAGCCCAGAGAGTTCTAAAGCATTAACAATTTATCTAGCTTATATATTATAAAAGCTAGAAAGCATATATTTTTAATACCAACCACCAAATCCAATCGTAATGCAAAATGTGTATTGGCCGTTTGGTACAATCCTTGCTGAATGAATAAAACAGGAGATGCTCCTGGAAAAGCTGGTGTCCGATAAACTTGACAATAAAAATCTCATCCAAAGGGGTTAAGAAAGGTGTATGGGGAAATGCACTGCTTTGCAAGAAAGGTACTATATTTGATGTGTAAATATTTTCTTTTTTTTTGAATTTGCCAGGATGAACAACTGAAGGCATTGGCTTTTGTGGGGAAAGTTGTTAACAGATGCTTTAGACACATGTATATGTGACATTGATTGCAAAGTTCCTGAGTTGCTTCACTGTTCCTTATCATTTGTCCAGGAGAACTGCTTTTAAGAGCAGAGTTCAGACAGGGCTCACAGAGCTAGCCTGAGGCAAACTGTCAAGAAGGAAACTCTGTTGTTCAGTAACCTCCAATTCCTTCCCACCTTGTGGCTTTACTTTGCTTTTTTGCTTTTTCTATAGCCCAAAGTTTATGTCTTGGCAGGGTGAATGAAAGGAATCTACTTATCTTCATTTGTTATGAAAATCCAAAGGTTTACTGCAGGAAAGAAAAGCTAATTCTGAAAACATCCATATCATAAACTAATAGAAAGTTTCTTGTAATATAAAATTAATATTTGACAAATCTACCACATTTTCTTCAGGAATCATTATGTGTGTTACATAATGATTATAATTTATGTTTTATGCATTATTATAAATTAACATTGCTAGAAATACTGTATTTTTAAGGAAATGTCTCCCCAAAGCCTAAGAAAAATAAGTTTTCAGTACAAACAAAAAAAATCAATGTAAACTATGAAAATAAATCATCATCATTTATAAAATACAGAACAGAGTGAAATTAGGCAAGAGGAATCTCGATCTCTCTCTCCCACCTCCCTCCCTTCATTTTTTTTAAATTTTAAAGTGTCAAAATTATTTCTACAAAAGTTAAAGAATAGCCAAATGAACATAAGAATACTCAAAAGGAAGTTAAATTTTAGGTGAAATGGTCATTTGGCCAGTAGTATAAATAGTTCAAGTGAATAGACTTTAGATTTTTTTTTTTTTTTTTTGGTTCCAGGGATTGAACCCAGAGATGCTTAACCATCAACCCACATTCCCTGCCCTTTTTTTTCATATTAGAGACAGGATCTCTGAGTTGTTTAGGGCCTTGCTAACTTGCTGAGGCTGGGTTTAAACTCATGATTCTCCTGCCTCAGCCTCTCTAGTTGCTGGGATTACTGGAGTGTGATACTGTACCTTGTTAGATATTCTCCTCGATTGTAATAATACGGCCTGAGATTTCCTTGCCTGGAATCATCAGCTAGATCATTTGATATACAGATGGCCAAGACCTGCCACAGGCCTCTGAATCATCTGAACCTGGACCTTATCCATGTCTTAAACAAGCCTTCTCCCCACCCCTTTTTTGGGGGGTGCCAGGAATTGAACTCAGGGGTACTTGATCACTGAGCCATGTCTCCAGCCCTATTTTGTATTTTATTTAGAGACAGGGTCTCACTGAGTTGCTTAGCATCTTGCTTTTGCTGAGGCTGTCATTGAACTCACAATCCTCCTGTCTCAGCCTCCAGAGCCACTGGAATTACCAGCCACAGCACCTGACTCCCTGCAATTCTTATATACATCATTGTTTGAAAACCCCTACATGGTTCTAATCTAGAATCCCCTGGCCTTGTGTCCTTGACCTCCAGATAATGTCTAGAGCTAACAAACTTCTTTTTGTTACATTTTTAAGAATCTTCTTTTCCTTATGTCTCAAAGGCAAAGGAGATATAAAAGATGTTTCCTAGGATCTCTTCATTCTAAATTCTTGGAGAACTCTTCCTTCAATACATACTTGTGGAATATTTAATAAGAGAAGGAAAATTCAAAGCACTGTATTGCCATTGTCCTCCACCCACTGTCTGTGACAGACATTAACAATCAATTATAACATCCCTTCCCATTATCCTGCAGTTGGCTTAATAATCTTATCCAAAGTAGCACTTAAGGCAACCATTTTCACTTGATCAGAGTCATCACTCAAATCGCACTGTAAAGGACTGGGCTAAGGGTAGTGATTGTGAATGTGAAACAGGTGTACATTGTGTCCTGAAGGAATTTGGAGTTAAGAAATAATAGGGAGTATCCTGGGGACATTGCTATGTGCTTTGTTAGAGCAAAGCCAACGTGAATGTGTGTGGTAGAAAGTAAGTCTAGATAGAGACCTGATGGCCAAGGTAAGTGACCATTAAGGTAAGACAAAAGCATGAGACATTTCTGTGATATGACATGGGGCGGTGACTGGGTCATGAAAAACTGGGAGTGAAAGGATCACACTGTGCTTAAAGAAGATGTATGGAAGTGAATAAAAGAGTCTATAAATGCAGAGAACATGCAGGAGGCCATTGCAGAACTTAGGAAGGCCATAATGTAAGAACAGATTGATGGTAATAAGAAGACTTGCAAGGAAGAGGTGGGTGGAAAAAACACATTGCAGATGTAGAATTGAGAAGTTTGACTCCAGTGGTCAGAAGCAGAGGAGGGGCTGGGGTTGTAGTTCAGTGGTAGAGTGCTCTCCTAGCATGGGTGGGGCACTGGGTTTGATCCTCAGCACCACACAAAAAAATAAATAAAGGTATTGTGTCCTCCTACAACTAATATATATATATATATATATATATATATATATATATATATATATATATATGTTTATAATAATCTTATAATCTTTATAATCATCTTGTCATCTAAAGTAGCACTTAAGGCAACCATTTTCACTTGATCAGAGTAGTCACTCAAATTACATTGTGAAGGGCTGTGTTAAGGGTTGTGACTGTGAATGTGAAAAAGGTGTAAATTGTATTCTCAAGGAATTTGGAGTTAAGAAGTAATAGGGAGTATTAATCACCCCAGATGACCATCAATAGAGGAATGCATCCAGAGAATGTGGTCTATTATAATACAATGGAGTTCTGCTCAACCACAAAGAAAAATGAAATAATGGTATTTGCTGGTAAATGGAGAAAAGCATGCTAGGTGAAAAACAAAACAACAACAACAACAGCAAAAAAAACAGACCAATAAAATCAAGGGTTGAATGTTGTCTCTCACATGGAGACTAGAGCAAAATAAGAGGAAGAAGGCAGTGGGTGAGGGGAACAAATCTCATAAAGCCTAAAGATACAGTGAAAATCAGTGGAGTAGAAGGAGGAGAATGGGAGGGAGGGAGGAAGGAAGGGAAAGGGTAGGAAATATGGATGAATCTAAAAGAAGCAATAGCCGACAAACATAAAGAAATCTTACCTTTAAGCATATGTAGAAAGTACCAATCAAAAATAAATAAAGGAGTGAAAGGAAGATCAGTAAAGAAAGAAAAGGGGTAGGGAGGAGGAAAGAAAAGGTGAGGGAAAAGAAAATCGAAATAAAATTCCTTGCATGTATAATTATGTCACAAGGAACCCAAATACAATCTACAAATATAATGCTCTAATAAAAAATACATTTAAAATTGTGACCAACAATAAAAAAGAGTTTCAATCAAAGTTCAATATGAGGAGAAATTTGAGAGGGTTTTTTTGATCGTTTGTAGTAGGTATCTCTTGTTTCTGTCTGCGTTATTTCGATTCCATCAAGAAATTACTTCTTCCCTGCTCAAAGTGACTTTTGTGAAAAATAGAGCAGGAGACCTGCTCGCTCCCTCTTGACCACAGGGCAGCCCGCTAGACTCACTGGCTGGCACCCTACTGGGAATTTGATCCTTAGGCTGAGATACACAGGGATGAAAGGTGGGAGGAATTGAGACTCCTGATGACAGAGCCCTAAAGACACTTTTGTGAGTTAATGTCATTGAGTTTCCTAAGATAGCCTACTTAACCTTCTGGAGACAGAATTGTTCCCTTCTTTCTTTAACTCTCTAAACTATTCGTTGAGAACTGAAGCCAACATAATTCCGGTCTCTGCGTTGGGCAACACTGAGATCCAACCAATATTGCTTAGTTACTTGCTTCAGGCTGTTCTTGTTCCTAGAAGATAAAATTGTGAAACGATTAATTCAGGACTAACAGCTTGCTCATTGAAGGGCCGTCCCTCACTGTGCTTGCTAGTCTAAAACTATTATAAGAAAATAATATAAATGATTATATCACAAATTATGCATACATTCTGTCCTTGCTTTGCTGAGCTGCTTAAAAAATCACTATATTTGTTACTGAATCAAATGTCTGAGTTGTCAGCTACTATTTGGGAGATCAGCCTAGCTAGAAAAATATCAACTTTATCCAATGGCCGACAATCTTAAGACAATAGTGTTTTACCTCAAAGCTCTATCTCGGGGTGCTGAGGAGCATAAAGGGCTTTTGTGGGGAAGAAAAGGGACTTCTGTGAGACACTGAGCAGGGAACTCACACTGGGTGGGGTCTTTATCATCTAGGGGCCAGTCTCTTTTTTCTTCCTTTTCAGATCAAGGCAAAGGGTCCTCAGCCTCCTGGGCCCAGCTTCTGAATTGTTTTTTAGACAGATTTATTACTTTGCTACAAGTTAATTCATATGCTTTGTCTTAGTTGATGACACAACAAAGGCTGTTTATCAGAACTAGAGAGAGAAGGGGGCATTATAGAGATCACCCGACGTTCTGGGTTCTCAGGAAAGATCATTCAGGGGTTTCCATCTTAATCATCTATGTGGGGCTTCTCTTCAATCAAAGGGTTAAGAAGGGGCCATAAGGCAAACAGGAGGGTGTGAAGGATGGTTTCAGGGCAGCTCTGTTATATGTTCAGGCCCTAAAACCTTATATTTATTTTTCTTCGAACATATTCTTTCAGAGAATCTAAAAAATATCAAGTTGTTGAGTTTTTATACAAGAAAGCTTATAAACCTAGGTTTGCTTGATCAGTAGGCTTTTCTGGTTGTCTTTTGGGGATCCCAAAGTTAACAAAAGTAAACAACTAACAAATCTTTTTTTCTTTTATAAATTATACAAAATTAAATTTTGTTGCCTGTAAGTAAAAAAAAAAAAAGAAGCTAATTACATTGTGAATTATCATACATTCTCATAGAATGTGACTTTGTGTGTAAAATTATTCTCATTAGGTCTCTTGGTCAAAGCAGTGAAAAAACTGACTAAAACAGTGGCGCTCTGCTTCCTGGTGCCATGTTCCCAGCTGCTTTCCTCCACCACACCTTTCCACCATGATGTTCTGCCTCAGTCAGGTACAGAGCAACGGAGTTGGCCATCGATGGATGGAGACCTCTGAAATTGTCTTCTAAAATTGTTCTTGTCAAGTCTTTTTGGTCAAAGCAATGAAAAAGATGACTACAACATTTCATAACTCCAACTGATGCTCAGCCAACACGCACTGGAACATCTGCCCTGGTTGTCCATGGTTGGTGTCCGTTTTAATGGCTTGTTCTGTTTATTCCTAAATTCTGCAATGGCCTCCTGCATGCTCTTTTGCCCATACAGTTCTAGTTGCTATCTGTTTTTATTATCGTCCTTGGTTTATAATCAAACTTAACAAGTACTTGTTTTCAGATGTGCTTGGATCTTGCTCCTGAACTCTGAAGAGAATGCCATCCTATCCCTATATTGTCCTCATTGTAATGTCTCTTCTCACCAGCTCCTTAACATTTCAAAGAGAGACATTGCCTTAGTTAAAATCATTGCCATTTTCTACATCAGATGCACCTGATCAGTCATCCCTGCAAGCCTTTGTGTTACTCCTTAAGTACTGTGCATCTTATCATTGATTGCATTGGCCTGGTGCCAATCTATCCTGTGCCCTTTTAGACAGAATTTAATGTGAGTTTTGAGCAACACCATGGAACATTACTTATGGTAACCCCAGACTGTTTTAAGTCTGTGCTTAAACCCAATTAGAAACTGTGTTTAATATCTAATATGCATAAAACACTATAAAAATGGCTGAGGAACATTCAAGAATTTTGACAATGATTTCTGCCTTCTAAATACTTATGATTCCAATTCAGGTCTGGTACACAGTATTTATGTAGTCCCAGACAAGTCATTTAACCCTTGTACCTCATTTACTGGTTTTTAGAATGATGACAATAACCGCTGTGCAGGTTTCATGTAAAACTTTTTAAATACTTCCTAACACAACAGGCACTCAAATATTGCATCTACAATAATTATCAGTCTAATTGCAAAGCTGAGTTGTAAAACACATGTAACAGTATATCATACCACCTGATATATATAAAAAACAAAGTAAAATTAATATATGCATAGAACCTATATTATTATAAATACTGGGGAGGCAACTATTCTGGGCTAGAGAAATTGGAATAAGTGGGATTAGAATTGAATACTCAAGAAGTGATAGACCTTGAATAACATGCTCAATGCCTCAAAATGAGACTAGGGAAGGTGCGCTTGAGCACTTAAGATGGGTGTCACACCGTATGAAGCTTGGGGACTCAGGACTGGGGCAAAAATGAATTTACAACACCTGCCCTAGCCCATGAAGGGATCAGTTTAAGGGGGTTAAACTTTATCTTAATAATAATGCAATGAACGTTTAAAAAATTGGAATGGGTTAAATTTTGAGAGGAAACCCTCAGGCAGAGGCAGAGACTAGGAACTTGACTGATGAGGACTTGGTTTATTTAAAGATAGTATAAAGATGATTATCATCTATTTATTAAACATAAACTTTCATGTCTTTTTATTTATATATGACAGTGGAATGATTACAATTCTTATTACACATATAGAGCACAATTTTTCATATCTCTGGTTGTATACAAAGTATATTCACATCAATTCATGTCTTCATACATATATTTTGGATAATAATGATCATCACATTACACCATCATTTCTAACCCCACACGCCCTCCCTTCCCCTCCAACATTTATGTCTTTCTAGTCATTTCCCCTGGAGTAGGCATATGTACAGGAGTCAAAATGTATGTTAAAAAATGACTTGCTTCCTTATTTAATTTTTTAAGAACAAGATAGATATCATACTTATTAAACTCATGAAGAACTATTCTCAAACTCTTCTTCCCATTTCATACTGGACTTTCCTATCTTCCTGCCTTGTCTGTGTTTATCAGTGAGAATAGTATAGTCCAAGTTACTTCTTCAGGGAATGAGGAGGCTAAATTTTTGATATTTTTAATTTTTAAATTATCTTAAAACTACCATAGTTTTAAGAAAATATACAGAGTCTACTGCTTAAAAGAAAATTAAGAAATGTCAATAATGTCAAAACACAAAATTACTCTAGAGTTATTCTTAAAATCATCGTATGCGATGTAGAAATGAAGGTGTTAACTTCTGTCCTCAGATCCATTTTTATGTTGCCAGACAAAAACCAGGGCCTCCACTGAGTTATAGGTGTGAGAGCCATTATCTCCCAGGAGCACCTTGAGAAAGAGATGTCTAATCTCAATAATGTGACTTTTCGTGTTAAATAAATCCCCCATGTTCAGTACTTCTTCGTTCTTAAGTAGAAAATGTCTTATCCTTCCCCTCATTCACCTCTTCTAATCTTAAAAAGAAAAGAATCTCAAGGAAATTTGCATTTTTACTAACCAGAATTGATTTTGTTTCTTTCTACTTAGTATTCTTCCTCACATTGTGTGTTATGGAATGGATGAATAAACTCAGGGTAATCAGTTTCCTTGCCAAATGTTTACTAAACTATTTTCATTTGTATTGACTTTCCTCTCCATTTTTTTATACTACAGTATATGCTTATTATAAAAAAAGCAATTAGCCTAATAAGTCCAGTTTAATCAACACACCTCTGAGGCACTGCGTGGGAAAATGCCTGAGAAAGCACTTAGCTTGGATTTTGAAAGGCTCCGGAGACTTTTCACTTGTATTTTGCAGACGAGCTACACTGGGAAGAGGAGCATCCTGCGGAGCCTTTATTTTTCTTTTAAAATTCTGCTGTATATACTTTCAACTTGCTATGCACTGATGCTCATATGTGACTTGGCGTTTGTGAGAACATTTCTGAGCATGTTCTGTTTTGGCAACAACCCTGCATGTTCTTTCTTATAATTGCATGAAATAGAGTTAATGGATTATATAGAATGATCATTTGAGCAATTGAAAGCAAATAGGTAATTTTTGTCCCCTGTAAACTTAACGTTGGGTGTTTTTTTCTCTCTTTACTGGAACCATTATATCCGCTCCTTCCCATCCCTCCCCACCCCACCCCACCCCACCCCACAATCTCTTCAATGGAAGAGAAATAGATTTTGATTAAAAAAAAGGAAGAAAAAAATAAAATTGTAGTTTCATATTAGTGCCCCGATTTAATGACTTGGTTTTCTGAGTGATGATATGATTTTATTTCTATTTTATTAAATTGTAGTTTTACTGTCATGAAGAGGCCTACAAGTCATACATATCATAGTAATGTGAGAAGCTAAACATTAGAAAATAACATTCAGGTTTTTTTTTTTTATACAAGTCTTATGAATGCTGTATATACCTTTATTTTACATTTTAATTTAGGTATGAAATTAATCAGTTTGAGAAATACAGAGACTAATTTCCCTAGTGTGAAACTTTTACAACTAAGGGTAATATCCACAGCATTTGGTCTAACTCAGCTGGAATAGAGAGCTACAGCACTTGGCTCTAACCAAGGGTAAAGGCAAGACCAGACTCCTCATTGCCAGAAAACCTTAAAGTGACCATTCTTTAAAAAGCGACCCTTTAACCAGTAACAAAATAATATCCTCTTATAATGATAACTTTCCTCATATGCACAACATTATGAAATATTAGATACTTAACACTGACGACATTGACATTCCAGCACGAACACTCTTTTCTGCAGGCAACCCTGGGGCTCACTAGCTAAATTCCAACCCTACTCAGCCACTGTTAATGAAAATGTCTTCATGTTTCCTGACACAGTGTTCTTCTATTAATACAGCTGAGAGCTGTGCTTCTCTTGGTTACAGTGGCATGTCATTTTGCCAGGTTTGAAGTGGGGTCAGCTCTGACCTCAGATGCCTGTCTGGCTTAGACTAGTAAGTTTAGCTCTCTCTGGATATTTTATTTTTCTTACCTAATTGATGTGAGACGCACCTGGCACTATATTATTACTTCATCCTATTTAGACCCACGGGGTATTTCAGCTTATAAAAGGTCATGTCTTATTTCAGCTGGTTTCAGCTAATTCACTGCTATCAGAAAATTAATTAGAGAGCAGATTCACCAAAAACCATATCTACACCTTGACCAAACTTCCAATTGATACAGAGAAATTGGTAAAAAAAAAACAGTCCAGTCAGTTGTTTGGATTTTTAAAATTAAACAACTGATTGGTATATTTGCTTTTATTCAAACTCTACTTAAGTAATTCTTTGATTAGGCTATTAATGAGATAAAAATTAATATCATAAAAAGGAAAAATGTAAGTAGAACTTCACCCAATTTTTGACTTCGAGGATCAGAATACACATTAGTAAAACTCCTCCTTGGGAATGACCCCCAGAAGTTTTTCAGTCACCTGCTGATAATTTGATTTAAATCACATTTCCTCAATCTGTTGGTGAGTACCATATGCCATTGAGCATAGAAGGAAGAGGTGTATTTTGGTGAGACATATTGCAGGTATTGCCTCCCTTAGCCTACCAAGCTTGTCAATGTAACAGAAAAAGAAAATCTTATATGGATTTTAGAACTTGATATTTAAAAGCCTTTTTTAATTGGGTTTATAATTTTTAATAGAAGCCCCATGGTTGGCAGAAAATGATAGTGACGAACTTGAGCTTGAGAGAAGGGAACGTTCTTTTAATAATTAATAGATGCTAAAAGGTTCCCCGTATTATGAAGGGGTGGGGGAGGGATAAAACCAGATTTAATCAGAGAATTCAGGAAGGAGGGTTGATGAGAGAGATTAATCAAACCAGAGCGTAGTCATATAAGAAACAAGATCAGATGATTCACTTACAAAAATGAGTAAGAGCAAAGGAAGCCGAGGGTGGGGGTGATGGCGGAGGAAGACACATATGCAGTGGTAGTGAAATGTCAAATCTCATTAGAGAAGTTGTCCAAAACATCTCTAATGAGCCGGAAACAATGTGCAACTCACCTGGTTCAAGGCTTTTTTGCACAAATTCAAACTCAGGCCAGGTTGCTCAATGGGTCTTCAGAGAAATTACAAACACTGGAGTAAATCCTGGCCAAGGGGAGCTGTGTTAACAGACTTTTCCCAGCCACTAAACTTTGGCAATTGAGATAAAGATGAAGAACTTTGTCTCTTCCAAGTAATGCTGCATTGGCTCCCTTTATACTCTGCCACTAATAATTGTTCTGAAAGACCTTAGGATTAGAGAAACCAAGATAATAACAACAACAAACGATACAGTTTTTCTGAAGTGTCAGGATCAAGGAAGGCTGGGGGCCAGATATCAGTGAGCAGGGAAGGATGTGATGGAAATCTGTGTTCCTCTGCCAAAGGAGTTAACTACACTGAGCCACCTAAGCCATCTGTATATGCAGAATGACCTTGGCAGAGTGGAACACACTATTTGTTTCCATGGAAGACAGAGCCTTTTCTTTTTTTTTTTAATTTTAAATCAGGTGACATCGTCTAGTGCAGAGTTGTCCTCACTTTTCCTGCCAAGACCTCCTGGGCATCTGATGAAATGTTGTGAACTTCTTTCAAGTTTTTGATCTAAGTTTGTCTTCCATGGGTGCTTTAAAATTAATGAATTAAAAGTGTCAGCAGACCTCAACTGTTTTTATTTCTTTTCTTCCTCCAATTATAAGTGAAAGAAATGATCTTCTGCAATCATTCTTTTGATTGTGTCACTGTCTTTAAATAACTTGAAAAGTACTCTTAGTTTTAATTTTCATTAAAAGAAAATGTTCTGACTCTCTTCCTTTGTCCATCCTGTACCGTGCTGTTCTCATTTGGGGTTGCATACTGCTCTCTTCTTTCTGCTCCAGGGATGCAAAAATTATTTGCCATCCTGCATCCATTATTATTTTTTCTGCTTTAAAATTTGTTATTTTCCTAACTTAAATTATCTCCCACATCCTTTTCATTAAACTGAATCATTTGCTTTTATTCAAACTCTACTTAAATTTTAGAACTTTATTGCAGCTGTCCCTTGGTATATGTGTGCACATGTCTCTGATATTTGTGTTAACCTATATGCATTTATATTGTCCTCTTCTTCACCAATAGTTTGTAAGTTCCTTAAGAACAGAGTCGTATACTCTTTTGGTTATTTGCATAGTACTGGGTTGATCATTGTCAGTTGATCATTGATTCCATTTATGTACTAGTGGATATCATGTTCCTTGATCTTTACTCAAGCTTGGGCAGACTACCTTGCTTTGTTCTGAGATTAGTATTTTTGATTTCTTGAGGTTTCTATCTCAAGTGTTAACATGTTTTCTTGGAAATGCAATAGGAGTGGTCTTTCTGAGCACACAGTGGATGGTTTCCAGAATGCTAGGTCATGCTTTGGAAAGCCTAGAGAGCATGAGGAAAGTAGCAAATCCACAACTTCTTGCCTTTCATCCATGCAACAGATTCTTGACTCTATATTGATGTACATAATGTTAGATCCTTACTTATTCACATACCTGTCAGCATTCCGTGTGTCAGTTATTTGTTTGTAGCATAACCTCCCTGAAGTATCACTTTTGTATTGATTAGTTCATACTGTCTCATTCCTGGATAATGCTGTGTACCTAGTCTTACTTAATTACATATTGATGACTTAACCACACTTTCTGTCACAAATATTTCCAAAAGCAGAAATATTGTAAATGATGCCACTTTCCATATAAGCCACAGACTTGAGTTCCAGCCATATTCTTGTCACTTGTGAGAGCCAGATCTATTGGTGTAAACGCCCTGAGAGCAGAGCCTTCAGACACACAGGCCCTGAATGTGAAGAATCTAAACCTAAACGTGTATCTGCAGACATGTGCAATGTCACTTCTTTTCAGAATGTCTCACTTTGACCCCAAACAACCTTTTTATGGAAACCTGCCTTCAAAGACTAGTATTAGTCACATAATTGCTCTGTAATCACCCTGTCTCTCATGATGTGAGCCCAACTCTGAGATCACTGTACAGATTTAAAATACTTGGAAACCAGCAAAAAGGTAGATGAGAATATATCTGTGAAGGATCTAGTCCAGGAGATCAAAAATCTCCTATCTTACTGGAAATATCAGATTTAGCCCTTCAACATTTCTCTATACAACTCTCTCTAATCAAATCTCAATAGCAAAAATAACCCATGATGGAGAGACAGGATAAATTTTGGCATGATAAGAATAGTGCTCTTACATTTTATCACAATTTTTTGGGAAAAAAAAATGGTGCTGATGAGATTCCTGTGGCAAGTGAATCTTTGTGAGGCCTATGTAGGTGGGAGAAAGTTGAGGTAAAATAAAGATGACAAAGGATATGGGCTTCTTATTTATATTTCTGATTTGAACATTATATAAGACTGCCTCCCACAGAGTCAGGAGGAGCTTATTATAAATGCCCTACAGGTTACTGGGTCAGCCTCTTCCTGGTATTGTATTCAGCCTCCTTAACAAGCTCTCACAAGAAGTTCTCATGTTCAGTGGAGTTTGAGGGCCACTGATAGACACTAAAATAGTACATCGAAAATATTCACTGATATGCTGTGTGCTGTGCTAGATGCTGGAATACAAGAGCAAATAAAACAGGCCCACTTGGAGAATCCCCAGAAGCAAATTATGGCACCAATGTCAGTGAATTCTGGTAACTATTGCTAAGGAAACTATGCAAAGTGTGAAACTGGACTACTGCATTTTCAAGTAGACAACTTTTAGTTTTCTTATGTGGAAATGCATTTTATTATCAATTAAATTAATCTAAACAATTTATTGAGAGCATTCTTAAACCACCCTCCTAGCTAGCTGTTGCAGTCAGAATGTTTTGAAATTATTTGCCTAAGCCAAACAGATGTTTTGACAGAACTGGTAGGCAAAATTTTGTCTTCGGGCCCAACTTCTCTTTTCTTTGCCTCCAGCATCTCCTTGATGTCTTCAAAGACCCCTGGCCTCAAAGTGTTTCCTGTGTCCTCCTGTCAAAATGCTTTAATGACATGGATATAATATAAAGTGCTAAGGTGATATTCAAGAGAAATGTGTTTGCACTGTGATTGTGATATTTAATAAACTCCGTAGCTTTGAGCAAATTCCTTGAACTCTCTTTCAGTTTCCTTGTTTGTAAAAATAAAGTCTAAAGTTTTAGGAGCTCTAGTATCCATCCTGCACTCTTGTTCTATGATGCATTGAGTTCCCTGTGCATTGTACTTCAAGATGGGAACCGAGGTCAGGAAGAGACACTGCATGAAGAGGAGGCTTAAAGTTGCTCATGAATGTTAGAGCAGTATCTGAGCAGCACCTCTTGCAACTAGTGAGGAGTTAGAGCTTGAGGGCTGAGTCAGCCCAGCTCCACTTCTGACTTGGTTTGTGAGATGGGAATACATTCTTCGACTTTTCTGTGATTCATTTTTCTCATTTTTGAGGTGAAGACAGTATGTGTCTCCACAGTGTCACTGTTGGCATTTCCAATGATCAAATGCATTTAAGTTACATGTGGGCCTTCCATAAATGTTTCTTTATTCGGTATAAAGGAAAAGTTGGGCTCTTTATTTATTTAACAAGCACACACAAGGCTTGTGACATTCCAGAAACTAATTTAAGAGCTTCACTGTAACACTAACTATCCTTATAACAAGCCTGTGAGGAACTATTATTGTATCCAATAGAGAGATGAGCAACCTGAAGTGCACAACCTGTCCATGGTCACTCTCCATGTAAGCCAGGCAATCTGGCTGCAGGGCCTATGTTCTGGACCATTGTTCTAAAAGCAGATACTGATGGTCAGAGGACAGGAAATGGAATGGAATATGGGTAAGTGAACTATACGCTGTATCATGTCTTCACATAGGTCATATGTCTCTGAAAAAGATAGAAAAATTAGAATAGCTTTAAAGTAAACATTTACCTAGAGGAAGTCCAACCACTGCATGCTCCTTTTGAAGGATTCATCAGTCTAGCATCAGAAATATTGGCAAAGCATTTTAAATCTTTGTGGCAGCCCCTCATTAAAAAAAAGACCCCACATGATGAAAACTTCAGAATCTTGAAATGGGAATCGCTCCACTTTTTCAACAACCTATTTCCATGGGTGTTCCAGTCACATTCAGAGGAATGGAAACTCATTCCTTCTCTCCTTGGCAGAAACTCATCCCTACTGTAGCCTTGAAATCCTACCCTTATATTCTTACTCTCTTTATTATTTAGTACATTACATATTTACCAGTTTTCATATTTTAAAGGGTCTTAGTACAAATGCAATGTATGGCAGGAATAAATCTTGTTCCAGAAATAATCCCTACAGCTTGTTGCTTACCTGGTTGCCCTCACTCTGAGGGTTGGAATCTTCATTGTGACAGTTAGGTTTTCTTTAAACTGGAACTTTTACAGCATAATGAAAAAAATCCTGGAGATTGGAAACTATTATATGAACAACATAATATACTAAAACCCAGCACACTTATTTTTAGTCAACTAATAGATATCTAAAATTAATTTCCAAATTTGCTTTATGAGTAAATGGTTATATTCAACCAATTAGAACTAAAATAAGACTTCTGTTCAGATTTGGTTTCTATTGTTATTTTTTTCTACTGCTCAAATTCTGCTGAACTTCACAGGTAACATGTGATTCTGCCCTGGGATATCACTTCCTTATTTCGAGTTCCTTTTACTATAAGCAGACAATCCTCACCCTCTGCTCATGTAATTGCTCAGAGGATAAGTTAAGAATCAATTCTACTTCTATCATTCCTATTTCAAAAGGAGTTCACTTTCAGCATCATGCGCTGCCAAATGCCTGCTATTAATTAATTATTGCCCTGGAGATGATTTCCTCTGATTAAAATATGGCCTTGAAGATTTCTGTCTCCGTTTTGGTTCTCTGTCTTTTTACTCAGCTCACTTTATACCCTTTCCTTCATTAAACGCTGAGCATCTATTTGCGAGAGACTGCTGGGCACTGAGATTACCAACACAAATGAAATATAACCTCTGTGTTCTGGAAGATCACTCTTTAGAGTGGGGCAGCTATATACATAAATACAAAATTGTTTGAGAGATATGTCCAGGTATCATGGCAAAGTAAAAGAAAGTTATTAACTGTATGCTAGCATGGGGGCAGAAGATGTCACATCAAAAAAAAGTGACTTCTAAGTTGAGTTTTGAAACGGGAGTTGAAGGTGGGTAATACAGAACAGGTGGGTAATACAGAAAAGAAGCCAAACTGCTCTACGAGGAATGCAACATGTGCAAAACCATGGAGAAGTTAGAGTGGGTCCATCCAGGAGACCAGAGAGAGTTTGCTCTTCAGAGAAGTTGGTGACTCTAAGGTGACAGATGGTATCTGGGCTCAGTCACGAAGGGTCTTGGACTCCAAGTTGAGGTCTTCAGGTTTGTACTGAAGAGCTTCCTTTGAAAGTATTCCAGACCTGTTTCAAAATCTAAAGGAGACAGATGACTTTCTACCAAGAAAAATATGGACTTATGCAGAAATATCAGAATTCACACATATTTCAGAAAGCGTTCAAGTCCCAAACCACAGATTAACATCTGGAACTTTAGATGAAGAAGAAACATTGACTTAGGTGGAGGAGTGATATACCTAGATCTCTTAGCAAGGGAAGGAGCTGGTTGGTGTTGAATAGTGTGTGCAGCGACCCTGGAGAATAGTTCTAGAGGTAGACACTAAGGCATTGGTCCCTGAGGGTGAGTAGGAGTGGTAGTGTGTCGGAAGCTGTGACTGAATTATGGGTCTTGAATTGTCCTGTGACAGAGGCAATGCCTCTCTTGGGAACTCTCTGTGCAAAGGCATCTATCTGAGACTGCTCAGTTGCTATGGTGATGCCTGGTTCAATAGGAGTTTCTGTGCCAGCCAAGGAGCTATTCAATTCTTGACCTTGAGGTTACAGGCACAAGCTGATAATCAATAATTGGGCTGTTCATACTCATGACCTTGGTTCTACTTACTTTGAAGAAACTATCTCACAATAAATTCTTTTGATGTTTCTACCTACATAATAAACATGCTGAGCTTGTGGTGTGTCATTACCTCCCTACCAGGGTTATAGTCAACCACCGAGATCCGGCTTTTTCTCTATCTGTGAGTCTGTTTGTCTTTTCTCCAACCCCTCACCACCCAGTCCAGGAGTTGAATTAATGGTTGCTGCAGTAGTGGCTTCAGATCTGAGTCTTATTGTGGACACAGAATTGCTAGAAATAATTAATTAAACATGGTGGAGAAAACAGAAAATATGAAATGAACTGATTTCAAGGGTCCCCAAGAAGTCTGTTCAGTACCAGTCTGAGGCCCTCAGTAGATTAGAGGCCTTGAGTAGATTAGTGTGCCATTGGTCCGTATTTTGTCCTTTCATATTTTAGTTAGATTCCTAAAAGCCCTTGCTACACTTAAAGAATCCCTCCCTTCCTTCCTTCCTTCCTTCCTTCCTTCCTTCCTTCCTTCCTTCCTTCCTTCCTTCCTTCCTTCCTTCCTTCTCTCTTCTTTTCCTGATAGAAAGAGTAACCTACAGATTAGTTAAGCTAAAACTTATCCTTGTCATTTCATAAAATTTGAGATAAACAAATTTAATTTTCTAAATTTTAATAATCACTTTATAATCAATTTTACTAACTCCAAATGTTCAGAGACACTCCAATATAATATATTTCATACATTATTGCCTTATCATCTGTTTATTCCTTATTTAATCCACATTTTTAGATCTTTACCATCAAGGAAAATTCAAAGAACCAAGGATTTTTGTAAGTTTTTCATAGGAAATTTCTATAGAAATTTTTAGTGTGAACTTTCTTCTTTAATACAGTCACATCTTAGCACTTTGAAATAACTGTCTAATTTAAGCATTAACTCAATGGTATTCACCTGACTACTTTTGAGTATAGACACATTAGATAAACTGAGTAGTTTAGGTTATAAAACAAAAACCTGTCTTCAGACCTTTTATTTGTAATATGACATTTTTTTAAAAAAAATAGATATATGACCTAGTTTTAAAGGCTTGCTTAAAAAGTAGACATGGAGACGCATGATCAGCCATTTATCTAGTAATCTATAATTTCTTGTGTCACAGAATTCTGGCTCAGGGCTGGCACAGTTGTTAAAAAGACAATGTTAACACATAAATCTCACTTGTACATCTGACAAAATAATTAATAGCATGTTTTCTTCTTAGTATCTTCTCCCATATTCTTTACAAAACAATAGAGGTTTGCATGTGCCACAAAATAGCCATCGAACTGGCATATATAGTGAGGTAGAGAGGTTTCAGAAGTACTGGTGGAGAATTACTTCTATGAAAATGTGGGTAGAGAATCATGATCTTGAAAGCCCAAGTGAGACATTAATAGACAGGAAGGTCCTCTGTAGAAGAATCTACCATCTATCAATCTATCATGTGAATAGTAGTACCAGGATAGCCATAAGCATCTCACATCTCAGACTATTCCCCAGTTTGTTACTGAATGGAAGATTACCTTAGTAGGAAATTCCTTCTAGGAGGTATTAAATTAAGCCAAGCATGGAGGCACACGCTTATAATCCAAGAGGCTCAGGAGGCTGAGGAAGGAGGATCACCAGACTCAGTAACTTCGTGAGGCTTTGTCTCAAAATAAAAAGGACCGGGGATGTGGCTCAGTGGTTGCATGCACCTGGCTCAATCCCTGGTACAAAAAAAAAAAAAAAGGTATTAAATTAAATTATCTCTATTTCTCTTTCATTTTAAAAGTAACATACTGATTTAAAAAACTGAAAATATAACTAGGTGTGGTGGTGCATGTCTGTAATCCCAGGGATTTAGGAGGATGAGGCAGGAAGATGGCAGGTTTGAGGTTAGCCTGAGCAACTTAGTTGAGACTTTGTCTCAAAAAGAAAAAAGAAAAACAAAACAAAAAACATTGAGTTTGTTACTTAGTGCACCCCTTGGTTAAATCTAAAGTACCATAAAAATAAATAAATAAATAAAAGAAGAAAGGAAGAAAATAAAATGCAGACATGATAAAGGATAAAATTAAATTCACAATTCTATCATCCAGAAAGAGAAAAAACATAAATATGTATTCAAATACACACACACAACTATTATATGGGGCTGTGCATTCTATTCACAAAATATTGAATGTACTTTTGAAATACATTTAAATGCAATTATATCATATACAAGGAGGGACATAAGGAAATGGCACAAAGAAATTTATTTGTTGGTACAATCAAATTACTACTGTAAAATCTGGTGAGTTGCCAGAAAATTTTTCTATTAGTTTTTTGCTGTTTTTTTAAAAATATTTTTTTAGTTGTAGATGAACACAATACCCTTATTTTATTTATTTTTACGTGGTGCTGAGGACCAAAGCCAGTGCCTCACACATGTGAGCAAGCACTCTACCACTGAGCCACAATCCCAGCGCATATTTTTGCTGTTATTAAGGAGTGACTATTATTATTCCCTGCTAAAGTGGAATCCTTACAAGTACATTTTCTACCAACAAAATTTACTCCAAAAAGGATATAATAAAACTGACTCAAAAATGCTGTGAGATAAATATGATGATGGACATAGAGGCTCTTTATTATATTCTAAGGCAAAAAGATCAATAATTTCCTCATAAATTTATAGTCTGCCTTCATTTCAAAAGGATGTCTATTTTCCCAAAATAATACATAGACAAGTTTTGAACAAACATTAAAGAGAAACTAAATTATATAATAATTGAGTACATGTAATAGAAAAAAATACCTGGATCCAACAAAATTATCACTAATTTTAGCTAGTTGTCCACCTCCAGATTTCCTATTAACTGCCTTTCTTTGAAAACAGCAAGCTACCATGTATCATTCAATGACTAGTAGAAGCTGTTATTTTTAAGATATTTTCTGGTCCTAAACCCTGAGAACATTTTTTATTGATAAAGTCTTTTTCTAGTTTTTCTCTTTTTACTTTAAAAAATTTTATGAAAAGATTTTTTTTAGAGCTAGTTTTTTAGAGCCACTCTGTTCTATGTGACATTAAACTAGAACCTAAAGTTGATATTGTAATATTATCTTTGCAGTTACTCAGTGGAGTAGGTACTACTATTATCCACCTTTAAGGCTGAGGAAATTGAAACTTGGAGACTTTGAATTCTTCCTGAGTAACTGACCTAGTAAGTGGACAAAGCTCATTTGAAATCTATAGCTATTTAAATTCTAAATCTATATGATGCCTACTATTATCCTGGGTGGTTTCTTCATTAAACTTCAGTAAAGGTGTAAATTTAGCAATCATATGTATGTAAAGTTTTTGAGGGAAGCTAGAATCTAAGTCAAAAACATCTGCAGATAATCCATTAAAAGAGGGGCATAGCAAAGCATTTCTCAAATTTGAATCTTCATTAGAATCACCTGGAGTGTATGTTGAAATACAGATTTCTGGGCACAACTCCCCTGCAACCATCAGGTGATGATCAGAAATCAAGGAGGAGAAGGGCAAGGCTGAAGGCTGCATAGACCAAAACAGGGCAACACTTCCCATCAAATCAAAGCTTTTCTCTCTTGTGTAGTATCGTATACAGAAGGCAGATGAGGCAGGGTGCCACAAAAGATAAGGGGAAAAGATGTGATGCATACAAAACAAAAGAATATTTGCTAGCTTGTGTAGCAGAAGCTATCAGAGCCTCACCATACCCCTTGTACCTTTCCAGTTGGCTGTGCACCAGTGCCCACTTCAAGCTGTGTCCAAGGGCTTCGCTGGATCTCTAGAAGTTCACTCTGGTCATTCATGGCAGAACAGAAGTGCCCGGGACATGAGCTTCCCCAGGAAGCAGATTGATTGGAGTTGACATTATGTACCCCAGCAACCTTCCTCCTCCAGTAGCACAACTGCGACAGGATTTTGTAGCATCTCCCCTGGAGTGTTCTAGAGAGATTAGCTCAGTCACCCTACCTTCCCTGTCTCTGTATCAGTTCCCCATTGCTTGGTGTTCCTTGCACTCAGGATCTGCTACTGGGGAAATTCAAACTAAGGCAACAAGTAAAGGAGTGTGAGGAAGGGTTCAAAGGTTTCAGGTAAATGTATTCATAGTATTTTGAGAAATAACACTAAGAGCAAGAGAACAGATGGAGTGGTGTTGAAGGAGAACAGAGGAAAGAAGACCAACAAGGAGAGAATTGCCAGTCTGGAGAGTCTGCAAGCACTGAACTAGGCCGCTGGGAGCTGGGAGGGGTGGAGACAGAGAGCTGTAGAGATGCTAGGGAGATATGAAGGCACTAGACAGGAAGGTGCAGAACTGAGGCGTCGAGGGCGACTGACGGGTCAGTCAAAGAGACAGCAGAAGACCAGGAGAAGAGTTTACCCATTCAAGGGAGGAGGCTACCCCTGGAAGAAAGAGGGCCAATGGTGCCAAGAGCTACAGAGAGATGGCATGTGTAATGAGTTTAGCTTATTGGGAAACCTTGAATCCTTATAACTTTCTGTAAATCACTTTCACTTAGAATGATATGGACAGAATTCTGATGGTAGCAAACTGAATGAATAATAAATTGCAGCGACCAAGTGATTATAAGCCAGTCTTTGGAAGATTTGGCTGTCAGGTGAAGGAGAAGGAGAGGGAGGTTAATAGAGGGATGCTTAAGGTTAGAGATGGTGTTTTCTAAAGGTGGTGATGGTTGAGCTGATGGATGGACTATAGTGACAGAACAAGCACAGGCAAAAAGACTGGGGATACTTTAGTCAGTAGTGTTGGTTCCAGGAGACAGGGACCAGGGGGTAAAATCTTAACCATAGCAAGGAGTTTCACCTCACATGGTCAAGTTGAAGATTTTTCACATGCCAGACATCTGAAGGGATGTACTTTGTACTTCGATTGTTTTGATAAGCATTCCTGAAAACACACATAAAGTCAGGGTTTGCTGCAGATGCCATCCTGGGTCATCAGCTACAGAAACAGAAGGTTGCCGCAGTCTGGCTGGGCACAAAATCACGAGCCACTCAAGCAGGAACAAAGTTTATTTTTTGAAACTGCCGCCAATGTCCGGTATTGCCCGGGAAGGATTTTTTCCACCCACGCGGCCTCCTCTCGGACCACAGAGAGAGCTCCTCCCCCGGAACTCCCTCCTACTGTACTTCCCCAACCAATGGGAACTCTCCAGGAGTCCCGTAGCCGGCCTAGGTGAACAGCAGGAGTCCAATATCCATATGAATGCAAATCTTAACATAATCATATCATCTCAATGGCTAGCTGGCGTCACCTTTAGACCAAAAATGCCATGCATCATATACTTGGCTCTTAGCATCTCCCCCCTTCTGTTTAAGTAACAAGCAATCTGGCTAGGGACCGTGCCTGTTAGGTTTGTCCAATTCAACATATGGTTCTTACCCGTCATCGGAAAACTGACTTTTAGGCGTCAGCCTCCTGTCTTAGGTTGATACCACTGCAATTGGATCATACCCATCACTGACTACCGGTCTAGCATATAGCCATACTTGTGGATAGGCCTATATACCAGTGGGGGGGTGAGGTTCTTTGCCTCACCTCTGTTGGCCCCCAAATTTAGACCATCACTAGTAGAAGGGAGGAGGATAGAGAAATGTCATGACACCAAGTCAATTAATGGCTCCTAGGAAAAATTGCATCACTGGTGACACATCAGCAAAGATACGCTAGCACTACCATAATTCGCTGCATCAACAAATAGATCACAAAGCATACAAGTGATACATAGTCCAGGCAAGTTCTGTAAGCAGTTCAAAGCAGAGGAATCTATCAATATGTCCATATCCTTCCAAAATAAATCGACTCATTGATTGAGCATTACTTGTTGAGTTATAAATCATTGATGTATCAGTTTACACGGTTTGTTGTGATAACTCTCGAAGAAGTTGTAGTTTGGTTTTATCTTTAGTATATGATGCATGGCATTTTTGGTCTAAAGGTGACGCCAGCTAGCCATTGAGATGATATGATTATGTTAAGATTTGCATTCATATGGATATTGGACTCCTGCTGTTCACCTAGGCCGGCTACGGGACTCCTGGAGAGTTCCCATTGGTTGGGGAAGTACAGTAGGAGGGAGTTCCGGGGGAGGAGCTCTCTCTGTGGTCCGAGAGGAGGCCGCGTGGGTGGAAAAAATCCTTCCCGGGCGGTACCGGACATTGGCAGCAGTTTCAAAAAATAAACTTTGTTCCTGCTTGAGTGGCTCGTGATTTTGTGCCCAGCCAGACTGCGGCAACTGGTGGCCCGTATGGGGAACGAACCCGCGACCTTGGCGTTATCAGCACCAAGCTCTAACCAACTGAGCTAACCGGCCTAGGTGAACAGCAGGAGTCCAATATCCATATGAATGCAAATCTTAACATAATCATATCATCTCAATGGCTAGCTGGCATCACCTTTCGACCAAAAATGCCATGCATCATATACTTGGCTCTTAGCAGAAGGTGATAAATATAACCAAGGATTGGGAGTGGGACAAGAAGGAACCCAGTATGGGAAATGGGATTGTAAAGTTTATAATGCTTTACAATGACTTTCAAACAGTTTCAGAAGCAAAGAAAAGAAGAATGCAAAGAAAATGAGTTTATTTTTAATAATGCACTTTTTGTTTGTATTGCATTTCCCCTTCATAACTGTCTTGCAAATTGTGTGAGCTTCTATCTTGAAAAAATATTGACTGCATGATATGTGTGTGTGTGTGTGTGTGTGTGTGTGTGTGTGAGAGAGAGAGAGAGAGAGAGAGAGAGAGAGAGAGAGAGAGAGACTACTCATCACTCTGGCAGTAAACAAGTCAATGAACACTCCAATTTTTAATGAAGTAGGTTATTACTTCTTTATATTAACATACTAACTCCTCCAATATCCTTTCCTCCCTGAACCTCCCCCTACTCGTCAGAGTTTTCAATATTAATCCTAAATATAGCTCTGCCCGGCCTCTGTCTGAGTGTACAGACTTAGCAAGTTGCAGTTTTTCAGATCTTCTTTTTGGTGTCTAATTTCCTGAAGTCCAAGAGACAGCTGTCTGGGGGCCTGTGAGCTAAGATGATGAACATGCAGATATCAAGGAAATGGTTTTCTTACAGCAGTGACTCTATTTAGGTCTAAAATTGCCGAAGTCTTGCCTGAGTGTGGAGAATCCTAAGTCTCGGTTTGGGCTTAATTCAGAAATGTTCTTTCTTATTGAGGAGGGCATTTAGGGTTAACTTCTTAATCCTGCTTTACACAAGGCAAGATTTAATCTAAGTATTCTCCAGATGCCAGTAGTTTGACATTTCCATTGTGTATCCTGTTGAAAAACAATGCCTGCAGATATTTGCAAATTAAACCAATGGGAAATATTAATTTTTAAAATTAGTCGAAGAAGACTTATTTTTATTTCTGACAAAAGTACTTTTCATTTGAGCCATTTCCCCCCTAACAGTCTGAGAAAAATAAAACATTTCATCTTCTCTGGAAGTCTGGGTTTCTAATAAGAGGAGGCTCATTTTCTGCATATTGAAATAGGAAACACTGTAGGCTGGTTTACTGACTTCCTTCAGATAATATCTGCTTAGTTGAAGTTTAGACTTCATAAAATTAGTTTAATCTTTATGGTCCAAGTGAAATAGAATATCAAACAATTAACCACCTAATTTAAACTAGGTTAACAGTCAATCCAAAGTAATTCTAACATTGGACACTTTCACACCTTGAATTATTGATGAAGACAAATCTATAGAGTGAAGTATTGGTCATGACCCAGTGCCAAGATGGATCATTTGGGACATGAAGTGGACAATTTAGTTTCTAGAATACAGTATTTTCATCCCTCTGGATGATTTATATTAGTGTTGTCAGATGGTTTAATCAGCGATTTTCAATCATTTTCATCTTGCAATATCCTAATGTTGTTTGATTTTATTACATTCTTGTATCTCACCTCCAAATTCTATACAGAATTTTTTGCTTTTTAGAAAGTGAACTTATATGTAGCCACTTTTATTGCAGAATTGTTTTCTTTGAGATACCTAAAATTCCTCTAATTTGCATTTAAAGCAGTTTTGGGAAACATTGGTTTAGGCATAAATAACTGGTGCATCTCGTCCTACATTTTATTCTAGAGATGAAAGAAACTGAGACCAAGAGGAAGTGAACTGCTTAAACTCAAACTGCTAGATTCTCATTGAGGTAGACTGATTACAAAATGGTTGCAATTGTCATTTTGTCAATAAGGGCGATTGCCACCTGTGTCCATTTATTGTAATATGACTTTGCAGTTTCTTCCATCAAAGGTGACATTGACTTCTTCACACCTCGAATCCAACCTTGTATTGTGATTTCCTTTAGCTGATAAAATTTGTAGGAATTAAGTGTGCCAATTCAGCAGCAATAGATAACTAATGCATAATTTATTTTGTCTTTTTTTCTTTTAAGTCCCAAAGTAGTCTAGAAAATCAGCAATACTCATAGGGATTTTTTTTTCCCCTCAATTCCTGCTTCCAGCTATTTGGCAAATTTTCAAATATTTGTTTTTTCACTTGTGTATTGAGTGATTTGTTTGTATCTTCTACCTCATAAAGCTTTCCAAATGTTCCTTTTTCCTTTACTGTTTTTGAATTTTTAGGAACATCTTTGGCTGGGACATAATTTTTGTCTATGCTAGTGGGCAGTACTATGTGGCACAAAGTTTTAATCCACTTAACAGCTTCCAAACACATTTCCGTTTTTTGGCAGGCAGGTGATGCTGTCAGCTATGTCATACCAGCAGGCAAAGAGCAGCAAGCAAATAACTATTGGGATGAATGAAATAACATCTCTGACCAGGGGGAAGGTCAAGTTGTATTTGATGAATTTCAGATCTTTTCACCTTGAGCTATGCATGGTAGCATAAGGCATTATCATATGTAGGGCACAAATAAAATCACATTATCTAACATCTTTTTGTTTGGGGCAATTTTCTTGTTCTTATATAAGCAGCATTATAATGTAATAAAATGAGCACTGAACTTTATCATAGAAATCTCGAGTTCAAATTCTAGACCATCCACCCATTAACTGTGTCACTTTGGACAAATCCTTCGACTTCTTCTAACCCAACATCTTCATTTCTTAGTTGTTTTGGAGAATAAGCTAAAGCATGCAAACCATTTACAGCCTGCAAACTTCAATACCCACTTCTATCTTGAACTTCTTACATTTGCAGTTGCTAATTGAACATTCTCTGCTGGATGTTCCCCACCCAAAATAGATCTCAATATGCACCACTGAATTTCCTGACTTCCCTGATTCTTTAAAAATAGTACTGATAAGCCCGGTGCAGGTATCACACACCTGGAATCCCAGTGGCTTAGGAGGCTGAGACAGGAGGATCAAGAGTTCAAAGCCAGCCTCAGCAATGGTGAGGCGCTAAGCAACTCAGTGAGACCCTGTCTCTAAATCAAATACAAAATAGGGCTGGGGATGTGGCTCAGTGGTTGCATACCACTGAGTTCAATCCCTGGTACAAAAAAAAAAAAAAAAAAAAAGAATAGTATTGATAGTTTGCCAGTTACCCAGGTTTCAAAACTTCAGATAAGACTTTTTTGTGGCTCTTTCTCACTAATCCCATATAAGTTATTCATTTGCTTATTAATTTATGCATCCAGTACATGCTTACCAACCACCAGCTTCCTTTTGGATTGCTGTATATCCTCCCTCTACAGGCCCATCTGTATGTTTCAGACCAAGCTTTGCTCCACCTTCTCTCCATATTTCACACTCTGCTTCTCTGGATCGAATATCCATCTAGAATCTCTCAATCTAGACCTTAACCTGATTGTATTACTTCTCCCACAGACTGTTCTTTCAGCGCTGGTGCCTCTTATCTCTGGTAAGAACTCCTTTATTCCATAGGACTTCCCCTGTCCACAGTGGGTCAGCTGTGTTGTCTGAGCCAATTTGTTACCACCATCCCCATTTCCCTGTGGGAAGAAGAGACAAATGCTACGATACTGAAAATGTTATCTAAATTTAATAAATGCTATTTCCACATTTGAGAAGATGAGAGGGATGTTGACTACCTCACAGGGTCACTGTGAAATGACAGCACACATGATTGGCACAGAGGAGGCGCCCACACCCTAAGAGCTCTCCCTAGAGATCTGGTCATGCCTGCACAACAGTAAACTCAATACTCCTCCTCAAACAAGTCAAAATAGAAGCTTAGACTCTATTTACAGAGATGAGAATGAAATGCTTAATACAATTTGTTTAGAGAGATAGAATGTAAAAGGCAATCCAGGTGGATGAGCACAAAGTGAAAAAGTGAGAAATATAAAGTAGCGAGTAGAATTTCTCAAGAAAGACAGGTAAGCAAGTGATTTGGAAAGAAACTATTAGGAATGATTGGGTGAAAAGAAATATGGAGAATATTTTAGGTGTGGGAAGTTACTTGGAAAAATGCCTGAGAGCAAAACAAAGTATCACATTGAGGTGCTAGCCTGGTAAAATGGAGAAGATAGGCTTTTGTTAAAGATCATGTTTAGGGAGATGGTTACACAGACTTAAATGATTGTCCTGCCAGCAGAAAAATGTGTAAGCTGAGGTTTCCAACTTATCCAAATTTACTCCAATAAAAGCAATGCATTTTGTTTTGTAATTCTTGAAGAGGCCAGAGGAACTTAATGAATTTCTAAATCCCTTGCTAATGTTAACTAAGTGGTCCATCCCCATTTCAAAATGCTTGCCTTTAAATGTGAAATAATATTTGTGGAAAGAAATGTGTTTAAGCCACCATCCTTCCAAGGAACACTTCCTGTGTTTTATTTATGAACATTAGTTACCTTCCCTTTCAGTGTGAATTGGGCCAGAAAATCACAAATGCAAAAGTCTTTTGGATCTTCTCATCCAAGCCTTGCACATTTTGCAAATGAGGAAAAAGAGAGAGGAAAGTTAAATATCTTTCACAAAGTCATAGCTAGTCGGTAGCTAAATGAAACTTTACGTATAATGCTTTAAAAAATATCCTGAAGGACCTGAGATAGCCAAGACAATATAAAGAAGAAGAGCAAAGCTGGAATACTTCCACTACCAGAAAGAGACGCTTGCTTTGAGGCTATAGTAATTAAGAAAGTACAAGATTGGCACAAAGACCAACAGAATAGAATAGATTCCAGAAAAAAAACCCCACTAAAACAGAGCATCTATGTGATAAGAGCATCATGTACTTCCACAGGAACTCAGTGGTATTCTCAAGAAATTATGAGTGGTGGATGGCATGTATCAATGAAAACAAGAAGGAACCTCACATCAAACACAGAAATTAATTTGAGATGCATTACAGACCTTAAAGGTAAAAGCTAACTAAACCAAGTTTCTAGAATAAAACTTAGAGAATGTCTTCATGACTTTGAAATAGGTAAAGATTTCTTAACCAAGATGCAAAACCACTAGGCAAAAGGAGGAAGGAAGACTAATAAATTGGTTTCCACTAAAGTTAAGAACTTTTGTTTATAAAGTGATAGTATTAAGAGGATAAAAAGTAAAGCCACAGACTGAGAAGTTACTGTAACATATATGTTTGTGAAGTTATTCTTTAGTAGGAGACAAAGAACTAAAAATCAATAAGAAAAAGGTAGATAACTGAAATGGATTAAAGAGCTGAAAAGAAAAACATATGAGGTTCAATATTGGTAAAACCGCAGTTAAAATACATATACGAGGACTGCCAAGATTAAAAACTAACTACCAAGTTTTTATTCCCCCACATACTTTTACTGGTACATTACAGTTGTACATAATGGTGGGATATGTTGTTACATATATGTACCTGCACACGATGTAACTTATTATTGACCAATATTACTCCACAGCACTTCTCTGCTCTCTCCTGCCCCTTTTCTTCTATTCTGCTAACCTTCCTTTGATTTTCCTGCCATCATCTCCCCTTCTTTTCCTTTATTCCTCTCTAGCTTCCACAAATGGGTAAAAAAAACAAGTGACCCTTGACCTTCTGTGTTTGGATTTTGTTTAACATAATGCACTCAAGTTCTCATCCATTTTCCTGCAAATGACATGATTTTTTTTTTCTTTATGGCTGAATAAAACTCTGTTATGTATATATACAACATTTTCTTTATCCATTCATCCATTGATGGACACTTAGGCTGGTTCCATAGTTTGGCAACTGGAAATTGTGCTGCTATAAACATGGGTATGCATATATTACTATAATAATATGTATAATGACCTTAATTCCTTAGGATAAATACCAAGTAAAAATTAATTATCAACATTCGATAGTAATATGAAGCAACTAGAATTCTTTGTCACCAATGGAAATGTAAACTTTTGCAATCACTTTCGAAAACTACTTTTCAATTGCTATCAAAAGTAAACTTACAACCTAACACATGATCAAATTTTGCAATCTTAGTTACACACACACACACACACACACAAACACATCAAAGATAATGAGTGCATATGTTCATCAAAAGATATATAAGAGTGTTCAAAGAAGCTTTATTCATAATAACTGAAAAGGGGAAAACCCCACTGTCCATCACTAGTAGCATGTATAAATAAATAAATTATGGAATAATTATATAATAGATATTACATAAGGAAGAACAAGTTATAACATGGATGAAAATCACTGACATAATGTTGAATAAAAGAATGCAAATAAAAAAGAGTACATGTTGTGTGATACCATTTAATTTAAAATGAAAAACAGGCAAAATGAATACATAGTGATAGAAGTTAGAATAGTGGTTTCCTTGGGTTAGAGGTGAAGAAGGTGCACAATGAGAGGGCACACAATGGAGACTTCTGAAGCACTGGAAAATCTTCTGTATCTTAACACAGATGATAGTTCTCAGTATGTGCTCATATGTAAAAGTTTATTAAGCTGTATTATTCATTTATGATATATGTTATATTTCAAGCTTTTAAAAAAGTGATGATGGGGGGATCCAACATGGCGGTGAGAGGGGAGGGAGCGCTTTCAGTACCTCCTCAACAACGGGGTCAGAGAGACGCATGGATACACTTAAATTCGACCTGCTGAGAAACTCCTAGCAAAATTCCACTAAAGAGAGACGGGCCGGGAATCGGTAGGATTTTTGGAGGTGACAGTTTGCGCTAGACGAGTGAATCTCCGCCACGCAGCGCAGAGGTCCAGACCCGCCAGCCGCTGCCCGCGTGACTGGGCGACTGGCAGCCCCCGCGTCAGGGCGGATAGCCTCCGAGGCGCAGCGCAGCAGGAGCGGTGCAGGGACTCTAGGAAGAGGTCTCTCGCCAAGCCTTCATGAAATAGCGAACCGGGAGCTGAAACCAACCAGAGACAGACCAGTTCCACCCCTCCCTTAGGACACTCCAGCAAGGAGCCTGGGGCCCGCCATAGCAGAGAGGTGACATCACCAGAGTTCCGCCGACAGAATTCCTTCCCAGCGGAATCCACGTTAGCAGGTGTGTGACTCCCACCCCCTCCAGATACAAGCAGCCAGGAAACCTCGGGAATCTCTCCGGGGGCGTGTCTGTAGGGAAGCAGAGGGGATTCCAGATCCCCACCTCCCCTTAACAGCAGCGGCGACACCCAAGATCTTAGCCGCCAGTTTCTGGGGGCGTGCCCACCAAAGGGGTCCGGAAAAATTAAACTGTTGGTTCCCTGATCACCCCACCACAGTACTGGGGCTTAGATGAATGACAGAAAGGGTGTTCATCGTTCGGGATATAGGACACGCGGTGGGGCTGCAAGTGTAATCAGATCCTTGGGGAACCGCCTCTGGTGAACAGGACCTGGCTGGCTGGCTGGGAGGAGGAACAGGGGGAGGGGCCGGATAAGTGAAAGGGCTCTGGACTAACAGGTTTGAGAGACTCCCAGGAGCCACCGTACAGGGATTTCTGTCAGCACATAGAGGGCAGAAGCTCGGCTCAGAGGGCACAGCTCTGCCTATTGGAAGAGAAGAAAATGGGATTCAGCCATAGAACAGGGGATGTCAGCATGGCAGAGATCTGATGTCATCGGAGAGCGGCTGAGGAGAGAACTTCATCGGTGCCAGCGGCGACGGAAACAGTTGGTCCCCTGGTAGGGAGGGTGAGTCACAGATACCCGAGTCTCTCTCGCTTTGTCGTCGAGCCAGAGGGGAGGAGCGGGGCCGCCGCCCGAGCCCGCAAGGTAGGCAGACCTGCGACCAACCTGCAGATCAGGCCCAGCGGTCTGCAGGCGTGGTAGGAGGGGCAGGGCAGAGCCGCCGCCCGCGCCGGCAAGGTAAGCAGACCTGCGACAGACCAGCGGATCAGGCCCAGCGGCCTGCCAGCGTGGTACACACTTCACCCCAATTGGAGTAGGGGCAGAGCAGAGCCTTCGCCCGCGCCCAGATCAGGCCCAGCGGCCCGCCTGTGTGGTGGTCAAGTGACCCCAATTGGAGTGGGGGCGGAGCGGAACTGACACCCGTGCCCGTAAGGTGGGCAGACCGGCGACCAACCTGCAGATCAGGCCCAGGGGTCCGCGGGCATGGTAGACACCTCACACCAATTGGAGGAGGAGCAGAGCAGAGCCCCCGCCCGCACCTGCAAGGGAGACTTTTCAACTATACAAGAGCAATATAAATATATAGGGGGGGAAAAATTTCAAAAACACAACAGTTTCACCAAGAAGAAAGAAACGCAAGCAGTATGAAAAGACAAGGAAAGAAAGGACTACAAGCAATGCAGGTCAACTCAACTTTAGAAGAGGTAACAGCTGCAGCAGATGGAATGTCAGATAAAGAATTCAGGATATATATGCTTCAGATGATCTGGAGTCTCAAGGAAGACATTAGACAGCAAAATCAGACAATGAAAGATCACTTCGACAAGGAATTACACAAACAAATCCAGGAAGCAAAGGATCAACTATACAGGGAGATAGAGGTTATAAAAAACAAACAAACAGAAATCCTATAAATGCAGGAAGCAATAAAACAACTTAAAAACTCAATTGAGAATACTACCAGCAGAGTAGAACACTTAGAAGATAGAACATCACACAATGAAGACAAAGTATTTCAACTTGAAAAGAATATAGACAGCTCAGCAAGACTGTTAAGAAACCATGAGCAGAACAACCAAGAAATATGGGATAACATTAAGAGACCAAACTTAAGAGTCATTGGGATACAGGAAGGTATAGAACTCCATACCAAAGGAATAAGCAATTTATTCAATGAAATAATATGAGAAAACTTCCCAGACTTGAAGAATGAGACAGAATCCCAAATCCTAGAAGCCTACAGGACGCCGAATGTGCAAAATTATAAGAGATCCACACCTAGACACATTATAATGAAGATGCCCAACATACAGAATAAGGAGAGAATTTTAAAAGCTACAAGAGAAAGGAAGCAGATTACATTTAGGGGCAAGCCAATCAGGATAACAGCTGATCTTTCAACACAGACTCTGAAAGCTAGAAGATCCTGGAATAACATATTTCAAACACTGAAAGAAAATGGGTTCCAACCAAGAATTGTGTATCCAGCGAAATTAAGCTTCAGGATGGAAGATGAAATTAAAACCTTCCACGACAAACAAAAGTTAAAAGAATATGCAGCTAGAAAACCATCTCTTCAAAACATCCTCAACAAAACATTACAGGAAGAGGAAATGGAAAATAACAATGAAAACCAACAGTGGGAGGTAGGACAGTAAAGGGGGGGGGGGAATAATCAAAGAGGAAAACAAACCATGTTTAGTAACATAAATAAACAAATATGGCTGGAACAACAACCCATATCTCAATAATAACCCTAAATGTTAATGGCTTAAACTCACCAATTAAGAGACACAGGCTAGTAGAATGGATCACAAAACAAGACCCAACAATATGCTGCCTACAGGAGACGCATTTGATAGGAAAAGACATACATAGGCTGAAGGTGAAAGGTTGGGAAAAATCATATCACTCATATGGACTTCGGAAACAAGCAGGAGTGTCCATACTCATATCAAATAAAATAGATTTCAAGCCAAAGTTAATCAAAAGGGATAAAGAGGGACACTACATACTGCTTAAGGGAACCATACACCAACAAGACATAACAATCATAAATATATATGCCCCAAACAATGGTGCAGCTATGTTCATCAAACAAACTCTTCTCAAGTTCAAGAGTCTAATAGACCACCATATAATAATCATGGGAGACTTCAACACACCTCTCTCGCCACTGGACAGATCTTCCAAACAAAAGTTGAATAAGGAAACTATAGAACTCAATAACACAATTAATAACCTAGACTTAATTGACATATATAGAATATACCACCCAACATCAAGCAGTTACACTTTTTTCTCAGCAGCACATGGATCCTTCTCAAAAATAGATCATATATTATGTCACAGGGCAACTCTTAGACAATATAAAGGAGTTGAGATAATACCATGCATCCTATCTGATCATAATGGAATGAAACTGAAAATCAACGATAAAAGAAGGAAGGAAAAAGCACACATCACTTGGAGAATGAACAATAGGTTACTGAATGATCAATGGGTTATAGAAGACATCAAGGAGGAAATTAAAAAATTCTTAGAGATTAATGAAAACACAGACACAACATATCGGAATCTATGGGACACATTGAAAGCAGTTCTAAGAGGAAAATTCATTGCTTGGAGTTCATTCCTTAAAAAAAGAAAAAACCAACAAATAAATGATCTCATACTTCATCTCAAAATCCTAGAAAAAGAAGAGCAAAACAACATCAAAAGAAGTAGAAGGCAAGAAATAATTAAAATCAGAGCTGAAATTAATGAAATTGAAACAAAAGAAACAATTGAAAAAATTGACAAAACTAAAAGTTGGTTCTTTGAAAAAATAAACAAAATCGACAGACCCTTAGCCATGCTAGCGAAGAGAAGAAGAGAGAGAACTCAAATTACTAACATACGGGATGAAAAAGGCAATATCACAACAGACACTTCAGAAATACAGAAGATAATCAAAAATTATTTTGAATCCTTATACTCCAATAAATTAGAAGATAGTGAAGGCATCGATAAATTTCTTAAGTCATATGATCTGCCCAGATTGAGTCAGGAGGATTTAGACAACTTAAGCAGACCAATATCAATTGAGGAAATAGAAGAAACCATCAAAAGACTACCAACTAAGAAAAGCCTAGGACCGGATGGGTATACAGCAGAATTTTACAAAACCTTTAAAGAGGAACTAATACCAATACTTTTCAAGCTACTTCAGGAAATAGAAAAAGAGGGAGAACTTCCAAATTCATTCTACGAGGCCAACATCACCCTGATACCTAAACCAGACAAAGACACTTCAAAGAAAGAAAATTTCAGACCAATATCTCTAATGAACCTAGATGCAAAAATCCTCAATAAAATTCTGGCGAATCAGATACAAAAACATATCAAAAAAATTGTGCACCATGATCAAGTAGGATTCATCCCTGGGATGCAAGGCTGGTTCAATATACGGAAATCAATAAATGTTATTCACCACATCAATAGACTTAAAAATAAGAACCATATGATCATCTCGATAGATGCGGAAAAAGCATTCGACAAGGTACAGCATCCCTTTATGTTCAAAGCTCTAGAAAAACTAGGGATAACAGGAACATACCTCAATATTGTAAAGGCAATCTATGCTAAGCCTCAGGCTAGCATCATTCTGAAGGGAGAAAAATTGAAGGCATTCCCTCTAAAATCTGGAACAAGACAGGGATGCCCTCTTTCACCACTTCTGTTCAACATAGTTCTCGAAACGCTGGCCAGAGCAATTAGACAGACGAAAGAAATTAAAGGCATAAAAATAGGAAAAGAAGAACTTAAATTATCACTATTTGCAGATGATATGATTCTATACCTAGCAGACCCAAAAGGCTCTACAAAGAAACTATTAGAGCTAATAAATGAATTCAGCAAAGTGGCAGGATATAAAATCAACACGCATAAATCAAAGGCATTCCTGTATATCAGCGACAAATCCTCTGAAATGGAAATGAGGACAACCACTCCATTCACAATATCTTCAAAAAAAATAAAATACTTGGGAATCAACCTAACAAAAGAGGTGAAAGACTTATACAATGAAAACTACAGAACCCTAAAGAGAGAAATAGAAGAAGATGTTAGAAAATGGAAAAATATACCCTGTTCATGGATAGGCAGAACTAACATCATCAAAATGGCGATATTACCAAAAGTTCTCTATAGGTTTAATGCAATGCCAATCAAAATCCCAATGGCATTTCTTGTAGAAATAGAGAAAGTAATCATGAAATTCATATGGAAAAATAAAAGACCCAGAATAGCAAAAACAATGCTAAGCAGGAAGTGTGAATCAGGCAGTATAGCGATACCAGACTTCAAACTATACTACAGAGCAATAGTAACAAAAACAGCATGGTACTGGTACCAAAACAGGCGGGTGGACCAATGGTACAGAATAGAGGACACAGAAACCAGTCCACAAAACTACAACTACCTTATATTTGATAAAGGGGCTAAAAGCATGCAATGGAGGAAGGATAGCATCTTCAACAAATGGTGCTGGGAAAACTGGAAATCCATATGCAACAAAATGAAACTGAATCCCTTTCTCTCGCCATGCACAAAAGTTAATTCAAAATGGATCAAGGAGCTTGATATCAAATCAGAGACACGCCGTCTGATAGAAGAAAAAGTTGGCTACGATCTACATACTGTGGGGTCGGGCTCCAAATTCCTCAATAGGACACCCATAGCACAAAAGTTAATAACTAGAATCAACAAATGGGACTTACTCAAACTAAAAAGTTTTTTCTCAGCTAAAGAAACAATAAGAGAGGTAAATAGAGAGCCTACATCCTGGGAACAAATCTTTACTCCTCACACTTCAGATAGAGCCCTAATATCCAGAGTATACAAAGAACTCCAAAAATTAGACAATAAGAGAACAAACAACCCAATCAACAAATGGGCCAAGGACCTGAACAGACACTTCTCAGAGGAGGACATACAATCAATCAACAAGTACATGAAAAAATGCTCACCATCTCTAGCAGTCAGAGAAATGCAAATCAAAACCACCCTAAGATACCATCTCACTCCAGTAAGATTGGCAGCCATTATGAAGTCAAACAACAACAAGTGCTGGCGAGGATGTGGGGAAAAGGGTACACTTGTACATTGCTGGTGGGACTGCAAATTGGTGCAGCCAATTTGGAAAGCAGTATGGAGATTTCTTGGAAAGCTGGGAATGGAGCCACCATTTGACCCAGCTATTCCCCTTCTTGGTCTATTCCCTAAAGACCTAAAAAGAGCATGCTACAGGGACACTGCTACATCGATGTTCATAGCAGCTCAATTCACAATAGCAAGACTGTGGAACCAACCCAGATGCCCTTCAATAGACGAATGGATTAAAAAAATGTGGCATTTATACACAATGGAGTATTACTCTGCATTAAAAAATGACAAAATCATAGAATTTTCAGGGAAATGGATGGCACTAGAGCAGATTATGCTAAGTGAAGCTAGCCAATCCCTAAAAAACAAATGCCAAATGTCTTCTTTGATATAAGGAGAGTAACTAAGAACAGAGTAGGGACGAAGAGCATGAGAAGAAGATTAACATTAAACAGAGATGAGAGGTGGGAGGGAAAGGGAGAGAAAAGGGAAATTGCATGGAAATGGAAGGAGACCCTCAGGGTTATACAAAAGAACATACAAGAGGAAATGAGGGGAAAGGGAAAAATAATACAAGGGGGAGAAATGAAGGTTAGTAGAGGGGGTAGAGAGAGAAGAGGGGAGGGGAGGGGAGGGGGGATAGTAGAGGATAGGAAAGGTAGCAGAACACGACAGTCACTAGTATGGCAATATGTAAATCAATGGATGTGTAATTGATGTGATTCTGCAATCTGTATATGGGCTAAAAATGGGAGTTCATAACCCACTTGAAGCAAAGTGTGAAAGATGATATATCAAGAACTATGTAATGTTTTGAACAACCAACAATTAAAAAAAAAAAGTAAAAAAAAAAAAAAAAAGTGATGATGTTATTTCCTAAAGTGAAAATCTAGGAAATCTAAGAGAAAATGTTATCTCATTTCTTATAGGCTAAATGCTTTAAATATTTGCTCTTCAGAGGTTGGTGACTCAGTACCATAGCTCCTAGTCTCTGTCTCTTTACAGCATACATAGGCCATGCTGTATTTTAATGGCACCTTGCTATATTACATAGCCAGGGGAGACAAATCTGAGCTCTCTAGCCTTCTAGGCCCTGCCTGCTGGCTTAGAGGAATCAATATATCAATAAACTAGTAATTTGGTTTGGATGATGCCATATAGAGATAGACTTCTTTAGCTTTATCAAGTCAAACATTGGGGTAAAGCCTGATACTGTCTGAGGCTGTTCCAGATAACTTGGCTATGTAAGCAAAAAAGAGAAGTTCAGCAGCAGACCCTATTGGCTCTTTCATGACAGGTATATTTTTTACCCAGTTTGTACTGTTCCTAAAGCAAAGAAATACTTTGTTAGGTAGCACCTATACTTCCAAGTGCCATGAAGTCTTATCAGGGAAGAACATTTCAATTTAGGTGGGGAAAAGGAAGTATTCCAAAGTCATCAGCTTTGTGACCTTAGTTTTCAATGCTGTATGAGGCTCATCACCAGACTGCTCTTGACATCTGTTTGGTGGAAGATACTATTTATAATTGCTGCTATCTATCTATGTCTATTAGATTAAAGCCCTAAAGAACTGAATAAAATAATAATTAATAAAATGGCCATTTTATCTGTAGTCATTGAGAATTCTTTAAAATACAATTTTAAAATTTAGTTTATTTTTTTCAGATACTATAAATATATTATTTACTCCAGTGAGTTTACAAAGTTTAAAGCCACATTTCACTCACCGAATTTTTCTACAAGAATTTGAAAAACAAGCAAGAACCCTGATATTATCCAATCCCATGCTTTACAGATGAAGTTAAGTCACAGAGGTATTATTTATGAGCTATTTCTCCATTATAAATAACTTTTAGGAAACATTTTTCTTTTTGCGATATGCAAATTACTACTATTTTGCATGTGTGTGTATGAGAGAGACAGAGACAGAGACAGAGAGACAGAGAGAAACTTTTTTATTTTTGTTTAACACATAATAATTGCACTCATTTATGGGGTACACTAGGATATTTTAATACATAACATAATATATAGTGAAAAAATCAGAGTAATGAGCATTTCTACTCCTTATCATTTCTTTATGTTCAAAGGCATTTTAGGTTCTCTCTCCTGGTTCTTCATAATAGGTTAATGTGAACTATAGAAAACCCAATGTGATCAACACTAGAGTTTTTTCATTCTACTATGTTTTGATATCTTATCCAATATACCTCTCCTACCCCTTCCCTCAGTCCCTCCCAACCTCTAACAATCACTGTTCTACTTTCAGACTGACATTTTAGCTTCCAAAATGAGAGATAGCATGTGGTATTTGTCTGTGGTTGTTTATTACACTTAACAGAATGTGTTTCAGTTCCATCCATTTTTCTACAAAATGACAGGATTTCTTTCTATAGATAGAATTCTATTGTATGTATATATATACACCACATTTTCTTTCTTCATTCACCCATTGATTGGGATGTACAGGTTGATGCCATATTTTAAGAGTGTGCTGCAATAGACATGGAAGTGCAGGCATCTGGTCCGTTGATTTCATTTCTTTTGATACATATACCTAGAAGGAGGAGAGCTGGGTCATATGGCATATCCATTTTTATTTTCCTGAGGAACCTCCATACTGTTATCCATATGGTTGTACTAATTGATAGTTCTACCAACTGTGTATAAGAATTCCCTTTTATCACATCTCCCCAACATTTGTTATTTTTTACTTTTCTAATAAAAGCATTTCTGACTGAGGTGAAATGAAAACTCATTATGGTTTTGACTTCCACTTCCTTGATGATTAGTGACACTGAACATTGTTTTTTTACATACTTGGATATTTGAATGACTTCCCTTGGGAAATGGCTATTCAGATTGGATGCCCATTTGAAATTGGAATGTTTTTTGTTGAGATTTCTGAGTTCCTTATATATTCTGGATATTAAACCTTTTTGTCATATATATATATATATATATATATATATATATATATATTTTTTTTTTTTTTTTTTAAAGATATTTTCTCTCATTCTATAGGTGGTCTTTTCTCATTCTTGATTATTTTCTTTGTTGTGCAGCAGAATTTTAGTTTGCCAAAATTCCATTTGTCTATTTTTGCTTTTGTTGCCTGTACTTTTGGGGTCCTATCCAAAAACTCATTGCCTATATTCATGTCTAGAAGTGTTTTCCCCATGATTTCTTCTAGTACTTTCATAGTTTAAGATCTTACATTCAGATATTTGATCCATTTTTACTTGATTTTTGAAAATGGTGAGGGAAGGTATCACATTTCATTCTTCAGCCCATGCATTTACAGTTTTCCCATCACCATTTATTAAAGAGACAGTCCTTTCTCCAATATATGTTTTTGGCAGCTTTATCAAGAATTCTTTGGTTATAATTGTGTGGATTTATTTCTGGGCTCTGTATACTGTTTCATTTGTCTATGTGACAGTTTTTTTTTCTTTTGCCAGTACCAATCAATGTTTTAATTATTATAGCCAACTAAATAGACATGGAGTGCAGGCATCTGATACGTTGATTTCATTTCTTTTGGATACATATACCTAGAAGGATGTTTTGAGATCAGGTAGTGTGATGCCTTCAGCTTTGTTCTTTTTGTTCAAGCTTGCTTTGGATATCTGGGATTATTGTGTTTCTGTGTGAACTTCAGGCTTGTGTTTCCCAGTTTGGTGAAGAATGCCTTTGGTATTTGCATTGCATTATGTTTTGAACATGATGTGTTACTCAAAAGCTCCTATGTTAGTGCAGGAGATAAAAATATTAGATTATGAGAGCTGTGACCTAATCAGTCCATTATAATTTGGATGGACTAATAGAGTGGTAACTTTGGGAGGAATGTGGCTGGAGGAATTTGGTCACTGGGAATGTGCCCTTGTGATTATGTATTTTGTTCCTGTCTCCTCCTACTCTCTTTGCTTCTTGGCCACCCTAAGCAGACTAGTGCTTCTCTGCCACTACCTTCTGCCATGATGCTCTGCCTCACCTTGGGCCCAGAGTGGTGGAGTTGGTCAACCATGAACTGAACCTCTGAAACCATAAGCCAAAGTAAAATTTTCTCATCTAAGGTGTTGTCATAGGGTATTTTCATTATAGTGACATAAATCTGACTAACACATATTGAATCTGTAAATCATCATGGGTAGCATGAACATTTTCACACTAATAACCCATTTTTCAATCCTTAAACATTTTTGTATGTGTCTAATTTCTTTCATTAGTGTTTCATAATTTTTATTTTAGAGCTATTCTGTTTCCCCATTTCTAGGTGTTTTATTTTTGGCAGTTATTGTGAATGAAGTTAGTTTTATGATTTCTTTCTCAATAAGGTTGACATTGGTGTATAAAATGCTATTGCTTTTTGAATGTTCATTTTGTACCCTATTACTTTCCTGAATTCATTTATCAGTTCTAATAATCTTTTGGTGAAGTCTTTAGGTTTCTGTCTATAGTAAATCATCTCATTTTAAAACAGGGACAATTTGACTTCCTTCTTCCTACATCTTTGTCTTGTTTTGTATCTTAGAGGAAGTATTTTCCACCTTCCTCACTCAGTATAATGTTGGCTGTGGGTTTGTCAAGTATAGCCTTTATTATTTTGAAGTACATTTCTAATTTGAAGTATGCCTAATTTTTTCAGTTTTTATCATGAGGGGATGTTGAATTTTATCCAATTCCTTTTGACATTTATTGAGATGATCACATAATTTTTATCCTTCATTCTGATACTATGATGTATTCTACTTATGAATTTAGATGTATTCTTGCATCCTTGAGATATCCCACTCCATCAGGGTGAATGATCTTTCTGATGTGCTGTTGGATTTGATTTGCTAGTATTTTTGTTAAGAATTTTTACGTGTGTGAAAATCAGAGATATTGGTCTATATTTTCCTTTTTTTTTTTTTTTTTTTTGGTTATGCCTTTGTCTGATTTTGGTATGCTGACCTCCATAGAATGAGATTGGAGGAGTTCCCTCCCTTCTAATTTTATTGATTAGTTTGAGAGGAATTGATGTTAGTTCTTTAAAATTTGGTGGAATTCAGCATTGAAGCTCTTTGTTCCTGTCAGGAAACCTTTTATTACCAATTGTATTTCACTGATACTGATTTCCTCAGATTTTCTGTGTCTCCAAGTTTCAGTTTTAGTAGGTTATATGTGCAAATCACTACTTTCTAAGATAGAACTGTCAAACTTCTTAACAACTTATTCCTTACCAAATTCTACTTGGTTGCAAGAAACATTGAAAACTTTTACCAGACAAAGTTTTGAATTTCAGCATATCAAAGACAACATATTCCTGTGAACTTCTGTCTAACAAACAGAATCCTCCTTAGCTTTCTCTCAATATCTGTCCTTGAAGAGGTAGGATACTTGTTGACTGTCACAAAATGTACATACTGCTAGAGTTTCTCTTTCTCCCTTTCTCCATATCCCCTTCAAAGACCCCATACTGGATGCTTAAAAATGGGGGTAAAATGTTACCTGAGTTACCTAGCTAATAGATACAATAGTAATCACTTCCATCAAATCCTTCCAAAATGATAAGCGTTTTGCATTTGATGTTTCTAAGTACGTTAACTATGCTTCTTTGAAATGCATAACTTTATATCTGTTCTTTATTAATACAAAATTTCAATTTTTGGCACTGGACTTGAGATGATAAATGATTACTTGTTAATCTAAGACTTATTCCTTCATAATGAAAAAGACTGTAGCATTTATTTTCTTTTAGTCTGACTTTAGAAAGTGACACATCAGGATATGGTCTCAGAATTGTTTGTGGTATGATTTCATGTAGCAGTCTATAAAATTTGAATATAAAGATTACATTTATCTCTATCTAGTTTGAAGGATTTTCCCCTATTCCACGATCCAATGAGTGTTATAAAGCTAGAGGGACTTTAGATATCCTCCAGACCAGAGCTTCCTAATTGCTGATAACACAGTGATTATATGGCAGGAATGACTAAGGATGTACTGAGATATTATCTCCTTGGAATTTAATACAACTTGTGGGGCCTTGAAGCATCTTCAACTTAGTGTGTGTACAATTAGATTAAAAAAATGTTACGTTGAGAAAGATTTTATCTTTTATATAGATGAAGAAACTGAAATCCATTGAGTTTGGAAAACTTTGTTACAGAGTTTCTTGCATCCAATGCTAGGTACAAAATCCAGATTTTTGTGGCTTTTGCTCTGATGGAGTTTAGCATGATATCCTTCCTTCCTTCTTTGAGTAAGATGGTAGAATTTAGTGGCTTCCCTTGGTGTATAGTTTAATGAGAAGAGATGACCAAACTAATTCATAATAATAGTGTGCTATTTTTTCTTGGAATTTATTTTAAGGAGATTGATATCAATTCATATAAATTACTTTAAGAGAGAGTCTATCACCCCCCCTTTTGAAGTGGAAATTCACATTCAGAGTAGTTAATTGATTTGTCAAAGACTTCATAGTTCTTCATAGCCATCTGTCTAGATCTAAAGCTTATGCTTTTTGTGCAATGTCACAATAAGTACTTGTTAAAAGGTATGGGAATTCTGCATGCAAAGTAAAGATACGATACAGTAGATTTTCAGTATTTGAGAAGAGCAGATGGGGGGGGGGGAATGGGCAGTTGTTGTAGATGCCAGAAACTATTCTCTTTATATTGGCAATGGCTTTGAAGGAACAGGTATCTTGGGGTAATTTTTAAAAAGTCACAGATGTCTTGCAAAAAGAATCTTTGAATATTTTATTGCTGTTATGTCTTTACTAGACAGAAGAGTCAGGAATTTGAGGTTGAACAATAACTACAGAGAAATAGAGTTTTACAAAGATTTAAAAAGTTGGATACTACAGTATTATTTTTAGATTCTCCTAATGACCACCTTATCTCCAATGAGAGTGATGCACATAAAGAAAGGATGTATAAAGGGTGTTATCTAACTCTAAATTGACCAAAGGTATTGTCTTAATTTTTTTAGATTTACTTTACTACCAATAGGCAACTCAAGGACATAAACTCCTTTATTTCACATATGTGGGGCTATACATGTGGGATATAACTGGTATTCCAAAAACAAAGAAGGGAGAAACAAAGAGGACCAAAAATACCGTGGCACATATATTTGGCAATTAAAATATTCTGAACTTTCCTTGGATGGATGATTAACTCTAGATTTGAAGAAGGAAATATGTAAGATGAAACTGGATATCCTATTGTGCTAGAATTAAAAAAATCATTTAACAATAAGTTTCTTAAAAACAAGACAAACACACTCACTCTCTCCATGACTGAACATAGGACACCATTGAGCATGAACGTGCACATGGAAATATTAATTGAAGCACATTGTACACATAAAACCCCATTATCTCATAATGTCATGAGGGAGAGGGAGGGAGAGAGGGAGAGAGGGAGAGAGGGAGGAGGAGAAGAAGAAAGAGAAGGAGATGGAGAAAGATCATAATTCAGTTAGTAGCATTGGACAAATAACTAGAATACTAATTCCTTACTCTTGAAATTTTCCCTTGTCTTTTCTCTATGAACTACAATCTACATTTTAGGTTAAATGTATTACTAGTTGATGAGAGAAATTTGTACCTTAAAAAATTAGTGGATTAAAACAACAATTTATATTCCCACAATTTTGCAGTTTTATGGGCCTCACCAGGGACAGCTCTCTGTTCCATCTGAACAGCTAGGTTGCCCATCTAGGCCTTGAACATTTACTTCCAAGATGTCATCACTCATGGAGCTAGCACATGGGTGTTCTTTGTCAGCTTGGAAACCTTCTGGGGCTGTCAGAGGAGCCCATGATTCTCTTTCATGTGGATCTCTTCATATGCTGCTTGGGCTTCTTCATAATATGGCAGCTGGGTTTCAAGAAGGAGAAAATGGAAGCTGGCAGTGTTCTGAAAAGCTCGGCTTAGATGACACTTTGTGATAGGTTTTGGAGATCTACTCTACCACATGAAGACTATAAGTACTAATAACTATATTGTATATTTTAAAAAGCACTAAGATATTGAATCTTAAGGGTTTTCACCACAGAAAATATGTTTGTGAAGTGATAGATGTTAATTAAGTTAATTGATTCAAATCACAATGTATATTTATAAAAATATTGTGTTGCATGCCATAATACCATTCTTATTTGTCTATTATATCTTAATAAAATAAGAAAAAAGAAAAGAAATGCACTAAGAGGGGAAAAAAATCTAGGCTTAGAACTAGCAGAGTGATATTTACTATTATCATCAGTGTCTCAACCCACATTCAAGAGATTGGAAAAATAGAACAAAGTTTCTCAGAGGTGAGTGACACAAGAAGGTGTTTAAAGTTTGGCACTCTGATTTTATAAGAAAATGTCAAAAATTTTATAAGATGATGTCTGGGGTTTGTTTTATTTAGCAGAAAAAAATGATAAGGAAACTAGGAATAAATAAAGAAATGGCTGCAATATCTTGATAACTATTAAATTAGGTGATGAGAATATGGAAGGATTGTGGGACCTAACTTCTGAGTATGTGTGAAATTTTTCATAGTCATTTTTTTAGAAAAATATCAGGAATTAAAATGCGATTCTTACTCTTAATAGAGACAATTATAAGGAAGAGACTCCAAATTCTAGTTTTATCTTTTGATTAAATTTTGATATGATATATCAAGAACTATGTAATGTTTTGAACAACCAACAATAAAAAATTCAAAAAAAAATTTGATATTACAGCTTCTCAAAATATTCCTTAAATAGTTCTCAGTGAAATTACTCACTTAGGAAAGTATGAAGAAATAGAGAAACTTGCAGGAGTGCTGAGGATGCTGGGAGGCATAACTGAAGGACATCCAAACTGAGGGCTGATGACTATGTGGTGTTCATTTCTTGTGTCAGAAAGCTTCTGCATGAGGACCTAATGCTCAAGCTTTTGTAGCCATCTTCAACCATGAAAGGAAGGCAGGGCAACTATACACAGTGCCCATGACTCTGACCTCACTGACCCTTGGCCAGTGCCAACAACTGCCGATCAGCAGCCAATCTTATATGAGAAGAATGCTTCTTAAACAAATGCTCTCAATCATGTGGACCATTACCTGCAACTCAAAGCATTCTTATCTAATAATACTTAAAAGCAGAAGGCACCAATATAAGTTTCTAGGTGTTGCTAATTAAAGAAAAGGGGAAACTGTAGCTCTCCTTTCAAAGGGCATTAGAAATAATTGTTATTTAAATAAAAAAATAAGTATGGGATCATCTGAAGAGGAAATTTTCAAGATGTAAATTTACTTTCATTATACATTCATCCTTTGATAGACACTTAGGTTGATTGTATATGTTGGCTAATTTGAATATTGCTATAATGAACATGGGGGTACAGATTCTTCTTTGATATACTGATCTTATTTCCTTTGAATATATCCAGTAGTGGGATTGCTGGAAAATATGTTATTATAAACAATGAAATACTATTCAGCTTTTAAAAAGAAAGAAATCTGTCATTTGTGACAGTATGGATGAATCCAGAGGACATTATGTTAAATGAAATAAGCCAGACACAGAAAGATAAAAAGCAAATGATTTCTATTTTATGAAACCTGAAAAAATTGAACTCATAGAAAGAAAAGAATAGATTGGTTACTGTTAAGGGGTATGGGGAGATGGGAAGTTGGCAATAGTAGAGATTGCTAGTCAAAGGATACAAAGTTTCAGTTAGATAAGAAGAATTATTTTTAGAGGAGAACTACTGTCCAACATAGTGACTATAGTTAACAATGTTTTGTATAACTGAAAATTGCTGACATAGTAGATTTAAGTGTTTTCATAGAAAATAAGTGGTAGGTAGATAAAATAATTCATATGTTAATTAATTTTATATAACCATTCCACAGACTTACAATTGGCCTTCTGAATCTCTGGATTCCATTTATGTGGAATCAACTGACTGTAGATTCTTCTAACTGCAGATTGAAAAGATGGCATAATTTTGTGTGAACATACTTTATATACAGAGTTACAAAAAATTGTTCTGTGAATGGGTAATTATGAATGTAACGCACTCCACTATTGTCATGTATGTAAAAATAATAAAAAGAGAAAATATTCTAAAGAGAAAAAAATGCCTCTGTGCTGAACATATATAGTCTGTATTCATGTCATCCTTTCCTAAATAATACAACTACTTACATAGCATTTACATGTGTGGGTATTGTAAGTAAAAGAGATGATGTCCCATTCAGGATATTTTCAAATGCAATGCCATTTTATTTAAGAGGCTTGAACACTCATGGATTTTGTTATCCACCACGAGTCCCTGAACCCATACCCCTTGGGTACCAAAGGAGGACTATATTTCAAAACATATGCAATGCTGATTAACGTGATTTAACTCTCCACATAAGTATTTTAAAACATCATGTTGTACAACAGAAATATACTTTTTATTTGGCAATTACAAATAAATAAGAGGTAAAAATAAAATTAAGTTAAAACAAATTTAACTTTTAGAAATATTATTGTATGTAACAATATATCTAAGAATAAAAGGACTAGATATATATCGAAGAATCACCTGGTTGCTTCTTTCACAAAGCTATGTTTATCATGGCCATTTCAAAGAGAGTTTGCTCAAGGCAGAGAGCTAAGTACTATCCTACAATTTACAGAAGATGATAAAGATAAAATTTAGGATCAGAATTTCTGGATTAAATTCTAGAATCTACCACTTTCTAGTTTTGGCCTTGGGAAAATTACTTATTTTTAGTCTTAATTTCTATATCTTTAAAATAGAAAAAAAATGGATTTCAATAAGCACATGTATCCAAGGGGATACCAAGAATACTTATTTTCACAACTTACTATAAAGCAATTGTAATCCAATTAATATGGAACTTTAATAAATATACACATATAGACGAATAGAATAGCACCGAAAGCCCAAGGAAGGTATGCAAATGATCAATAAACACTATATCACAAGTAATTAAGCAACTGTAATAAAAACTATGAGCTACTACTTCATCCCCATTAGGATGGCCAGTATGTAGATATAAATTTAAAAACAGTTTTTATGAGGATGTGGAGAATAGAGACCTGGGTGGGAATGTGACATGTTTCAGCCACTGTAAAAAATAGCATGGTGTTTCCTCTTCAACAAAGAACTACTGTATGATCCAACAATGCTACTTCTGGGTAAATACCCCAAAGAATTGAAAACAGGGATTTGAGCAGATATTTTTATACAGATGTTCATAGCAGCATTATGTACAATTGCCGAAAGATAGAAGCAACCCAAATGTCCATCAATAGATGAATGAAATATATCAAGTAAAATATGATTTAATTAAACTTTGTAACTTTGTTGATGTCAAAAAAAAAAAAAAAAAAAGAGGAATGGAAGATGGGGAGGAACATAAGAGAGAGCCTTGATCTGACACATTTAAAGGGAAGGGGTTACTTTTGCATTGAAGAAAGATGTGTCCTTCAGGGTTTTGCTTCATTTTTTAAATATAGTTAACCAGACCTACAGTTGTTTAGGCTGCATCCTGCCCCCACCCCCTGATTTTAGGAATATCACCATCACCTTTGATATCTATTTACACAGATCATGGTTAAGTCTCATTCTCTCATTTTATTAGTCAGGGTTCTTCATTACTTTAGGAAATTGTTTGTTCAATAAAGACCTATCTCATTTGATAATGGTCGCTGAATCCCCTGGATTATGGCAGGGATTTGATTTTGTAATAATCTCTCAGGAGAACTGTCCAAACAGCTGTGAAGGCAAGACAGAGCGACCAGGGGCAATCGTATTTTTTAAAGCACAGCAACAGAGACTGAAGCTGATCAAAATGAATCTTTTCTGCTTTTCGCTGGTGAGTTCTTTTACAGGCCCCATTTATGTTCTCATTTTTATGTTGTTGCGTCAAATAAAAGGAGTGAAATTAAGCTTTTATCCTAAGCTTCCTGATGTCAGTAATACATTTAGTGTTTCATAAGATAGTTCCCTTCAGAAAGAACAGAAATAATGCTTTCATTTAGTGCCTGTTAACTCTGTTCAGAGACAAGCAACTTAAAACAAATACATTCATCTACAATAATTATTAGTAATTTAATATTTTTATGATGACTTTAAAAGTATGGTCTTCTGTGCACAGTACTTTTGACTATTTTCTTCCACTTGTTATTAATATGAGAAAAACTTTTGCAAAATATGCTGCATTGGGGTTACTTGCTTTGCTTTGAGATATTCCAGGAATCAAAAATTTTTCTTTATTGTTTGAGTAATGAATTCCATTCAATGTTGGCTTGGTTAGCTTCCATAGAGGCAGTTTTCTGAGTTACACTGAATTGTAAATGCAAGGTACAATAGATGAAGCCAGACTTGGAGATGTGCTCACTCAAGGGTATAAGCATCTCTCAAATTCCTTTTTACATTATTACTTTTTATTTTCTTTAGCCTGAAGTGGATCAGTGAAAGTTATCAGGTAGTCATAGATCTGGAAATATTTATAATTCTAACCTGCAATTGTGACCATATGCCAATGCTTAAAAGTGGATTTAAAAATAATTTTATTCATTTCTATCTGTGTTTACAGCAAGGCGTTATGCCTATTCATTGGCATTGCAAGATGTCGTTGGGCGATCCCTCTCATTTGGGAAAATAAAATGGTCTACTTTTGATGTTTGTTTTCTTTCCAAATTGCAAATAAGATTAACATAAGTACTAGAGATGGTGCTGACATACATTGCAATACCTAAACAGGAGGCATTTTAAGCCAAGATAAGGGATTTAATCTCAGAGCATCTTGAAAAATAAAATGCAATTGTGAGTTGTGAGAGGCTGAATCATCGAGTTTAAGTTGCCTGTGTAGTCCAATTTACTAAATAACTGCCAGCTCTCAACTTTGCTTTGTGCCATATAAATCTGACTAGAGAAATCCCATTTCAGGTGATTTAAGTGGTATTTTGCATTCTTTTCTAGTTGATCTAAAATAGCTATATATGGTTTATCTGAATACACTTCCCATGGAAATAGGCAGTGTAGCACCAAAGAGGATTGCATTCTGAAATCATTTTGAATGGTAATATAATCAGTATGCTAATGTCTCTATAACATAGCATGGTTCAGCATGGTATAGCATACGCTTGTAATCCTACTGCTAAAGACATATGACTATATAATGAGCGTGATTGTTTTTCTCAGTAATATAGGGAAGGAAGCACATACTATAAAGAATTTCTTCAAAGTCCTGGCTCATGGACTTAATGACTGTAACATGTTTTTCTATCTTTAAAAATTATCTTTATGAAGTTACTTGCTTAGAAACATTTTATTAGATTGAACCATCATAAACACTCAATCATGTGTTCAAGAATTCCAAAGTTTGTTATAAAAATTAATTGCTTTAATAAGAAAATACATATGAAATATTTGAAAAATACTAAAGTTATTTCAGTTGTTTTAAAAATTCCTTTTCATGGAGTAAATAAAAAAAAATTACTTAGCATATTGATTCTCAACCAAAGTGTTCCGACAGCGTACTTTTATGATCAGTAAAAAAAAAAAAAAAAAGGTGGGGGTGGTTAATAAGCTTTTACCAGGAATTTACTCATAATCCAAAACATATTTTATCTGTCTGTAAGAATGCAAACATGGGACTCTGTTCATTTCAGAGATGAAAATCATTGACTGAGTGGAAAGATTACAGAATTTAAAAATGAAGCTATATATAGATATATTGACCTTTAAATCTCTGGGAAGCAGGTGATTTTAAATATTAAGTATATCATGGAGAAAATAGTGAAAGAGTTAAATATTCTCTTATTTAAGTGTAGGGGGGAAATTGTAAATCTTTTAGTAAATGGGGTTTTTAAGAGAAATATAAAGCAGAAACTTAATAAACTACCCATTCAGAACCAGGAGTACTATAAATAATCCATTAAAGGTGATTGCTATTATTTTGGATCTATAAACTTGAAATGGGGTCTATCAAAAGGGAGGCAGAAATACTCCTTTATATATGCCACTCTGACTCCACAATTTTTCTTGGCATTTTATGTTGTGATGAGCATTTTTAAAAGCTTGGTCATTTGAAGCAAAGTGATTTTCTTATTGGGCTCATCATACAGTTATTGAGTTTAGCATGACTTTGTAACCCATGAGGTTGTGAATCAATTATCCCTGCACCATTTCTTTAGTGATTTGAAGCCCTGCGTCTATCTTTATTTTGACTTTCTAGTCTATCTCTCTCTTTCCCTCACCTTTTGCTATTTCTTTGACACACCTATTTAATATGATTCTAATGTCAGGTAGATACCTTACTTAGAAAAATACATCCTCCTTGTCCTTCCAAGTTTTGACTTTTAAAAGTCTTTGTTCTTCTTTATCAATTTAGGATCATCTAATCAAAATCCTTTTCCAGATTTTCATATAATTTGACAGCAGATCCTAAGTTATCTACAAAAATATATAGCCTTATTTTTATCAATTCCTTTAATTTTTTCACGGCCTTTAGTGATGTTTTAGAATTTTCTCTATGAAATTTTTACACAAACTTGGTTCAATTTGTTGCTGGAAATCTAAGCATGTTGGCTGCCATCATAAACATTTTTTTCCTTGGTTTGCTTTTGCTGATTTATATATACACTGTGATTTTTAGATATTGGTATTACAAATAAAGAATTTGGCTAAATTAAACTTTCCTGGTAGTCTGTGGTTTACTCAGATTTTCAAATGCAATCTATCAATTTCCTTCTTCTCAACTTTTTACTCTCTTCTCTGGCATTGACAGGCGAGAATTCTGTGATGCAGGCACCATATAATTTCTAACTAGAATTTGTGCAATTACTTCTAATTGAGTTTACCTAAGGAGTTTGATAAACAACCCTAATCAGGATAAGAAAGTCCCATCTTTTCCCCAACTTACTAAGATTTTGTCACAGATATTAAAATTTTCAACTGCCTTAGAAGATTTGTTAGGATAAACATTCTCATGAATATTTAATGTACATTTATATGTTGAAACATCCTTACATTCCTGTATTAAGCATGGATAGGCCATGATGTATCTTCATATACACCATGAGTTTTAATTTTCTTGACATTTTATTAGGATTTTTAAAAGTAGGTTGAGAAAAATTGATCTGTTGTTTTCTTGCATTGAGCTGAAAGTGCCATCATTTTCTTTTGCCAGAATTGCTGTTTGTCCTATGTTGTAGCCTCTCAATATACTTTGTCTGCATGTTTATGTCTTTTGCATTTTTCCTCTAATGCTGCAGTCTGGGTAAAGTCTTCAGCATTTTTGTACTTCTCAGGATACCGGAGTTCATCCCAATTTTCAATTATTCAATATAAATGTCTGCAATTATGATATTCATTTTTAAGTTTTTTTTTTCAAAATTGTTTGGTTTTGCTCCTATTTAATTACTCTTGTTTCATTTGTTTTGTTTCATTATAAATTATTTATTTTTAATCAGGTATTATATTTTCATTTATCATCGTGAAGATCATAAATATTCTTTCTTAAATTGTTTCTCCATCTGTTTTATGATTTTAATTTCATCTGGAATGAACTGTTTTATTTTCAGATTGTCTGGTTGGCTCTCTTTCTCAGCATTCGATCTCTTCCCATGCTTTGGCTTTTTGAATGACAACTCTCGTCTTTCTCTCTTTCCCCGTGCTCTTTCTCGCTCTCCTTCCTGGCTTCTTCGCCTTTCTCCCTCTACTTGTAGACATACCTCTCAAGTGTCTCTGTGGCCTGTGTAGAACCAGGTGTACATTGCTGGTGCTGGGAGTTCACATCCAACGAAATACATGGTGTATTACTGATCCAGACCCTGAACCATTGGGAGCTTTATCTCATTTTGCTGGCAGTGTTTTGAATTTTGCTTTTCTGTCATTTATCTGCCTATAAGCAGAACCCCAGCAACTGCTGACAGAAGATTCTTTTCTGTCTCATTTACATTTCAGATGAAGTGCTGTATGCGGAAGACATCTTATTACCCCTATGAGGTTTAAGTCTGGCCTATGCTGCCTGTTACTGGAGGAAGGTGTAGCACGCTCTTTTGCTTTGCTCACTCTGTGTTTCTGTTGGTTTGGGGTTCACTTCATGTTAATTAATGTTAGAGCCTGCATATCTTCCTTAACATCTTATTTTCACAATAATGTGCCATGTGTTTGGAACAGTGGTTATGCAAAATAAGAAACTGCAAAGCATAATGGCTGAAAGTTCTAAATGTAGGCAGTGTACTCAAATTTTACTTTGCTAATATGGTAATAAAATATGTTTTTAAAAACAAAAACATTTTCAGTACAGTACGTTTAAAAAATAAGTTGAGATATATAGTCCATCAGACCTTTGTATTGATGACACCATCATCAGCATCACTAGTTAATATACCTAGCTCTCTCCTTTAAGTTTGCTTGCAGATGATGCCAGAAACTAAACTCATTCTGTCTAAAAATGGAGGAAAAAGCAAGTCAATTAAGTTTGCTTCAAAAAAAAGTCATAATATAGTTCACAATGGTTTATATATGTCACAAAAGATTAAAAACAATGAATATTATTTATAGTATGCATTTTCTAAACACTAATATTAATGCCTTTACTATCTGTGTGAAATACTTTTGCTATTTCAAGGAATACAGAGTTTTCATTTTATCATTATGACTCCTCTTCATGGTGAATGAACTGCTGCTTTATAGCTGAAAATGCTCAAGTATAGCAGATTGTTTCTTATACAAGTAAGGAATACTAAATAAAGATGCACGTGATTAAATCCTGTGACCCAAACAGTATATTGGATGGATCAAAGAGGCTTCTTTTTAGGAGTTTGAACTGAAAGTCTTCATCATCATGCCTCTTGAGGAATTGCTTCATTTTTTCGATCATGCTTCTTCACGTTTAATTCTTTTACTATTTGTTATTTATTTGTTTATTTTTATTTTCTTTTTAGATATACATGACAGTAGAATGTGTTTTAATGTTTTATATATACGTGGAGTATAACTTATTCTAATTAGGATCCCATTCTTGTGGCTGAACATGATGTGGAGTTTCACTGGTCATGTATTTATAGATGAACATAGACAATTTATGTCCAATTCATTCTACTGTATTTCCTTTTCCCATCTTCGCTTCCTTCCCTTCATTTCCCTTTGTCTAATCTAATGAACTTCTATCCCCACCACCCCTTATTGTGTGCTAGCATCTATATATCAGAGAACATTCGACCTCTGGTTTTGGGGGATTGATTTATTTCACTTAGAATGATAGTCTCCAGTCTATCTGTTTACCAGCAAATGCCATAATGTCATTCTTTATGGCTGAGTAATATATTATCATGTATATATATCATATTTTCTTTATTTATCTGTTGAAGGGTACCTACATTGGTTTCATGTCTTGTAAGTGGTGAGAATGCTTTTCTTCACTGTTGTGTTCACTGCTGAAAAGTATCATACTATAAACTCTTGATCCCTGTGTCTAGCATAATTTAGGTAGAGTACTATGTATAGGTAGGTTGATAACTTAGGTGCTATTTCAAGGAAAATGATTTTTTCTCTTAGTCTTTAACTCACACAGCTCTGCCTTGTAGGAGGGATCTACAGATAGCTTATATGAACCAACCTCAGGGCAGCAAGCTAACCAAGAAAGCACCCGTGGAGGAACCAGCTGTCCTGTCTCACCCACTGAGGACAGGGCACAAACACACCACAATCTCTTCATGGTGAGTAAAGCCTTGAGTGTATCAAATTTCTTTTCCATTGCATATTTAGACTCATTGCTCAATGACACCTGTTAATACAGCAAAAATCCATTGTTCTCAGAAAAGTTCTTCATTTATGTTTTTTTTTTTTATTTTTGTACTGGGGATTGAAATCAGGGGTATTCAACCACTGAGCCACATCCCCAGCCCTATTTTATATTTTATTTAGAGACAGGGTCTCACTGAATTGCTTAGCACTCACAGTTGCTGAGGCCTGCCTTGGCCTCCTATGCAGCTGGGATTAGGGCATGCTCCACTGCACCTGTGATTTTGTTTACTTTTAGTTTCTGAGTTTCTCCTCGTTGTGGCAGCTTTCATGATTTTGGCTTAATATGAACTACTCCTTATTGATTATGCATATAGTATATATTAGGTGATCACACAAATTAAAACATTTAATACTCAAAGCATTATAATTACATTCATTTTCTTGATGAGAAATTGCAGGAGAGAAAGGTAAGATAATTGGCCAAAGGCAATAAGCCATTATGTGTTACAGTCGGCAGGTGCCTTCATCAGTGGCTTCTGGTTAACCAGTTCTGGGTGTGTGTGTGTGTGTGTGTTTGGGGAGGAGAGACATGGATTTGTAGAGTATGTCAACTCCCATGATGTAAACATGTGTCCCTTCTAGCTAATTTACAGCTTCCAAAGGTTAGCTACAGGATTGCAATACCTAATATTTAATTATTAATTATTTTGAACACTGACTTCAGCATACTACCATCAGTTTTCCAATCCTATAGCCTAACCACTTTACTAAACTATTTCTTGAATTTGCAAACACATATTATCAGCTTAAAAAATAGGTTACCAGAATGGAAATGCAAACATTTTCTGTAAATTATCATTAAATTGACAGAGATACAAAGTTCTCTGAGTTCTGCAAGAACTTTTTAAAATAATGCTTTTTAAAAATAATGCTGTCTATTCTAACTCTTAGTTGTGCTGTATTTAAAATAGTTCTATACTAACAAACTTGTTTAACTTCATTGTGACTCAGGACAATAAAAATATTTAAAAAATGTCTGCTGCAAGTGAGATTGTTTTAGATGTCATCTCCTGCCCTTACAATCAAACTTTTGCCCAATAAATCACAAGTAATTAATGTTAATGATGATTTATGCAGTGCATCTGTTTTTGTAAAGCACTAAACTCAGTGATGTGCATATATGAAATTATTTATATTTATTCCTACAACAATTTCAGAAAGGTTTAGAAATGTTGAGAAAAGTAACTTGCCAAGTTAAAAAGAGGATGTGTGAGGATTCAAGCCCAGATATTTTTTACTCTAGAGAAAGGGTTACAATAAAGGCCTTCAGAGTTTTACACTTGCCTTCACACCCACCAATTTTGTTCTTTGGTTACATTGAAAACTGCTTTTTTTATGGCTTACAGAAGATTTCTGCTTCTCAGAAGCATAGATCAACTAGAAAGCAATGCTATTAGCGAACAAGTTCAATAATTAGTTTCAGTAAAATAGAAATAAGACAAAAACATTTTCAATCCAGTGAAAACTCTTTCCTCACTTCTATACCCTTTGCAATATCCATAGATGTTGGCATTGACAGATGTGAATATGAGGAGGCAGAAATATATTTTACATATTTATGTGTGAGAGAGAGATCATTTACATAGAGGCCCTTCTTTGACCTCATAGAATGTTCATATGCATTTTCACCCTGTAATTAAAAGGAAAAATTGAATAGAGCCTGAAGATCTTTCCTTAAATGTGTGAATTTAATAAGTATGCATGACAAATAAACAAGTTCATGGCCAACTAGCCTACTAGAATTTTTTTTTTTTTCAAAAATCATGTATCTTACAACAATAAATGATAATAATAAAAACATGATTTAAATTGCTACAGTTCTCTCCCTTTCTGTTTCAGTATTTAGTTAAAAACTTATGTATATAAACAAACTAGTATGTGTATATGTATGTGTGTGCACACATAGGATATCTGTATGTGTGAGTGTGTGTGTGTGTGTGTGTGTATACACACCCATAAACTGAAAGGTCAGTTTGACCATTGATTCCACCATTTCATTATTGAATTAAATTGATCTTATTAAATTATATTTGATAATTTTTATATTAGCAATGAAAATAGTTCCTCTGTTGGATAAAATAAAGTCAGTCTTCTAATAATGAAATTAAAATATTTTAAGGATCTGCATTCTTAGTCTTCCTAGTTCATGGTTTGAAGTTTTCCTGATTTTCCCTCTGAGCCTCTGAAGAACGGATTTCTTTTTTTAACCCTAGTATTTGTGTTTATTTCAGTCTTCTCCTTTCTTTCTTTCCCCTAATTCAAGAGAAATATATTTTGGAAAAATCTTGACAGTATCAGAAAAATATTATTTTTGACTGGGTTCTCTAGAAATACTGTGAGCACTCCCCTCATGTGGATTGTGCTCTGCCAAGAGTTCCTAACTCTCAATCCAATTGTGTCTGTAGCCTTCCCAGAGAGGACAGGTGCTCTCAAAAGCTGTAGCACCAACCTGACATCACTGCTAGTTGTTACAGTGAAAATTACAACTCAACCTGAAAATAATGTCATAGGCCACATGAATTGAAAAGAAAAATCAAAATGAGAGAAGCATGCTCAGGTTTTTTTGGCTTCTAGTAAGAGCTATTGTATTCATACATAGTTATTAAGAATTTTACTATTTGGAAAATAATTTTAAACATGGAGGGGAGTTCCATGGACAAACATAAGATTATCCAGAATCTTAAACAAGATGATCTGGTATAGACCAACTGCACAATTAAGGGTAGCGGAGTTGTTGGGGGAGAGGGGATAAGTTTTCCAGTGAGGAACATTATGTATAGTTGGCTTGTAATTAAATGCAGTAGTTCCAGGAGAGGATGAAAATTTGGAACTGGTCCAAAGAGGAATCAATTAAAACATTATATTTTATTAAATTTTAAAAAGAGAATAATGTCATCTAGTCTATTAGCAAAATCAAGGAGTTTTGTAAGGAATCCTGCTAAAAACAGTGGGTAAAAACTCCATAGAGTGAACAAATATAAATATAAATATTATATGCATAATATATAAATATAAATATAACAAGTATGAATATGAATGTTGAAAGAAAATGTAGTAGCATTCTAAACTAAGGACTGACCACTCTCTTATTATTTTAAGTGTTGAATGTACATTCTTGGTTCTGTACAAGCTGCAGTATCTCCTGATTATGTCCAAGTATAATAAATATCTTGAATTAGAAAAAGAGTGAGAACATAAAATTTTGTATCTCTGCCAATTTGGGGTTAAGTAGATCAAACCTTAAATATCTGGGTTGCCATCTATATTGATTGATGGAAGCAAATAATCATCAATTTTCAACTTCATTTTGTATCTCATAAATTAAATTGATGAGAAATTTGAGCCTTTTCAAAAAATGACTTTATATGTAAGGCAGGGGCTATGTTCCTATTATTTATATCTTGCACGTAGTGGTTGCTCAATAAATATTTGTATACTAAATAAATGGATTAATGCAGGTGCATTTCTTAAGCTAACAAAAGTATCAATAATGGTGATTCAATGATGCAAGGTCTAAAAGTGTGAACTTTGGTGGAGGGCAGAAATGAATTCTCTACTTATGAGGTATATGACCTTGGAAATGTGCTTGAATTCTCTCAACCTCAGTTTCCTTCTGCTGTAGAACATGGAGAATGAGTCTCTTTATCAATCTGGCCAAGCATGATTGCAGACAACAGAATCTGCTCTTGCTAATGTAAGCTGAAAGGATTTAGCACATAAGTTAGAAGACCATCAGAAGGGATGATATTTCATATTTCAGAACAAGGATTGAAAATTACAGCCTGAGCATCCTGAATTTATACTGTCTATGAGCTAAGAATGGCCTTTACATTTTTAAAAGTTTGTTTAAAAACAAAAATAAATGAGCCAATAGAATGCAATAAAATCTATGTGAAGCCTAAAATATTTCTATCTGGCTCTTCACAGAAAAAGGTTGCCATCTCTGCCTTAGAGCTGCACCGTACAGCCACAGGTGGCAATCGAGTATTTGAAAAATGGCTAGTGTAAATGCAGATGGCATTAAGTGTAAAAAAGTAAGCCATATTGTAAAGACTTCATATGACAAGAATGTGAAATACTGTAACAGTTTTATATTGATTGTTGAAATGATACTTACTATCTGAGGTAGGTCAAATAAAATGTCAGTCATTTCTTTTACATTGTTGCTGGATATGGCCTCCACTTCCACTTCCCACCTTCTGGATTTCTTGTAAATGCATGCATTCTGCCACACTTAAGTCACATCTGTTATGCAGACTTCAAGGGAACTTGTGAAATGTGGTTTTCAGCCTCTGGCTCCTGCATCCAGGAGACAAGCCAGAGGAAAACATGCCAGAGCCACACCTCTGCAGTAGGCACAAAGAGGGACTGACTTTCTGCAGGTGGCTCTTCTCTTTCGTAGATAGTGTCATTTCTACCTCAGGGTCCAATTGTTAGGCTCATGTTGAAAATAACTTGGAGACAACGATTCTCTGACATTTGGGGTTTGTAAAATGTTAACAAATTAAAATGTAATTTTCCCCCAGTTAAGATGGAGAAAAATGGCAAAAGGCAAAACTATTTAATACCATTCTATTTTAGAAGAAATTGCAAAGATGTATTACACAGAAAGACTTTGTTATAACTTCTGGCCGCTGTTTTCAAGAGCGGCTGGACTTCAGGATGACCTAAAGATACAAACAGATAGCTAAAACCCACCCTGAACCTATTCCTGTTCATTAGAAATAGCATGACCCACATGTTTAATTTTAGACATTCTAGTAGTCACAATTCAAAAAAAATTAAAGAGAAATAGGTGAAGTCGGTTTAAAAATCTATTTTAATTAAATGAATTAATCCAAAATACACATTTCAATACACAACTAGTTATATTCTTGTATGTAAACTAACACTTTGGGATCTAGTGTGCATTTTAATACTAAGCAGCACATCTCAATTCAGATTCTAGGGCTTCAATGGTTAAAGTGAGCTCAGCCTCAGAGAAGCAATAAAAACAGTATGTTTTTACCCACCTTTGGTTTTCAAATCAAAATCAAATCAAAATTTATTTCCTAAATCGCATCAGGCACATGTGCAGTGCTCAATACCCACATGAATATTTGATGTTGGTGACAGAATTGAAACATCAGATAACTAGATAGTATTAATTGTCCTCATTTAGGGCAGTATAAGTATTAAAGAGTAAAAATACTCAATGACAAGATTTGGTTACGTAGATTTAGAATGAATACAGATATTAAAATTTAACTACACTTGATAAGAAATATTTATTTATATATTTAGAAAGAAATAAGATTATAGGGAGCATATGTATTTACCAGGGATGAAGCTGAGCTGGAGACTCCATTGAAGTGACAGGTGGAGTCAAGACTGGAGTTCTGGCTTCCCAAACACTGCTCTTGTTAACTGGCCTCTGCCCCAAGTGTGTTTGTGTATGGTGCAGGCACACATGGGTACACAAGAGTGAGAGACTAGAAGAAGTGTTAGTGGGAGAATGTCTTTGGGAGATGAAAGTGAGGAGGAGGGCAAGATAGCATGAGGGAAAAAAACCCTCCACAATATAATATATATGCTAAATATAATCTGTTATCTAGAGGACATAGCAGACAGAACTGAGATGGGCAATGAAGTTAATAGACTAGCATTTTATTCTTGATCCCAGGCTGGGAACTGTGTATCCTCGGGAATGTTATTGAACTTCTCTGACCTTAAATTTTCTGAGCAATAGAATATGGATAAAAATATCTGTCTCTTCATTTGTAGGGAGGATCAAATGTTAGAAGACATTTTAAGCACCTGGCACAGTGTGTGTTAATGATCATTTCCCTTCCTTCTGCAAACCATCATACTGGGGTAGAGTGATCTTTTAATTTAATATCCTTGATTAAATGACTTTAAGTCAAACTCTCACTTGAGCGTCATATCGTTTTAAAATAATTTCTCAAAATAATTTGTAATCAGCACTCCTTACCTAAAAGCATTGATTTTTACTGGGCTGGACAAGAAGAAGCAACAGGATTTATTGTTGATGTGCATTAGGAAACCTGAGATTTTAATCTCTGCAAATTGCCTCAAAGTCCCAGGTGTAGTGCAATGCTTGACAATTCAACCTCAGATTCCCCACCACAGATAGATAGTGGTAAACAAGAAAATCTATCATAGTGAACATTTGTTCACCTACTAACTCATATTTCAATGTTTTCCTTTTAAACTTAAATATTTAAAAAACGTAAGTTTATTTTTTAAAATATATCCACTTATCCGCATTCTGCATTCATGAAAAGCACGGGAGAAATCAATAAAATTGGTCCCAGTTACTAGATGTTAATGAGAGGGTAATATAGCAGAATCAAGCATAGTTTTAAACACAAACAATGTGAAGCGTGTCTAACAGTTGGTTAGAACTCAGTACTAATGAGGCCAAGGTCAGGGGTTTAATCCTCTTATGGCCAGTTAGTTTTTGCTCTATCCTGTACCCTCTAGCAGCATTTGTGACCCCAGCCAGACATCTTGGATATGCACTCCACTGATCATCAAGGGGTCTGGGTTGGAGGACAGGGGCCACCACACAAAACCATTACCCATGACAAGAAAGGCAACTCCAGGGAAGATCTACCTTGCTTCCTTTGCCTGTGAAGGCTTTCCATCACTATAATCAGTCTCAAGGCCACCAGGTGCAAGTCTCAGCCTCAGCTTATTATCATGAGAAAATAGCAAAAGCATTAAGAAAGAAAGCTGAGTTCTCACCCTGGCTTGGTTCCTAAATAGCATTAAAGAAGTCATTATCCAATCTGGAACTCAGTTTCCACCTCTACAAAATGAAAAGATTAGATTAGGTGCTCTCTAAGGCCCCTTACTGCTCTCAAATGGTTCCATGAATACATTTAAAGTTTCTTTTTTCTTGCAAGGGGGAAGAACTGTTTAACATTAAATGTTATTGTTTTCCTTTCCGAATTGCAGACAGAATTCTAAGTTGGCCTCAAATGAACTCCTCTATGTTAAGTAGGATTTTCTGAGGAATGTTCATAAGTGTGTGTGTGTGTGTGTGTGTGTGTGTGTGTGTATGTGAAAAGAGAGAGGGAGAGAAAAAGAAATTTTAAGTAATTAACTCATTCAATTGTATAGGGCAGTCTAAGCAGGCTGCAGACCCAAGGAAGAGTTTATGTTAAAGTGGAAATTTGAGGGTAGTCTGGAGGCAGAATTCCCTCTTCCTTGGATGAGATTGGTGGAAGTGTTCTTAACACCTTAAATTGCTTAATTGAGGCCCACCCCCATAATGAAGGGTGATTTGCTTTACTTAAAGTCTACTGATTGAAATGTCAATCTCATCTATGAAATGCTTTCATGACAACATTATAGATTCGTGTTTTACCACATATTTTAGTAATATGACCTACACATGTTGACACACAAAAATAACCATCATATCTGCCCTTGGGTACTTGTGTTGTTGTGTGACCCTCACTCTGCTATGTGACTTAATTTTAATTGAATATGGCAAAGGTGACAGGAGTGACTTCATAATGAGATTACAAAAGCCTTGCTATGAGATTGCCATTATTACTTTTTTGGATTGCACATTACTCTGAAGCAAGATCCCACATAGGAGAGTCCCATGTGGCAAGGAACAACCAGTAAGAAAATGAGGCTTTCAATTTCACAGCCTCTGGAAAATTGAATGTTGTTGACAATCATTGTGTGAGGCTGGAAAAAGACCCTTTCCCCAGCTGAAACTACAAACGAGACCTTAGTCCTTGGGCCAACAGCTTTTTGCAACCTTTTGAGAGACTACAAAACTTAGAAATGAGTGAGATGATTTAGTCATAGAAATTGTGAGATTAAGAAATGTGTATTATTGTCAGTCACTAAATTTTGGAATAATTGGTTGTGTAATAAAAAAATAACTGATATAGAAATTTGAATTAATATAAATATTGATCAGGGTTATTTGTAGGTAATCAAATCTAAGCTAATTTAAGCAAAATAAAATACATACAAGTTACTCAGAGCTCAAAATTTTTGTAACTCTCAGCTTGCAGAAATTACTATAATAATTACTACTTCTGCCACAACCAGGAAATAGCCGAATCAAGAAGTCACCACTGCAGTGGTGGGTTCCAGAATCTATCTCACTGTCTCTGTTGAGATATGTGACATTCAAAAAGACTGCTTGGAGTTAATGGAGATAATGGGGATTGGGGGAGGGGGAGCATGGGAGGAATGGAGGAACTTTAGATAGGGCAAAGGGAAAGGTGGGAAGGAGAGGGGACCGGGGTAGAAAGATGGTGGAATGAGTTGGACATCATTACCCCAAGTCCATGTATGAAAACATGAATGGTGTGACTCTATTCTGTGTACAACCAGAGACATGAAAAACTGTGCACTGTATGTGTAGTATGAATTGAAATGCATTCTGCTGTCATATATAACAAATTAGAATAAATAAATAATTTTAAAAAAAAGACTGCTTGAGACAGGCACAATGGTGCATGCTTGTAATCCCAGCCACTGGGGAGGTTGAGGTTGGAGGATCTCAAGTTCAAAGTGAGCCTCAGCAACTTAGGGAGACCCTGTCTCAAAACAAAATAAGGGCTAATGAAGTAGTAGGTCATGGTAACACACTCCTGGGTTCAATCGTTAATGCCAAAAAACAAAAAATAAAAAGGCTGCTCACACTTTGATTTTTCCCTATGTAATACATTAGTGTCTACAACTTGTTGCCTATGATAGGTGGGATCTGAACAGTCAGTTATAGCAGTCAGGATAGTTAGATATTTTCCTCCCTTTCTTCCCTACCTTTTCCATCTCCTCTTTCTCTTCTTCCTCCTCCTTCTACATACTGATTTTCAGGTAAATGAATGATAGATATCCATACACACACACACACACACACACACACACACACACACACACACACCCTACCCAAATATCTAGAGAATAAGATAAGAAATCATGTGATTAGATTCTGTAGCATAAATATCAAGTATAACTTCTGTAAGAATTGCCAAAAACGAAATTTAAAAATAATACCATATAGTAAGTAGGAATACAGAATTTTGCAGGTCAACCAATATTAAAAATCCCAGCTTTGAAATTAACCAGCTATGTGATCTTGCATAAGTTCCCTAAACTCTTTAAGCTTTTATTTTTCTCTTACAATATGAGAAAACCATCTGTGTCCTCTTTATCATCAGGTGAGAATAAAAAGTGATGAGGTATTTCACATTTATGAGCACAGTGCCTGGCACAAAGTAAGTGATCAGTAAGAGGTGTTCACTCTAGGCATGTAACTGTGGTTTGTGGTTTAATGGTGCAAGCTGCATGGAGAAAGTGAGATTTAAGCTGAGCTTAAGAAGGAAGAACTAGAGTCAAAGTTGGTGAAAGGTTTTGATCTCACCCAGGGAGGCCAATACAACAACAAAAAGTGGTGAAAGGCAGGTGGGTAAGACATTATCTTTGCACAGGGTCCTAGCACCTTTCATAAAAGGCCTTAAAAAGCACTTAGAGTCTAGTGCCTTATAAATGGATAAATGGACATGTTGAAATGTGGCATGTCATCTTAGAATAGGTGAGTAATGGAGAGGTCAAGGTAGGTCACTCCCAGGTTGGTATTCTAACCACTTAACTGCATTTCTTACTTGGCTCCAAACTATTAAAGTTGGGAGTTTTTCGTTCTGCCTCCATATTAACATCAGCATTGACATAGCCATTAATAACAGAGACACTAAAGGAAGAAAATGAGATTAACAATGGCATCCCATCAGCTTGGTCTGCATCAAACTATGAACAAGAGAAGTCAGTGTCAAAACAGTGCATGTAATCCTTCATTTCTGGATCTCATGACTTGCAACAAGCCAACATATAAAGCATAGGTTGTATTCATTAAAAAGACTGCACTTTTCTTCCCTGCTTAATTTTTTCCTATTATATGTATGATTGCATACAGCATACTCTGCCACCAATTTATATGTGACACTTTTGGGTGGATTTAATTGGTTTTTCTCCCGTAAATAGAGATTTATGTTAAACTAAAATGGAATCAATAGATTAAGGTTAATTATGCCCTGTTCTCCTTTTTATTTCCTGGGCTTATGATACGATTACTAATTGAATCTAATGAAAGCCATAGTTATCTCTTTAATCATGTTTTTAAAGAAAAAACTGTAAAGCAAAAAAAAAAAAAAGTCCATTCCCACTTCAATTTTCTCTTAAAAGCTTTGTCATCCCTACTGGCTTTGGGTAGATCAGGAATCACAGCTTATTTCTACTGAAAGGGATTTTAAGTTTCTCAAATCTTCATTCTATGGATGTGAAGAACTGAGAGGGACTTTGGATCTTTCCCAATTTATTTACAGACCTGGGGACAACGAGCCAGATTTTGGAGGGCTGGTTTAGTTCTTTTCTATCATAGAAAGAATTGATATTTTTACTCATCTGATTGTCAATCACTCTTCTTGAATGTTTGTTTGGCTTGACCTTGTTCCATTTGTGACCATGAGGATTAAATAAAATAATGATATAAGTGTCAGGAAACATGAAATGTAATATTAAATATGAGTTGTTCTTTCTCTATCTGAAACCTGGTGCAAATAAAATCTCATAAATCACAACACATTTAGGGCTATTTAAGATAGCTCTCCGTTTCAAGAACTCTGAAAGGGATTTTTTATTTTTGAAAAAAGAAGACTCTTTTATAATGCAAATAATCATCCCCTAGGTAACCTGTTTTGCCATCCTGGATATTTATAGTGCTATGAGAAGAGTTTGTTACTTCAGGATTGATAGACAGCTCACTTAGCACACCAGTAGACAAATGGCAAAGTTCATATGCAATTTACAAGCTCTATCCTTGATGGATTAGATATGGTCCCTGTGCATTCTCCAGGCACTACAAGCCATAGGATCAGCCCTGAGATGAGGGGCCGTGTGTGGATGCTATATATCACCCTCTTAGAGAAATCAGAATTCATTAGCTCTCGAGGATTGTTACCTCGAGACAGGAGCTGTGCGGGCTGGCAAGCAAGTCTCCTTTCCCAGCAGGATGAGCTGACTGTTGCTTTTTCTTGGTTTTATTCTCATGGGAGGATGAAATCTGTTTTTCCTGAGAAGCATGGCACTATTACGGTAAAAATCTGGAGGCGTCCAATTGCAGAATGTCATCTAAATTCATGGTTCCTTAAGTGTCTATTTTTAATTAAATGTGTTGTATTAAATTACTGAGCATTTCTAAATGATGATGGTGGTGGCATTCACAAAAAGACTCATGCTTTTAAAACACATAACTGTGTGGTCTACATACTTGTCTTCATATAGTACTAAACAATTAGTATTTGTGCTTCAATAATGGTAAGCTTTCTGAATTATTTGTTTCCTAGTGACATATGGTGTTACATTTTCTCTGCATTTTTTTGTAGCTGATCCTCTGGCCAATAGTGCTTATTTGTGAAATCTCTAATCTAGATGACAGATGAATTCTGTATCTTTGCAGCTAAGTTATAGTGCTATGAGAAGAGCAATAACTTTATGTTGTCGTGAAGATACTAGGCATAAAATCTATTTTACCCCTTGCTAGTTATGTGATCTTAGGCAAGAATCTTGACAATTCTCTGCCTCAGTTTTCTTCTTAATAAACTGAGGATAATGTGATGGTATAAATTGCATAGCACAGGTTTGAGGATTAAATGAATTACTACATGTAGAGCCTTTTGAACTTGTGTGTGTTCTACCATGATTGTTCTGCAAGTGAGTAAAGTCAAGACGTTACTAAAGGGAAAACATTGAAGCCTGGTCACTCTTAGTCACTGACTTTAACTAATTGTGCTCAGACTAGGCACATTTACCTTTGTGACATTTACCTTTGTGACATGTTCTATACCTTGGGAGAGTTCTTCATGATGTTTTTCCCCACATGTTCATAGTTCGGAGGCAAGACAGAGGGGGTTCATGACTGATAGACTCCTTCATATTTGTGATCGCCCTCCCTTGTTTTTAGAACAGGGTTGATTGCTGGATACGCATTCTTTCCTCACCCTGCCGTCTTCTGGTGCACTGCAGAATGATTCTTCTTTATTAACTTCGATGCATCATAGTTATCCTCTTTGCTAGGTGGTCTTAGAAGTTTTAAAAGGAGACTGAGGAGGTAGCTTAGTTGTAGAGCACTTGCCTAGCACGTATGATACCTGGGTCCAATCCACAATATCACAAAAAAAAAAAAAAAAAAAGGAGAGAGAAAAAAATAAAGAAGTTTTATTAACTGTTATATCTTTTTTTTGGACATATCTAGGAACTTTTGTTGAGGCACGGGAAGATGAGAAGTTTGGAAGTGGCATTTTTTGAATTACTGCACTATTATTTTAATAAAACCATTTTAGTTATGCAGGTGAATTATCTTTGTTCTTTCAAGAGATGTATTGAAAAGTAGAAATCAAATAATTCTAATGGAAATTCATATGCATATATACAAACACATATATACATGTGTACATATATATGTGTTTGTATATATGTTCAGCTCTTGCCTGATATCAGAATTTTATGTAACTATTAATGAAAAATTCATCAAATGAGAAATAGCACCATCTATAAGTATTTTTAATGTGCTTGGCATCATGCAAGGATTTAATGCCAATTAGCTTATTTAGCCTTCAAAATTAAGAAAGTGGAATCTGGGAGGATCCTGAGATCAATAGTCATTGATGGTAGATAACTGAGAGAAAATTACTTGAAATTCTTCATTGTTTCCAAAATAGGGATGGGTACAGGAAATGATACCTCAAAATGTGCCACCTTGGTATACAGAATATTTTAAGCTGAAAGAAATTGAGAAAAAACATAGAAGGAGGAAGTTCTCTTTGACCTGCTTCTACCTTCTCGTTTGTAAAGTGGGTCATAGAGACCAATATTTTCCTTGCCCATTTCTCCCCTGAAGTAGGTCACAGAAACTAGGATTTCCCTTGCTCCTTTTCCCGGATGCAGACCATAAAACCTAAGAAGGTTACTCTCTGATATTCTCCCTTTCTCCTCTCTGGAAGGCTCTCTGGTCACAGGTATTCTGCCTTATCCCTGGAGAGAAGACATGTCACATAAAGAGTCTAGGAAGCAGAACAAAAAACCAGACCTTTTTAGGTTCCCCCAGGATCCCACCAGTAGATCATACCTTAGTATTCTCTATACCTCTGTGTGACTGTCCATAAAAATACACAGATTTCCCTAGAACTTTGGATTTTCATTTTTAAGTTATCCATGCCATGTATGTATGTATATATATATATATATATATATATATATATATATATATATATATATTCTTTAATAAGTACTTTCCTTTTTTTAAAAATCTGTTTTTCGTTATAGAGGTGCCAGCCAGGAACCTTGAAAGGTGAGGAAAGAAATATTTTCTCCCTTATAATAGTGTCAGTACATAGTAGATGCTCAGTAAATGTTTGTTAAATGAACTTCCAATGTAGGAATGAATGAATTGTACAATTCCAAATAAGTATAGTAGAATAATTTAACCAAGATAACACACTGCATGCATGACCCTAGGCAAGTCAATTTACCATTTTAAGCCTCAGTTAACTCACTTGTAAATCAAAGGTAAGATCCCATCAGTTTCACAGTCTTAAAAATTCACCATGGGTTTTACACTAGCAGTTACTGTCAATCATTTTTCTCTGGTATAGAAACACCTTTGATATTTCCATTAGCTAGAAAACAATAGCTCCTAACATGTACTTCATTCTTCCTTTTGATGTTGTAATTTGAAAATGAGATTGGTAAACCAATAATGCAAGAAACATGTACAGATTAGTCTCAAGACCAAAGAACAGTCATCTGTAACCAGGGCCTGAGAATAGAAATATGATATTTGATATCTAAAATGTATCTCTTCTTTTATGCGGCACCCTTTTCTTCATTTCTTTCACTTTCTCAATACATATATGTATACGTGTGTGTGTGTGTGTGTGTGTGTGTGTGTATTGATTTGACCTAGTTTCATAGTTATGTAGAAATGCTTTTCTCCTGGAGCCTACCTGCATGCACATTATGAATAACACAGGTTGAACATATTCCTTAGTTTCTGTTGATTCATTTGTAATAATGTGCCTATGTTTTACGTTTTTATAACCATTTCAAGGAGCAAAAATTAAATGAAGCCACAAATTCATCAGTGAATGAAAGAAAAGACCAATGATCAGTGCTAGGTTTAGGGTATAATAAAATGAGAACTAACAGAAGTAAATTTTACCTGGTATTTATGGTAACTGTCAAATTAATGGACAAAATGGAATTATTTCACTCAGAACGGGTGTCTTCCTTTTGGAGTTCAGACCATAAGAAACACCATGCATGTTTGCATGCACACACACTAACAGCTGTAGTTCTAAAAATAAAGCCGTATGGAGTCTTTCTTGACTTGCCCCTCCAGAAATAAAGAACCGGGGTCTGAACTCCAAAGTACCAGACAGTCTGCTTATGTAAGGAGAAGTCAGAGTGGGAAGGCAGTTTATATTTTCCACAGCTGCTTTAAGTCTAGCACAAGCAGTACTAAAAATTACTTAACCAGTTCAGTAGTAATCTACAACTAGGCGACACCCAGGGAACAGGCCTATTATTCTAATTAAGTAGATGGTGCCCTGTTTAAGTAATCCCCTTTCCTCACATAATCACACTTCAGACCCGAATTTAATGTGCTTGACTCCAGGCCCCGGAGGAAGCAGGCTGCCTAAGGAGAACTATATTAACTCTTTCATCTTTGCCGGAATGTAAAGAAGTTCAAATTTTTTTCCCAAAGTATTCATTGAAAGAAAATTTGTTAATAAAAGATCCCCAAATCTAAGCAGATTTATTAGAAGAAAAAACTTGGATGACCCATTTCCAACAGAAAGAAGTGAACAGTCCCTAGAGAATGTGATAATATGTGTCCTAAAAATCTCTATCCATGGTTTGAAATTATTTCAGTCTTAGTCCAGATGTTCCCAAAACTCAACCCAGAAGCTAATTGTTTCTCTTAGCTAATTGTTTCTCTTTCCCCATGATGCATGATCAGCAGTCACAAATCCTTAACCAGTTTCGTGTGTGTACAAACCTGACTACAAGTATTAATTTAACAAAGGATTCACTGGGTGAAACAGGTGATGGCTGGAATAATAAATACACTGTTGCCCTGAGTTCAAGCATTCTAGGCTCAACTGCACATGAATTTTGTGAGCCATCTGGAATTAATCGGTTTGAAAAAAAAAAAAAACAATAAAATACTGATATAATAAGCTGATAAGCTGATTTAAAAATATGGTGATTCAAATTTTAAAATGTAAGATGTATCTACTATTTTCCATTTTCCTTTTAGTAGAGTCACCTTTTGTACTGGCTAACTCTAGACTCGATCCCTTTCTATTCTCACAAAAGGCAGAATCTATTTTAAAAATTATAAGATTTGTAATCCCAAGAGAGCAATCTAAACCCATAGGGCAAATGATTGAGACTTGGGATTGTGGATTCTGACCATTGAGACATATTTGGCCCAGGAAGCATAGATGGTATGAATAAGGAGCTTGCCCCTTCCTCGCGAATTCCAGATATATAGGACAGAAAACGTGGCTACAAAGGGGAATGTCCTTGCTCTCTCCTCATGACCATTCCTAACTGCTTAAGCTTGTGTGTCTGCTGATCTTGGTGAAAGAAACACAATTAACTTCCAGACTGAGGCTTGGCAACATCTAGACCTGAAGAATTTCATAAAAAACCACTGTGGATAGAAATTGGTTACTTTTAGGACACATGATAACAAAGCCCAGAGAATTTAAGGTGTGGTCAGTTAGACCATTAACTCCTCAGAGGCCTGCTGATGTCTCAGCTCTCCACAGGTCTTAGTTCCTAACTCTCACATCCTTATATACACTCTACTCTGCTACTAGATGTCCTCCCTGGGTAATCCACACAGATTTCAAACTTGTCAAAACTTTTCCATAAGGTGGGGAACTTGTTTCATTATTCACTTTCAGTAAAGCACTGCTCAAAAACTGAAACAACAACAACAACAAAAAACCCCCAAGATATTCAAATTTATCCTCTGATTGCTCAACAAGAAATACAGTACGGGTTAGAGGAATGACCCCCTTAATCACTATGCTGGGGAAAGATTCTGATTTGACTCTCACAGGCTGATACCATTAAACATTTGAGTAACAGAACCAACTTTACTTTTTAAACAATTTTTAATATGTTCTTTTTAGTTACACATGACAGTAGAATGCATTTTGACATATCACACATACATGGAATATGACTTCCCATTCTTGTGCTTGTACATGATGTAGAGTTACACTGGTTGTGTATTCACATATGAACATAGCAAAGTTATGTCTAATTCATTCTGCTGTCTTTCCTATTCCCATCTGCCTCCCTTCCCTTCATTCCCCCTTGTCTAATCTTCTATTCTTCCCTCCTACCAAATTTTCTTTTTTTGATTTTCTTTCACCATTCTTTGTAGCTTTGTATTTCTCTTTCCCACTACATGGAATAGTGTTCCAATTTTTTTAGTACAGTATGCAAATTTCTACCATATCAAACAGATCAAACTTCCCAGAACATGATCTGCTGTCTATAATGCAGCACAAGTTCAGTACACATTTTTTGAATGAAGGATGGGATGAACAAAAGAGAATCTGAGGGGTTCTCAAAGAGGCCTGGGGGGAATTTTAGCTCTTCCGAGGATGGTAGAAAATATGGTGACATATTCTTCCCCTAAATGTGTAAGGGATTTTGCAAACCATTCAGTTGCTCTGAAGAGAAAGGTCAGATGAATCACAGATGATTTCAACATCCATAGGGTATTGTAATAATCTACTTTCCTTTGGCAAAAGAAGGTACCAAGCTGGTGGTGTAGCTTGGTGATGCAGCCCTTGGCTAGTAAATGAGAGACCTCTGGGTTGGATCACCAGAACTGCAAAAAAAAAAAAAAAGAAAAGATACTATATAAAGCAATTAGCATACTCTGGCATTCATCTCTCCCCTTGGTTTCGGTGGTCTGAAGTTGTGAGGATTTAATTACATGCTTTGATTTAAAAGACCAGTTATGTTTTTGTTTTTGTTTAACTGGGAAGAGCTTAGAATGAGGTATAAACTCTAGTTAATAGGGAAAATACCCTAACATTCGTAAAGTTGCAAAGGTGAAAGAAGAAAACAAATAAAAATCTCTGTGACACATTACTGAAAAAGGAGAAAACACTCATCATTTCACTAGGTAAGACAAAATGAGCTGCACTTGATTTACACCACAAGGCTGAGCACTGTTTGAATTCTTTCTGATTTCTTAAAGTGGTTTTATTTTTCTTTATTTATTTTACAGGAAGTTTCTAATTCTGACAATGAAGAACCAAAAAAGAGAAAGTAAGTCAAATTTACTTTGTAAATTTTATGTTCTCTTAGTCCTATAAAGTGGAATGTGACTATTTTTTTTTAATTTTTATTATTATTTTTTTACTGTCCTGTGCATATCTGGGTGTGTATAACTCAGAAACCATTTCTGTTTATGCGATTGCATAAGAAAACTGTGTTGTGCCATTTCTGAAGACAGGGATGTGAAAATTAAATTTTCAGAAGAAAAAAATGTTTAAACTAGGCTCAGATTAAATTGGGAGCCTAGTTGAAAACATGTGTCTATTGGTGGCCTACTAATCTTCTAAAGAGTTCATCTAATCCAAATACGAATGTGTTTGCAGAGTTTTGGGTTATTTAGGTCAGGCCTGGCTTTACATTCTGCACACAGAGCTGCCAGAGAACGTGACATACACATGTGGCACCAGGCAACAGAATGTTAACTAGTATGCAATAAATACACAGGGGCAGGAAACTGGTTTAGCCGGAAACTTCCAGATCGGTTGCTGAGGATACAGAAAATTAAGCTTCCTTGTATCTTGGTCTGAGACCAAATTGTGAACTGGGTGAGATTCTCTGGGTGTCCTCTTTCTCCACAGCCCTTGCCTTCTCCTAGCCCATGTGCTCTGTATTCCACATTCTTTCCTCCCTTTCATGCTGAAAGCATTCTTCTAGTTGAGAAGTTGAGATTCAAACAAGCTCCATGCATTTGGCTTAACTCATGAATCCACAGACAATTCACAGTTCAAGGATCCTGCCAAGCAGGGGGAGTTGTATTTTGCCAGTCTCAAAGTACTTAAACTGCAACACTGGCATTTTAAGCATGAGTTTAATCAAGTAAAGAACCAGCTTTGGCAGTACCCTTCTCAGTCTTCAAGCCCAACTTACCTAGCTGTTTATCCATGGATAAGCAACTCACTAATTCTAGGTCAAACACTTAAACAAAATTGCAGTTGTTGGCTTATGATTAATGCGTTCACAGATTAGAGGATACCAAAGCATCAAGGGGCAGGTGGAAGATAAATTAAAGGGAAGGTGCCTGAGACTGACCAAATTATGCTTTTTCCAACAAAAGAATCTACTAAGGTGCTCCTCAGGCTCTAACCTGTTAGAACAAAATCGAAGACTCTTTGAGTTCCTCAATTGTTATTCCTGAAGGGAATAACATTGCATGCCTTTACATACCTACCTCATTTTGTTACAGCATAAGTAGCTTTTAGCCAAGAGATGGCCTAAGCATTTGGCATTAAAATTGTTAAGTAGGAAAGAATCTTACATATACAGGTTTTTGCTTACAACCTGAAGCTTTTTTTTTTTTTTTTAAAGCAATTAAATTTGGCTTTAGTTTAGCGACTACCGAATATCAGTAGTGGAAATCTGATGCTCTAACAAGGGTAGTTATGTGCATAGGATGTGAGTATGTTCATTCATGCATGACTCTATTAACAAAGTCGAGTAAGTATAGTCTTATACTTTCTGTTTTAAAACATTGTATTATGGAAAATTTCCATCACATACAGAAGAGGAGATAATGATGAACTCACATTGCCAAGTTTGAACAACTACTGTCGATCTTATTTTGGCTTAACTCATTTTACAAGCCCACCCCTATTTCCACTGTTTTGTTTTTATTTATTTATTTTTAATAAAGCAGATAGCAGCCATATAATTTCAAATTTCAATATATTCTGTTGTAAAAAACGGGCTATTTTTTGAAAAGCATAATCAAAATACCACTACTTTACCAGAACAAAATAAGGAAAATAACATCATCTCACCAAATACACAGCCAATGTTTAAGTTTCTCTATCAGCCTTCAGTGTTTTTCATAGATCGTTTGAGTCAGGATCCAAATAAGCTCCATACATTGCCTTTGCTTCATGTCTCTTAATTTATGTTTTTATTTGTTGAAGACACTGGGTTGCATGTCTGGAGGAATTTTTTTTTATTTTTAAAATTTTGCTGATTGAATCCTTGTTATAGTTTTTTAAATGTCATTTCCTATATACTGTGTTTCTTGTAAATTTTAATTAACTCTCAAGATGTGATAAGATTCAAGTTTGATAAGCATATATATTTAAAAGCAGGTCTTTAAGGACTGTGAGCTTCCTGTTGCATTGCATTATCAACCACATTTTATAACCTCTGTTCTTATGATGGTGGTACTGTGGGTACAGACTTTATCAGGGTGATCCATCCAGCACAATGTTGCCCATCAGTCTTTTAACTAAAAGTTTGAGAAGCAATTGGTGATTATTTCCCATATCCATTTGTTTTTTGAGGGATTACATAATAACTCTATCAATTTGCAGCATTCTTTTTCTATTAAATAGAATTATAGTCTGTCCCCTGTAGTCACAAGTTCCATATCTGTGGATTTAATCAACTGCAGATTGAAAATACTTTCAAAATTGTGCCTGTACTGAACATAGACAGAATTTTCTTATCAAGATTCCCTCGACAAAATGGTTCAACAACTATTTAGATAGAATTTATATTGCATTAGATATTATAAATAATCTGAAGATGATTTAAAATATACAGGATGATGCATACAGGTTACATGAAAATACTATATCATTTTATATAAGTGACCTAAACGTTGACACATTTTGATATCTGCAGTAGGGTTTAGGGAGTCCAGGAACCAATCCCCTGCAGACACTGAGAGAGGACTATATCTAGGAAAAAAAACTTTTTTCCATTACCTGCTCAGTTTATGTAGAAATGGTCCACTATTTTCTTTTTCAGGTTTTATGAATGTTAATTTCTTCATATTGCATGAAAAACTCCAGGTCAAAATTATATTTGTGTTAACAATAATTTGCACTTAGGGTCAAGAAAGTTCAAACCTGGAGTCAGACCTCAGAGGTAGAATTTAATTCTTCTCTCAAAGGCATTGCACACATTCTAGCTTGTTTAATTAAAATCTTATATATTAAATATACATTTAAATATGTGTTTCTCTTATTCTTCTAGGACATTCCGGAGATGTACATCTGAAAATAAAATATTTGGTTAGTGATTCATAAGATTACCTATATGAATGTTGTATTCTGTTTCCTTAAACTTTATTTTTTTCTGCTACTGCCGTAAAGCAATAATACATGATTAGTGGAAGTCAAATTGAGTTGTCTTGAATTCAATAGAATTTTAAAAAATTTTATTGTAACTTTAAGACTAAAATAAAGAAATCATTGATTTATTTGGAATAATTTCCTTTTATATTTAGAAAGACTCTCTTTGATGGTTTATTAGTTGATTATCTTCCAGCTCTCCACATTTGCTTTGGTTGGCCCATGGTCAAGGTGACCTGTTAGAGATCCTTCATATCTTTGAATTTAGAAGCAAATAAAAATGAAGCTGAATACAGTTTTAGTTGCAAAAGACTTTTCTACTGCGTTTCACACACCAGGATGTCCCTTTAGTTTCTACTATTATAACATCCATAGTAATAATAAGGGCAATTGGTTTGATTTGCATTTTAATTCTAAAGTAAAAATGTAATTCTATTAATAACTTTTAGAGAGTTAATGGATCATCTCCCTCCTTCCTTTAAAGAATATAGGGAGCCAGTCATTCTAAAATTCACAACGGCAAAACATCTGGATTACGCAGTTAGGAATTCATTTTTTAGTGTAGTGTGTCACACCTATAGGGAACCCTTTCTCCTTTCCTTTTTTCCACAGAGCCTATGAGTCTGATGTTCATCCCCATTTCCTTCTTTTCCAAACTGATTTCCTTATAGGATCTGAAAAGCTCAATCTGATTAGGGTGATCATCCTCAATACGTGCATATTCCTAAGATATCTGCACTTTAATCAGGTTTGATGTTCTTCCAGCCCTGGCATTGATAGGGACTATGCTTTATCTAATTCGTTCGCATCCTGTGGGCATTAGTTGTTAAATATTTTCAGTAGCAGATCTGGTTTGAATAGGGTGTGGTATTACATAAAAGAAAGTAAGGTGAAATTTAATTTTCCATCAAGATCATTCTCACGGTCATCTATTCTATTTACACATACAAGATCAGGGATATTTCCATCTTAGCAATTCTTGGTGATCATATGTGTTTTCTATAATCAAAACATGAAAGCAAATGGTGACTTTAGAAATAACACAGTATGCTGAATTTGTCTTCATACTTTGCTTATAATTACTTAATTTTTTTTCAGTAAAAATATAACACATAATCTTTGGCAAATAGATGAGAGGAGACTCTAGTTCTTCATCTGCTGCAGTTCTTACATGTCCAGGCCTTGCTTTAGGTACTTTAGATGTTGAAAGGGACCAGGCTAAGCAAATTATGATCCTTCTGTTCAAGCATTTTACAGTTTCATGAAATTATCATAACTCAGTGTTCTCTTTACATACTTATAATTTTGTTAAACATGTTGGGAAATGTGGAAGGGTGGGGGTATTTTAACTTATGTAAAAAATGGTAATGAATTTAAGAAAACTACTCCAAAGAATAATGCAATATGATCTAGCAAGAAGCACTTGTGTAATAGCATTGTACCACACATGCGTGAGTGCTTATATGAACAGTCCACAGGTCACCTGGGGCTTTCCATCAGAGACTAGAACCCTCCAGAATGGGCTACAGAGCTCTCTTAACGTATCACTTAGCAGGTTACAACCATGTGCTGAAATCGTTTTGAATATTTCTTATACTTACTCAATAGATATTACCATGAATTTTGCTAACTAATCTTCTGCTTTACTTTAGAAGGAAAAACTGTGAATGACACAATCTGGCAGGAACCCAGCAAGGCTGAGAATAATTCCCACATCAGAAGGCCCTGTCAGCTAAAAGGTAATTGCTAAATTTATTTCAGCTGACTTTGCATTTTTTCCAAAGTAGTTTAAAGGGCAGGTAAGAAAAATTTACATCTCTCACATAGGGCATTGTGGTCCACTTACAAAGGAAAAACAAATAAGATAGCATGAGTAGTATTAGAACTTGTTGAGATCTCTCTCTCTATATAAATGGCATATATATGTATATTTATGTGCATATATATATGGTTATATACATGCAGTCACATAGATACACATATAAAAAGGAAGTAAAATCTAAGTTGCCTGTTGTAGCAAAAAGCAAAGAATCACTTGCAAGTAATATTTGAAAATCTTTCATGTCCAAAATAATTTTAAAATTCATTAAAAATCAGCAAATAGAAAAATCCTTTAAAGATAGCAATATATTTAATAGTCATTATATTGACATTCTAAAAATTAATTTAGGAGAAATAACATTGATTATTAATGTAAAATTATGCCATTTCATAATTTAAAAATTCCCATGAGGAGGAAATTAGCAGTCAGGTATAGAATAATTTATTAATAATAAATGACTTCATAATTAAAATTACTTAACTTTGGGAAGATAAATATTTATGTTAGTCAGATTTTCATCACTGTGACAAATACCTGAGGAAAAACAACTTAGAGCAGGACAGAATTATTTTGTCTCACAGCTTCCGAGGAGGTTTCAATCCATGTTGACTGGTCTCATTGCTTTGGGCCTGAGGAGAGGCAGAACATCATGGTAGAAGGGCCTGGCAAGGAAAAGCGTGTCAGCTCATGACAGCTAGGAAGTACAGAGAAAGGAAGAAGGGGTCAAACAAGAAAACACCCATCCAGAGGATTCCTCCATTGACATACTTCCTCCAACCATGCCCTAATGCCTCATTTTTACTACCACCCAGTAATCCATGCAACCACCAATGATCATCCATTGATGGGATCAGAGTTCTTAAGATCCAATTGTTTCCCAAAAGTCCCACCTCTGAACATGGCTGCATTGGAACCTTTAACACATGAGACTTTGGAGGACCTTCCAGATCCTACCCATGAGTTCACAAAGATAAACAAAACTGTAAAAAGTTGGTCTATTTAGTATTCCTCCCAAGGTTATTGAAACAAGAAATGACCAGTAATACTAGGTATTAATAATTTAAAAGTTGTTGATGTTTAACTAAAAATATTTTTTAATATTTGGGGACAAAGGGAATTTTAATGTATTTTTGCAGTTAGGACCTTAATACTTGTTTGATTCTATATTCTGTTAAGATTTTTTCATTTTAGTTTTCCACCAAGCTCTTAGGTTTGTAAATCAATTATTTATGAAAATAATACTTTTCTTTTGAAATATTTCAATTTTATCCAAGATTAAGTAACATTCGGCAAGTGATTTTAATTAAATTTTTAAAGATTTAAAATTTTCTCTGTAACAAGTAAGTGAAACATTTCAGGATTTTAGGAAATTTTTTTTTTTAATTACAACAAAGGGAATGTTTTAATATTATCATGTTTTCATTGGATTCTGTCTTCAGATGAATGCCAGTTATATTCATCTATATAACTGGCATTCGTCTGAGTCAGTCAAACATTCATCCATATATCTGTCATTTTGTCTATTCATCCACCTATCCATCCATTTATCCTTCCCTCTAACAAGCACGTGTTATAATTTAAATTATTATTTTTTGATTTATGGTTAATGAAGCTATAACTGTATTATATATTATTTTTAATTAAGAAATTTGCCATAACTTCCTTTAAGTATTCTATTTTCTACAATTGCCATTGTAAGAAATGCTGGCTTTGTTTTACTTTTTACATTTAGTAGTAATGGGCAGGTAATTCTGTTATAGTTACTCTGACAAAACAGCAAAGGATCTTGACCTCAGATGAGGTGCTTCTGATTGATGGTCTTTTCTTTGACAAAGAAGAAGACGAAAAAAAAAATTGAAATCTCTTACTTCCCAGCTTTGCTATTTCTCAGGTTTTTGAGTGTTCATGTACATTCAGGGTGTGTGTGTGTGTGTGACCAAGAAATTCAGCCCACATTTCAGCAGTAGCAGTTGAGTCACAGGACATTACCTAGGGATTAATGCTGTGCTGGGAAGAGTTGATGGCCTGAGACCAAGGCTGTCGGTGACATTATAAATTGAAGGGAGAAATTTAGTGGGGGGAGGGAGAACCACAAGTTGTGGGCTCAAATTTTATGGGTGTAGTAGCTTCATTTGGATGTCACAGAGTATTTCTAAGCAATTAGTGCCCTACATATCAACCCATAATATTTCTTTCTCATTTTAAATAGTACTTTTTAGCAGTTAGTTGCATAATTACTTAAGAATGGTTTACTGTGCCTGAGGATAGGCAGTCTGGAATCTAGTGACATGAAAATGGGAAAGTGCACCATTGTTGTTATCATTGTTATTATCTATAGCCCCTGATTTTTACTGAACACTAATTATGAAATTATAAAGACAGCCACAATAAAATAGAAGAAGAAAATATATAGAGAAAATAATGGTAGGAACAACATTAACTCTTAAGAAACCTTACAACCTCAAAGACCAAAATTTCAAAATGGTATTTCTACATGACACTCATTCTGTTAATAGCATGTACCCCTAAGGAGTATTGGGATTTGATGCAAAACTTGCATAGGCTCTATTTAGCAGAAGATTTGTGCCTGTCCTTTTAATCCTTACAGATATTCACATAGCTCCACAACATGGCTATGCTATATCTGGCAGAGCAAAGAGTAAGTTTAGTGGCAGAAGCCTAATATTCTTTCTTTATTTTGTCCATTTCCTTTTTCTAAGAAGAATTTTGTTTAAACCTACATGCATTGAAGTAAGAGACTACTTCTGTAAAATAAATATAGGGTAAATATATTGCTCAGGACTTTGCCATTTAAAAAAACTCAAATATCTTAGGTGTCAAGGCAAATTAATCTCGAATTTATGTTAATTATATTTCAGCATTGTAAACAGGGATAATATTCATTGTTTTGTAAATTGATTTCAATTCTAAAGTTTTAAATCTATTTTGGCTTTTGTTTTATGAAAGAAAACTGAGAAAAACAAACTTTTGAAAACTATGAATTGGAGTTCACTGAAGATCAAGTTGGAATTTACATAAAAATAGATTCAAGAACAAGGTTTTCCTACTTCATACCAAAAATTACAAAGAATAAAAGCAAAGCAATATTTTTAAAAATAATGAAAAGGAATCAAAGCATTTGGGCATGTAGTTGATTTTATAGTCAATATGACTGTGATAAACTATTCCATATAAGCATTTGAAAAAAAAAAAAGCGTGTAAAGGAAATAAAGGAATAAGAAATAAGGACAGGAAACCATGGTTAGTAGTAAAAGCAGTGTTAACTCCATTCACACTACTGCAGAATTACTTTAAAAATAAATCCTCTTTACATATGATCTTGTAAATTTCATTCTCAAAAGAAAACCCATGGGGAGAACAGTGGTATTCTTAGGGCCTTCTATCAAGTGAATGCTATGGTTTGAAACCATTCTGTCCTGAATTTTACTCAATATCAATATTTGGCCAGCCTCTTTGAAGTAAGCATATAAATATTTTTGGCTTGATTTTTAAGACCCCATTAATTCTTTTCTCCTCCTCCTACTCTTCCTCCTCCTCCTTCTCCTTCTCCTCCTCCTCCTCCCTCTTTTTCTTTTTGGTCTGATTCCTAATATCCTCATTTTAAGACAACGAACAAAGTCACAAATGTATTTACTATACTGGATAATATTTTGGTAGCACACTTTTCTTTTTCTTTTTCTTTTTTTGGCACTGCTGGGAATTAAACCCAGGACTTGGCATGTGTTAGTGTTCTATCACTAAGCTACACCCCCAACCCTACACATTTAATTAAAAAAAAATAAAGAAAATGTTTCGCAAGAGCAGGCACTTCAACTCTGACTAGACTGCACTATAAGAGGAATGGCAGAGAGAAGAGCTATTTCACAACTGAATGTCCACTTATGATGGCTGAATGAACTCCCTGAGCAAAGGCTACCTGCATGGGAGGCAGCTCTTAGACTTCCAAGGAAGCTCTTCTGAATTCAATAATGGCAGCACTTAGAGATCCTGTTTTTTGTACAAATAAATCTTGAATCTTGGATCCTTAAATTATTTACATGAATTCTTCTTAGGATTATAGTTCCCTATTTGAAAATTATTATAGTCAGATGTATCCCTATTAGAATTACCTAGAAGTTAATTAGAAATAAAGATAGTTTTCCTTAACTCATCAAGTTTATTTTTCTGCATATTCATTTGAGGGAAAATTTGAGTAGTGATTTTTATGTGGGATGGTGCATTCCTATGCATACAGATGTTTATGATCCACTATGCAGTTCATGGTTGTTCTGGTGATCTGTTGCTCAAACAAACCACACTAATATTTAGTGATGTAAAACAATATTTTTAAGGCTCATGAAATTCAGACAGATATCAGGAATTCAGTGAGAGCAGTGCTTCCTGATATGATGTCTTGGACTTCATTTGGGAAGACTTGAATGACTGGGAAGACATTAAAAGTTTGGTGAATGATCATATACAGGCTTCTTCACTTACCTGTCTGGCACTTGATCTTGGATGGACTGGGCTCAGCTTGGACACTCATCTGGAGAATCAACATGTGGCCTCTCCATATGACTTCAACTTCTCTGGGCCTAATGGTTAAGTTTCAAGAAGAAGCAACAGAAAAAAAGTTTCATTCCACAACAAGGGAAAAAGTGTTGGGAAATGAGCACCTTAAAAGATCAAGGCAGAAACAATAAGTCTTCTTCTAACCTGGCCTTGGATGTCACAAAGCGTCACTTCTACCACATTCAACTGTGACTAGTGAGTCACCAAGTTTAGCCTAAATTCAATCAGAGGAGACTCGAACTCCATTTCTTGATGGAGTGGTGACAGGTCACACTGCAGAAGAGATATGTTTGTGGCCATCTTTAGAAAACTCAGTCTGCATATTGCCTAATTTAGCTATTGCTCTTTGTCACTATTTAGACGCAAAGTACTCCTGTGGTTAAAAATGCTGTCTTTCTGGGGAAATATTTGGGAAACTTGCCAACACACATTATGGTTAATCTTCGTAAAGTGCAATTATCCTGGTGTCCAGCCTTAGTCCCAAACCCTCACAAGCCCCAGTTTTCTATAGCAGGGGTGAAAACTGGTAATTATCATTGAATTTATTCCGAAGATAAGCTTGTTTGTGGCCATTTGATATTTTAAAACTCAGAAATTTTTACATTAAAATCCACATATTCATACTTGTTTGAAAAACATGAGGGAAACCAAAAATCCTGGACCCAAAGTCTCAGGAGAGTTCATTTAGAGAGCTGAAAGCCATGACTACCTTTCAGCTGGTGAACTGGCCCTCTAGCTCACTATAGCACATCCATTGTCTCCTTGGGCAATCCACTTCCTGTAATATTTGCAAATGGTTGTATTTGCAACATTGATCTCCAAATTCTTGCACCTGATACTGAGGGACCATTTAAATTTGGCCACAGTTACCCACACAGCCCTCTCTCCTCATATAGCATATCCAGAATTGCCCTCTGGAATAACGGATCTCAATCTCTGCACTTAAACATGGTCCACTCATTCTGTACTGTAGGCCCGTGTTCAGTGCATTTGTACAAACACTGCTGAATTTGTAATTTTCCTTTTTCTTCCACCTTGCCTTAGAATACATATTCTTCAAGCTTTTATGCGGGCCCTGACTCTTGCATAAGTACCTCAGGTCATAATAATCTCATCCCATCCTATTGTGTCTGAACCACTCATTCTAACAACCTTGTATTATTATGTAAGTTCATTGTACATAATCACATCCAATTTCCTCAGAGAGATTACAGATTCTAGAGTACAGGAGGCCACTTACCTTTGTCCATACTTAAAGCAATGTCTTGAGAAGGAACTCTTCAAAATTCATTTCAAAGGGATCAAAAATAAATAGAGAAAGAAATATAGGGAAGAAATATTGTCTTTTGAAACTACAGAAACAAACAAAAAAACAGGTTGCAAAAATCACAACTTTTGGCATCCTGACCCAATGATAGAATATCTTGTTTGAAAGAACCACATCACAGAATCAACTCATTTTAAAATTTAGAGTCCTATTGGAATCCTATAGCATAGTGACTTTGAGTTTAAATATTCGGTTATTGGTGCAAATAACTCTGACACTATGAATTTAACCTATGTTTCAACTGTAACATATAAGGGGAATTTGAGGAAAATTCTGTTCTCACTGTGCATGGAGGATAGGCTTCACTTCAGTGCACAACAGGGAACAAAGGAATTGTGGAAAATTCTAGCAGTGATTCCAAGTAAAAAGGAGTGAAGGTGAAGAGAATGTTTACTTGTTTGGTGGCCAGGTGATTTTTTGTGGGTCACAGTCTCCTCATCTGTAAAATAAAACAGATTAAGTAACCCATAGGTTTTTTCCTCTTTTAACACATTATATAATTCAGATTTAAATAAATGAAGCTCTTTGTACAGGGTCTGAAAAGGAATTGCTGTTATTTTTGAAAAGGTTTCATTTAGCTACAAGCAAATTCCAAAGCTTTCACTAAAGCATGCATAGAATAATTTTGACATAAATAATTCATGTTGAGAAGACCCAAGCTAATGAAGCTCAAAACGCCAGGGGTGGATAGCTTAGTTTAACAGAAGCAGGTGAGGTGATAACAGCAGGGAATCATAGTATTTTGGAGTCTGAAGTGGCTTTTGTAACTAGTGTGCTATCCTTTTATTACCAAGAGAGAAAAAGTCCCTGAAAGATTTTGTGGCTTGCTTAAGGACACAGCTGGTTGGTGGCATTTTGAGTTTTAATTTTGTTATTTCACTATTTTATTTTGATCTATTTCTTGTAAAAATAGTACACTTTTAAGGAAATTTTATGACCAAGCCAATATAAATTCATAAATAGACTATCTAAAAACACACTTAATATTAAATTGCACCTAAACTTCCTAAATCTTGTAGTTTTACTTCTATTTGTTTTTTGCAGTGTTGGTGTCCAGGGCCTCATGCGTGCTGGGCAAGAGCTCTAATACTGAGCTAAATCCCAGCCCTAAATCTTGTCATTTTTGACAATCTATGTGTAACCTTTATTTCTTTCTGTAGGTCTAAATGAAGATGGCTTTCTTTTGAACATTCACATGAATACCTTTCAAGAAAAAGAACAAGGAACTTCTTATCAGGTGAATAATATGAATAATCAACATTTAGTTGGTGTTTTGTGAAAATCTTGTTACTGAGCTCTCTAATATGCTAGATATAGTGTACAATATTTAGACAGCCCGGTAGCTACTTTGTAGTTAGTTATTGTTGGTTTTTTTGTGATTGATAAACTTATGTCCCTATGAATTGGAACATAAATGAAAAAAAATCAAAAATGATTTGAGATAATAAGATTTTGATTGTGCAAAACATCATGCTCTATGGCCTTCTGATAAAAAGATCTGGGTCTGTTAAATTAATATACTGGGATGTTCTCTGATGAGACTTTTGCTAAATACTTGGAACTATTTGACAACCTTCAGTGTGAGGCTGTTCCTCATAGGTGGCAGATTATCTCTGAAATATGCAATCTCATTTTCCTTAATTCAGATAAGATCTCAGATATAATATCTTAGTGAAACATTTCATATAAAGACATATACTCTGGTTCCTGACTTATTCCTCTGAAAATGCATTAATTAGCCCAGGCATTCAAGCAATTAACAACATCCAAATGTTGGGCCTTCACAATGATAAAAACATAAATTCACAGCTAAGTACTTGCTATTCATCCTGTAGCAAAAAAAAAAAAAAAAAAATAGTATATGAGTCAATAGAGGCAACTCAAGCATCAGGCTGATTTTTGATATTTTTCTGACAGCCATAAGGTCCTCTTTAATCATTGTGATAGTTTTATTAGAAAATTTAGAACTGACCTTCCTTGCTGCAGTAGATTGATCAATAGGCAGAGGATATATAGCATATGAATTGTGAAGGGTTGATTTGGTAAGGAAAGGGAGCTCACATTCCTAAATTCAGCCTGATTTCTGAGGCTGTTGGAGGCCCTCCAATGAATTAAACAATGGGCTATAACTTTTGATCAACTGCAGCTTTTGCTGGTTGATCTGATGCTGCCGGAATGAGAGTATTCTCCTGAGGTCTGCTAGCACATTGCCTGAGCACCTGTCTTCCAGTAGAGTCACCAAAAGTGCATGAACAAGGGCTTTGAAATCAGAGTGTGGTCACATCTTGGTTTGACTTGTAGTTGCCATATGACTTTGGGCCATTTCTTTGCTCTCTTCTACCTCAGTTTTCATCACTCTGTAAAATCAGTCTATAAAGGACCTTCTGTCTCAGGGCTGTCATGAAGATGGAGTGAGATACCTCACTACAGCCCTTAGCTTCACGGCTGGCATTTAGTTGATGCTTTAAAAAATTTGGTTGTTGGTCATTGCTCCTCTTCTTTTTTTGCTTTACGTCTCTCTCCCCTCCTTCCCTGCCCCACCACCCTTTCTTATTCTTTACAAGGGCTGGATGACACTTTCACAAGCGCAGCTGGCAGATTATCTCTGAAATATGCAACCTCATTTTCCTAAATTCAGATAAGGTCTCAGATATAATATCTTAGTGAAACATTGTCTGATAGTCAGAAAAAATACTGGCTGGTTTATAGGAAAAGTTCCCCCAGATATGTCTAAAAAATACTGGCTGGTTTATAGGAAAAGTTCCCCCAGATATGTCTTGTGCCAAAGGAAATTTTTCTTTAGATTTTCAGTAGAAAATATAAAACTGTCAGAAGGAAATAATGCAGAAAGTTCTTAGAAGAAAATGGTAAAAGATAATTCTTTCCTCTAACACTAATGCTTTGAGAACTTTTAGTTGACTAAGAAGTGGGGCTTCTAGAATGGTAACCATTCAATTTTGCCATGTAGTTTACCACTAAAGGTGAGTTTAAGGAATTCATACCCAGTGGCAGACAAACAGGAGCCATCTCATTGGGAAATCCCTGTTTGGGAGAAGGGACTAATCTTATCTTTCTTTAATAACTCTGTTCTTATTCATAATAGGCATCAATTAAACTTATTTAAGAAATGTTATCTGTATGACAGAATACTTTGTTTTAACAAAAAGAGTGTATGTAAGGTATCAATTTATTAACTCCTTGTGATTGAGGGAAAGTGGATTCAGTTTACCCTTTGAAAGATGAGGAAGGGAAGGAATCATTCTCAGACGGAGAAGCAAATCTACTGTTAAGGGGAAGACAGGCTGTCAGTGGGACCAAGGGGGACCGTTAGCACAGACTGTGTCTTCCCATCAAAGAACAGATGACCAGTATAACAATGTTTCTGCAGGTGTAGCCTGAGCACCATCTGTATCAGACTTGCTTGGAAAACTTGTTGAAAATGTAGACTCTAGACTGGGAATGGAGCTTTGTGGTAGCTACCTACCTACCACACAAAATGCCCTGAGTTCAGTCCCTAGTGACCCAGAGTTGGTGGTGGTAATGGTGGGTTGGTGGTGCTGCAGGCTTCTGAGCCACACTCTTGTCCAAATGCATAGTCATGACTGGGGACTAGGGATGGGGGATTTATGTGAATCTCTGACACTGCTCAGAATCTAAACCATGAGACTTTTTGGGATCAGGATTTGATTCTTGGTTGGTAATCGTTTACAGACATGAAGTCCCATGCATTGTCAATTGACAAGTCCAAACTTGGCTCAGCTCTGTCCTTGGAACTCAACAGCCTCTAGAAAAAAGTGAAGTTGATTTTTGTTCCTTATTGGAATGATTTATGCTCACTATAGAATTTTAAAACTCTTTTAAAATAGAAAGGATGTTGGGCATAGTGGCGTACACCTGTAATCTTGGTGGCTGTGGAGGCTGAGGCAGGAGAGTCACAAGTTTAAGCCTCAGAAACTTTGTGAGGCACTTAGCAACTCAGCGAGTCCCTGTCTTTAAATAAAATATAAAAAAGGCTGGGGATGTGGCTCAATGATTAAGCATCCCCTGGGTTGAATCCTCAGTACAAAAAGAAAAAAAAAAATAGAAAGGATTAAGATAATGTATAATATCCTAACAGAATAAATGTTTTCATACGACTATTTTACAGAATACCAGTAACACAGGAAAAAGTTTATAGATTGTAAAATATTTTAGTAATTATAATTATCACATGACCACACATATAAAATATTAGGACATTAAAAAGTTCAGATTAAAAGACTTAAACATATGCTTAATTTCCAATCAGAAAGTCTTGAAACAGACATGCTTTCTGTACATTTTCAAAATGAGAGATAGGTGTCAGGGATGGAAGAAGTTACAAAGAAGCCAGTGGTGTGGGAGAGTATGTTGGTGGAATGCCTTTCCCAGGACTGACTTGCTCCATGACTATTTCTATGCGCTTGGCCTGGGATAAACTTACTGGAGAACCAGGCTTGCAGAAGTGCTGATCAGGAGAGTCTGAGGGAAAGCAGCCTGCTTAGTTCTGTCATCATTATTCCAACCATAAAGAATGTCTTGGGGGAACTTGACTCCCAGCATTTATTTTTGTATCCTTGTTCTTGTTTGTTCTTCTCTGGCAGTGTTCAGTTGATGGTTCAAACCTTTTGTAGCATATTGAAAAGGGTATAAAATATGCAATAATACAGACTTTGGGCTAATATATTTTCAAAAATGTTGCATGCCTCATTTCTCACGTAAATTTTTAGGTTGCTTTCAGCCTTCAGAGCGTCATTCATATTCATGATAGAAAAGAGGGATAACATTTATTACCTTCACTGCACATGAAATTAAGCACTGTCAAGCACCCCTACCCAGGACTGAGTCAAAACGTATTTCTCCTGAGCTCTTTTAGTGAGAAAAAAATATTGATAACTGAATATTTAATCAAAAATATACATGTAGTACACATTTAATTAAATTATTTAATTAAAATGCATAACATATACACATACATTCTGTCCTATGGCAGCTATTAAAGTATTGAGTACCCACATCACTCCATACCCAATTTAACCCATTTCTTTCCTGATGTCTTTTATTATGGAAACAGTAAGTATTTGAAGTTTCAGCCTCTTCTTTAGTTTGAGGTAGCCATGGGATTCAGGGCTGGCCAATGAAATGCTAACAAATTTTTAGGAAGGGGAAAAGAAAAGCAAAGATCTATGAGTTTTGTCCTTTGCACTCTTTCTTATCTAATGCTGGACATGATATCTGGTGAGTTAGCAGCCATCTTCCACCAGCAGGCCAAAGGCAGAGATGTGAGGATGGTGGAGCAGGAAAAGGCAGGAAGCCTGGTCATTAAGGACATTCTTTGGAAGCTGCCCTAGCCTTGGACTGCCTTTGTTTGGACTTCTCGTTTATGGAAACATAAGCTGCCTACTTGGTTAAGACACTATTGTGGATTTTTCCATTCCTCAGAGCTGAACACTTTCTTAACTGATACATCTTATCTTGAAAACAGTCACTTCTGACAATGCAGAAGTCTAACTGCTCCACCCAAGCAATAAGACAGACCTGTGTCTACAAAGTGGGATGGTGTGGAGACTTATCTCTGCGCAACCTAGACTAACCCACTTCTGTTCTCGTGGGAGATATCAGCATGTAGAGTTAGTCATGTAGTTCTTGAGATAAAAATTGGATTAATAATGAATGCAATATGGGCTAATCACAGCCTGTTGGTTATATAAAACTTTAAAATTATATCCATTGCAGCACACCATTGTTTGGAAAGATGTGTAGTGTGTGGACCAAAGTGGTACATTTTCTTGTTGTTGTCATTATTTATTGATTTGTGTGGACCAAAGTGGGACATTTTCTTGTTGTTGTCATTATTTATTGATTTATTCATTTAGTTATTTAGTGAGGTTAACTGAAGTCAAAACACTTGTGTTACTGGGAAGAACTTTTAAGATTATGGTGTAATCTGATAATCTATTAATAAACAAGAGCAGCAGGTCCTTCTGAAAGTTTCATTAGACAGATTTGAGATGAGAGGTGTGAACAATCTATAAGGAAAAGGAAAAAGAGGCTGAAGCAACATTTCAAACAGTACCTTATAAGTGGCAAACAAAAGAGTCATTGAATATGTTGTGATAATATTGAGATGAATACTGATATTAAGCATTAATCTGTGTTTATTATTTCTAATGATTTTTATGTACTGTATAAGTTCAGCTATTGTGTTAGACAAGGAAAGAACATAACTCCTTTTAAGACCGAGTCCCAGAAGTTAAACATCAACATTTCCATCATATTCTTTTTACTAGAATCAAGTTACTAAATCCAGCTCACACAAAGAGGAGGGGCATTATGATCCATCTTTTGAAGAGAGAAATATGTGAGAATTTGTGGACACATTTAAAAGCTATCAGAGCTACATAATAATATTTTGAAATTACAGATACTAATAGATGGAGAAAATGTCCTGCTTCCAAAGAGTAAGTTTATAACTCACTTAGCAGATAAAATATAGGGCGAAATTGTTAGAATGAGAATCTAATCTCTATGAAAAGAAGACTTTAAAAAGTGGTACTTTAGTTGACGTTGAAAGGATACAGGGCATTAAAATGGAATCTACACCTGTTGTTTCTGGTATGATAAAGTTAAAATCACACTATATTTTTCTCATTTCCATATTCAGAGTTACACCGAATCTAGGAAAAGCACACTTTTCCTTTCAAAGCAAAGCAAAGAGTTTAAGCAACTTTTATTCAGGGAAGAAGAAAAGTCTAATTCTGACAAATGAATTTTGTAAATGAACTATATTTTCTAGTTAAAAGTCTGACTTCAAATACACATGAATATTTTCACTTTTGAACCCCTTGAAAGATTGAGAGAAATTATTTGTCATTTCTCTTATTTATTTTTAGAAAGGAATTATGCAATTCAGAAAATGGCTAGTAAACACATTCTTGGAACTTACACAGCTCCAAGTCCCAGATATTATATGGCATCCTTACAATGTAACAAGCCTAAAGATATAGATCCAATTCTTTAAGAAGCCACAAACACTAGCAAAATAAATCCAATCACTGAGCACTTGCTTCAGTCACATCAACTGTGATGTCAATTTTCTGCTTCTTATCTGTGTTTATTGGTTGTACCATGTTTTAGAAATTGAGAATTCTCAATTTGGAGTTCATAACCAAATTTGCCTTACCTTTCTTTGTATGAGCCACTATTCTTGTTTAAACTCTGTGCTTAACTTTCTTTATTTGTAAAATGGTGATAATAAAATTTTCTTTTGTTATAAATACTAAATGAAACAGCAAAGGTATACTGCTCTCAGAAGATGTTCAGTAAACCATTATATCCTTCTTTCCCTAAATTCTCCTTCTTTCCATAGTTAGTTCTTCTTTCATAATAAAATTTTAAACTTCCTTTGTTTAAGTCGTTCAGGTCGCTATAACAGAGTTCCTTAGACTATGTAATTTCTAACCAGAATCTTGTCGCCCACAGTTGTAGAGGCTGGGAAGTCCAGCATCAAGGGGCCAAGCAAATTTGGTGTCTTGCTCTGCACCTCAAAGATGGTTCCTTCTTGCTGCATCCTGTTCATGCAGGAACAACTCCCTTCAATCTCTTTTTGAGAGTGCTGACCCCATTCATGAGGCCCAAAGGCCATACCTCTTTACAGTATCACATTGTGCATTAGGGTTCTAACATATGAATTTTAGGGAGCACAGCATTCAGACCGTAGGACCTTTCTATCTCTGTTGTAAACTCCATCAATGCCCATTAAAGTACCCTAGGTATGTATAAACTGTGCTTGATATCAGGTACATGAATTTTTTTTTTAATTTTTTATTGTGGGTTGTTCAAAACATTACAAATTTCTTGACATATCATATTCCACACTTTGATTCAAGTGGGTTATGAACTCCCACCTTCACCCCATACCCAGATTGCAGAATCACATCAGTTACACATCCATTGATTTACAAATTGCCATACTAGTGTCTGTTGTGCTCCGCTGCCTTTCCCATCCTCCCCCCTCCCCCCTCCCCACCTCTCCCCTCCCCTCCCCTCCTCTCTCTCTACCTCCTCCACTGTATAATCCTGAGGGTCTCCTTCCATTACCATGCAATTTCCCTTCTCTCTCCCTTTCCCTCCCACCTCTCATCCCTGTTAAATGTTAATCTTCTTCTCCTGCTCTTCATCCCTACTCTGTTCTTAGTTACTCTCCTTATATCAAAGAAGACATTTGGCATTTGTTTTTTAGGGACTGGCTAGCTTCACTTAGCATAATCTGCTCTAATGCCATCCATTTCCCTGTAAATTCTATGATTTTGTCATTTTTTAATGCAGAGTAATACTCCATTGTGTATAAATGCCACATTTTTTTTTATCCATTCGTCTATTGAAGGGCATCTAGGTTGGTTCCACAGTCTTGCTATTGTGAACTGTGCTGCTATGAACATCGATGTAGCAGTGTCCCTGTAGCATGCCCTTTTTAGGTCTTTAGGGAATAGACCAAGAAGGGGAATAGCTGGGTCAAATGGTGGCTCCATTCCCAACTTTCCAAGAAATCTCCATACTGCTTTCCAAATTGGCTGCACCGATCTGCAGTCCCACCAGCAATGTACAAGTGTACCCTTTTCCCCACATCCTCGCCAGCACTTGTTGTTGTTTGACTTCTTAATGGCTGCCAATCTTACTGGAGTGAGATGGTATCTTAGGGTGGTTTTGATTTGCATTTCTCTGACAGCTAGAGATGTTGAGCATTTTTTCATGTACTTGTTGATTGACTGTATGTCCTCCTCTGAGAAGTATCTGTTCAGGTCCTTGGCCCATTTGTTGATTGGGTTGTTTGTTCTCTTATTGTCTAATTTTTTGAGTTCTTTGTATACTCTGGATATTAGGGCTCTATCTGAAGTGTGAGGAGTAAAGATTTGTTCCCAGGGTGTAGGCTCCCTATTTCAGGTACATGAATTTTTCCAAAGAAATTGGAATTGATCATCATGAGCTTACACTGACCAAGTATAATAAAATCTCATGCTGTGACTAGGGACATTATCCAATTCCAAACATATATGTGGTTTGTATTTAAGCTTTATTGTACTTTTAAAAATTGATACCTAATAAGTGCCAGATAATGTAGGGCACTGAGGGATTGCAGAGTAGACTGCTACATAAACCATTTTCCTATTTCTAATGTTCTTTCCTTCAACCTTCTTTAGGTTTTTGGATCATAGATTGGTATTGGAACAAATGAAGGAATAGGGTGTGAATCTAACATATATATGTAATATGTAATGTATAGTATGTATAAATTATCCATAAGACACAGAGACTGTATGTTCAAGTACACATATTCCACATTCATCATCCTATTTATGTACATACAGATGAAGTCACTGATGAAACACCAATAAGTGTACTTTGATAACAGGATAATTATAATCAGAACAATGGATGTTTTCCCAATTATTTTGCTAGCTTTGTGGCAGTTTTATTTGTTCATTTTGCTCTTTAAAGAATGTTAAATCCAAGCACTGTGGTTTATGCTCTTCGGAGGCTGAGGCAGAAGGATCGTGAATTCAAAGCTAGCCTCAGCAATTTAGTGAGGCTGTAAGTAACTTAGCAAAACCTGTCTATTACATAATATGGAAAAGGGCTAGGGATGTGGCTCAGTGGTTAAGCACTCCTGGGTTCAATCTCTGGTACCAGAAAAAGAAAATTAATATCGGAATCTCCTTTTTCTCTTCCAATGCTAAAGAGAGTGGGTAACCTCTGAAGGTTGTTGTCCATCTTGCTGTCAAAGACTTGTTTTAAGCCTGTTGCTCATGAAATAGTGAGACATATCATTAAAGATATTATTTTAATGAGTTTTGTTTTCTATAGTTCTTCATTACAATTGTTTTAGTTGCCACAAAGAAATGCTTTTAGAGAACATAAAAATTAAAAATCTTATCTTTATTGAGAAGTCTCCTTACTTAAGAGAAGCATAATGCATTTCCTTCAAAGAATAGGTAGGTTATGTAAAACTTTTGCCTAAAATTTATCAGTCTCTAAGATAGAGAAAATTTAACAATGTCAAAAAGCATACTTCCTTAAAGTGCCAACTCTCCCTTATGATGTTAAAATCCTCAGATTTATGTGTACTTGAACATACAGTATATATGTCTTATGGATAATTTATACATACCTTTCTTTCCTTGGGGAGCATTGCTAAACAGAGGTTCATGGAAAAGACATGTTTTAGAAGGTGGCAAATTTCCAGGATCAAGTATTATATATTATGGACTTGAATAAACTGTACTTCCTATTTATAGTTCTTGTTCCAAACAGTTTTGGGAGAACACTACAAGTTAAATTACACAACTGATTTGATTATCGGTTCCTAAAATGGAACTGTAATACATACTTGCAGCTTTGTGCCAATAAATACTCTCAGCAAATCATGTTGCTTTATGTAGGCATGAATAGAATAATCTCAAAAATATCTTTATTCATAGATGCCTTTTCTCAAAATAACTAAAATATTATTGGCATCTAAGTTTTGGAAACAGTTTTGTCTTCCACTGTATTCTCTTGCCTTCGGAGTATTTCATAATTAGTTAAATGTTAAGGAACCATGAGGAAAAATAAAATAAAAAGAAAGAAATGAATCTCAGTGAGTACCAAAAATAATTCCAGTGGAAAATAAAGTGTGCATTTGGAAGATGAGGAAATACCTTAACTTGAAACAGTGTCAAGAACACTGGTATGGGTCAAGAGATCCATACCACTGATCGTGCTCTTAGAATGATACTAAATTCACATTTTTGTATCTCAGTTTTTCCATTTTTAAAATATGGTGCTGAACTAGGAAAGGCTTCTTCAAACTGTTGTGCTCTGTGATTATTAATAGTTCATTTCCACTTTTTCCTTGATACTTTAAAGATCTAAGTGTTTATGTGAAGGGATAGAAGGATACACTTGTCTAGTCTCATGTCCCTAAACTTACATGAGGAACAATGAATTCCTCTGATCCAGCTTCCTATTTTATAGATTAAGGGGCTGAAGTGCAGAGAAGTGAAGTGGCTTGCTCAGGTCCACATGGCTAGTCACAAAGCAGAGTGTCAAAGCAGAACCGTCATTTATGTGCAGAGCAGGGCTGGTTATTGCACCAGGGTTTCCTCTTATTTATTTCTTGTATTTATTACATTAAAAATTTGAGATACAAAGGTTGAATTTTTTTCTATGTAATTTTCTATACCCATGGCTCTTCCTATTGTTAGAAATCCTATAGGTACTGAAAGAAAATTAATTCATATATTAGCTCTAAAATTTCCTATTTTTTTTTTTTTTTGTCATACAGGAAGTGTACCCAAAAAGAGAACCACTGTAATGAACAGTTCTAGAAACTTCTTCAAAATTTCAGAGCAGGGGATATTACACAGGAAGTGAGAACAATATTACATCTGTGGCTTTTCCCCTTAAACCAAAAAAAACCACCTCCATTTGCATCTCTGACTGGTGTAATCTTGGCAGCTTTTGGCTGGTTTGGCAATGCCTCCACATTAAGAGTGACTTTACCCCTACAGAAATGCAAAGACGACCCTGAAGTTGAAATTCCTTATGCCATAGAAAATAGAACCTGTGTGGCTTCTCCAAGCCCCTTTCTGCATTCCCAGAGGTACCTTATTCTAAGACCAGTGTGTGTACCTCACAACCTGCTTGAAAGGAAGAAGAAGCTAGAAGCCTGTACTAGGACTTGAGTGGGTTGCTTGGATTTACATTGAGGGCTAAGACTGCAACATAACAGGCTTTGTTAGATACACTAAATCACACAGTTTGGCAGTTCAAATGCCTGCAAACCCGCACCTCATACTGGTTTCCCCTTTTCACCCCCAACCTGATATAATCGTTCTCTCCTATGAATAACTACAGGATGTATGTATACGCATATACATATATATGAATACGTGTGTATATGCATACATGTGTATGTGTATATTTATTATTATTATTATTGTTGTGCGTGTGTGGTGCTGAGTATTGAACTCAGGGCTTCACGCCTGCTAGGCAGGCACTCTGTTAGTGAGTTCCATCCCCAGTCATAGAACTTTATTTGTACTTCTCTTATGACACACTTTAGCCTTTTCCTCAATCTATTTTTGGCCAAGTATTCAGCTCAAATATATTCGTTGAGCATATTAAGGAACTGAGATATGTGAAAATAGGCCTGGATCCCCAAAGAATTAAGCTTCTAATGGAGGGCATAGGTTCAGTTACAGATGACTATTTTTCTTAGGGCTTATACTAAACAATGAGCATCACAGGAAGACAAATGTCTCCTCCTTTGCAGCTGCCACAGATTAGGTTCTCAGTAAATAAATGTGTGTTAAATGAATAAGTAAATGTATTATAAAGCCTTGTAAGAGAATATATTTGATTTAATTATTTAATCTAATTACTTATTCTTTTAATGACTTTTTAAAATTGTGCTGGTCCAGTCTTAGTTTAATTTCAGTTTCTATCACTAAAAGATTAATGAATTTTGTAATTATAATCATATATGAATATCTATTATTAACGTGGCAACTTCCTCACCAACTGTTTTTCTTCATTTACATAAATAGTTCTCAAATTGTCTTTTTAGTTAGGTGTAGTTCCAAGATAGCAGTGAAATAAAACTCTAAAGTGAAATGTGTTTGTTTTCATGTGTTTGCATTGATTGATTCCAGCTCATAATCCTCTTCATTTTATCACTGTCTGCTGGATTACTACATGATAATTGATCATTGTGACCTTACAAATTATCTTTTTAGAGTATGTTTTAGGTCATGAATAGAGACTAGTCACTTTGCATAAAAAAGAATGTAGATATAGCTTTGGGAGTTATGCTGTTTTTTTTTGTTGTTGTTGTTGTTGTTGTTGTTTTTCTGTTTTTTTCGTGGAAAAAAAAAAGAAAAAACCCTTCTATTTTGTATCCAATCCCAAGATAACTTTCCTTTCAAGTGGGTAGGAACCAATTCAGAGTAGAAAAACTGGTACTTCTGCCCCTTCTTGGCAAAGACAGAATAACTTATTGAAACCTGCATTCTAAATACATTTTAGAATTACAGAATTTCTCCCAATTATAGAAGTAATGCATCTTCATTGTTTAAAAAAACTTGAAAATAGAATATAAACAAAGATGGAAATTATTTATGCAAATATAAAGAAGGATGCAAACTTTTTATACAAATTGACATTCTGATTTTTACGTAAGAGATTGTGAGCAGAGACATTTTTCCTAAAGCCCTACGGATGTGTACATTTTTAATAACAAAGCTGAGAGTCAGAAGACTAGGAAGCTCTGAGAAAACTGTCAATGCAAATTACATGAAACTCCTGAAGTTTTACTTCCTTATTTTCATTACAGCTTTCTTTAAAAATAAACTCAAATATTAACTTTAAAGACTCCATTCTCCTTCTCATATAAAATATATATCAGGCGATCAGGATTGTCTATTTTAATACTTGTGAAAGATTGACATTAGAGTTTTTCCAAATGAGAAAGTAAGCATAAAATTAAGAACAAAGGGGTGGGATTTTGTTGTTGTTGTTTATTTCATCCAAGGTCTTGCATGTGACTCTCCAGCACCTTTTCATTAGTGAGGTAAAGAAAACATGATTCAGGTAGATAGGTGACCTGGATTTAGTGAGTCTTCATAAGCTTAGGTTTCTCTTCTGAAAAAAAAAGGAAGGGAGAAGAGAGATGTAAATGCCCTTCCAGTGTGTGTGTGCCTGTGTTCCTCTTAGATATATACATTTAAGAAGAAAAGTCTCTTATCTACCTGATATTTATCTGCTGTACTGGGAAACCATATTTAACTTACAAATCAAAGCCCTGAATTTGGTTGGTCCTAATTTGGCTGTCCATTCTAGATGACTAGTAATTATGTTGGCTCTCAAAAATCCTTTAAGAAAGAACATTGGATTAAAAGTCAGAATACTTGGTTTTCATTTTAACTCTATTATTAATCAATTATCTTTCTTTGGGTAAGCTACTTAGGGTTTTCTCATTTATTAAATAGGCTGGTAGACCTCTAATAATTTCCATCCCAGTTCATAAAATATAATTGTATGACTAACCCAGTTTAATAATTCATTGATTCCATTTTCTAAAATTTATTCTATAATTCTAATTGTCAAGCAAAGTATTAGAAAATGAGATATATTTAACCTACCACTCTAACTAAATTTTTACATTATTTAAAGAATTGTGAGCAAAACAAACTAAAAGCTATTTTCATTTATACATGTAAGTATATATGAGAAAACACTAGGTACATATCAAATATATACAAATGAAAAAGTTACATTTATAGTCATATAATTACCATTTGGATGGAGACTTCCATCTTTCAAAGAGGATTCTAATTTAGAAAGACAAAAGTGAAAAGAAAACCAATTAGAGACTTGGCAATAGTTTCAATAAGAGACAATTAAGTTAAAGGGTCCTAGCAATAAAGATGGAGACAGACAGACTCAAGAGGTAATCTGGAAGTAGGACAGAGCAAACTGATTTATGGAACGTGGAGTTGAATGGATGGAGATGGTATTCACTAAGCTGGAGAAGACTGGATGAGAATCATGTTCAGGAAAAGGTGTAGAAGTCAGTTTTGATCATGCTTATAAGCCATTTTAAACAATCTGTTGGGTCTGTGAACCTGAAGCTCTGTCTAGAGGCCTGGAGAATGATATATTGGATCATTCTCCAGGATCAACATGGAAGTATTATAAAAAGTCCTGTGTGAGAGAGCATGCACACACATGTGTACACGCGCAAAAGGAGAAGGGTGATGTTAGGCAAGGGCCCATAGTTGACCATGAAGAAGTTTAATAATTTAATTTCAAGATAAGAAGGTGTCAGCATTTGGAAGTTAGGGAAGGAACAGATAAAAAAGGCAAAAGGACAACATTGTGTCACAGAATCACAAAAGGAAAGTACTTGTGGAAGGTCATGGTAGTCAACATTCCTGAATACCAAGATTAAAGGGTTCAAGAGTAAACAGCCACTTCAATGTTTATAGCAGCACAATTCACAATTGCTGAAATGTGGAAGCAACCTAGATGCCCTTCAAAAGATGAATGGATAAAGAAACTATGGCATATATACACAATGGAATATTACTCAGCATTAAAAGAAAATAAAATTATGGCATTTGCAGGTAAATGGATGGAGTTAGAGAATATCATGCCAAGTGAAATAAGCCAATCTCAAAAAAACAGGGGTAGAATGTTTTCTCTAATAAGTGGATGCTAATCCATACGAGAGGGTAGGGGTGGGCAGGGATAAGTGCAGGAACTTTGGAGGGGGTAAAGGGGAGGGGAGAGGGGGCAAAGGGGTAGGAACGACGGTTGAATGAGATGGACATCATTAACCTAGGTACATGTATGGCTGCACGAATGGTGTGATGCTACTTCATGCACAACCAGAGAAGTGAAAAATTCTGCTCCATTTGTGTACAATGTATTGAAGAGCTTTCTACTGTCATGTATAACTGATTTGAACTAATAAATAAAAAAATTAAAAAAAGAATGGGTCATTGGACCAAAAGCAATTTAAATGGAGTAGTAGGGGAAAGCATTGAGCTTGGTTGAAAGCATGGGAAATTAAAGGAAGTAAATAAAAGGATGTGTACTTAGTTAACTTTTGAGATGCATGCCTAGGAAAGGGGGTAGGAAACTCAGTAAATTAAAAAATAATTGGTTAAAGATGGATGAGAACAGAGCATATGTGAATACCACCAGGGAAAAGTTAATTGAAAGAAAGATGACCAAAATTAAATAGAGAGCATGAATAAAAATGTAAACTAATCCATGTCACTCCCCTCAGGCATATGTATTCTTCCACCTATTCTACAGAAGCCTCCTTGAAGGACTCTTGTTAGTTTCTGGGATTATCTTAAGATACTCCACCTGTTCTTGGGTACCCCATATAAACTCTTTTAGGGATTCTACCTTTAGAATCTTTGCACCAATTGACTCCCCTTCCAGGAATTTTCTTCCCTCAGTTGACTGGCTGAACCTTTTCTGTCCTCCAATTCTCAGCTGCTATGTCCTTTTAAAACATCAGCTGCATCCAAAACCATCTTCAACTCTTGTTTGGTTCATTTAGCAAAGTCCCTCCTAAACACCCAGTCTAAATTGGTGAACCATCCTGTTTATCCTTATCCGACTATTCTGTTAGTTCTTAGTATAGCACTTTTTATCTCACACTGTCTTATTCACATGCTTGTTTATAGGTTTATAGTCTATCAACTTTTTATTTCAAAGCAGTGATCACATTTTCCTGGTTTAATGCCATATCCCCAGAATGTGTATAATGCTTAACTTAGAGTAGGCATTCAGTAAAAATGCATTGATAAGTTGAATGTTAAGTTAAATTTATGGAGCAGTCTCTTAGAACATACCTTGAATTAAAAAAGATCATTATGATAAATTTCAATCACATTCAGTCCAAATATGAAGGTAACAGATTAGGAGATTGCGCTGAAATAATCTGTTATTTTGAAAATATTCTAGATGATTTATTTTTAGTGGATAGTCTTCATGATTCCATCTCTCTCTTTTTTTGTAACTTTTACTATTCTTTTATTTTGAGGATACTAGGGATTGGACCCAGGGGTATTGTGCTACATCCCCGGTCCTTTTTATTTTGAGGCAGATTCTCGCCAAGTTGCTGGCCTTGAGTTTGTGATCCTCCTGCCTCAGCCTCCTGGGTTGCTGGGATTTCAGCTGCACACCACCATATCCATCTTACATTTATTATAATAATCTTAACTCCAACTTTTATCCATCAGGTATAAACTACCTATTAGCAAGAGGAGGAGACTGTCCAGAAAGTAGCCAATCTAGTATCAAAAATTTACTGGGACAATCCATTTGTTGGAAAAAACATCAAAACTGTACTTATACTCAGCAACCATATTTTGAACTGTGCAATGTCCTAGGCACATGGAATTAAACTGAATAAAATGCAGTGGACTGATCTGATGCCTAGTAACTTAAAGATGAATGGCTGAATAAAGACACAAAAGTTAACCATACTGTACATTGAAAAGGCTATTCTAGAGAGTGAGCAAAAAATAAAAGGAGTCAGTTTGTTTGTAAATTTCTGAGCCCTGAGATCTGACTCATCTGAATTTAGATACGTCGAAATACTTTTCTTCCTCCTAGGGGCAAATCATTTATATGAAGTTCAGTTTCCCTTGGTATATAACACCTTTTCCCAAATCAAGTGCAGGCCTTTCTCACAAAGAAGGGAGAGGGAGAAGGCTATTTTCAAGGCAGTGTTTCTTTCAATGGAGCAATTAAGTTTGGCTGTAACAGAAGGAGGTTGCCATAAGAAAAGAAGCACAGCAAAGACAAGACGGTTTTGCAATGTCAGCTTATTATTTCTGCAGGAGGCTGAAGATTAGAAAATAGCTCTTCCTGAGTTGTAACAGGTCTATAAAATTGAGCAACTCACAAAGCCCCCAAAAGGAATACTGAAAATATAATACAAAAAAAAAAAAAAGCAATAGAAATTGTGTTGAACTGAATATGACCTTTGAAAGAGAGGGAAGGTTTTGCATATCTAAGAATATCTCATCACAACCCTCTTTGAAAGATTAAAATGATTTCAATATTTTCCCATTTATTTAATGCAAACAGGTATGGATTTCTCTGACAAAACATCACATTTTGTACTTAGGTACTACTATGCAGAGACAGAACATCAAGTTTATATTGGTTGTTTAAAGTCATTCTTAAAGCCCAAATAAAATCAGACTATTAAGATTGGAAATGTTTTCATGCCAGAAAATCTTTATTTCCAAATGTTTCTGTGGGCTTATAATCTCTCTCCTAGGATCAGAAAAGAATATTATATATATGTTACTTTCAAACATTAATGAGGAAACAAATCTTTTAACTTCTTAAAATTGTTGTGTCTATTTAGATGTCATTTATCAGCTCTTCAATAAAAAGAATGAGATAAAAGCAGAGGATTTCTGAGTCTAGAACTTTCTGGATGGAAAATAAGTATTTCTGAGTATGATTCTACTTCCCATCTGGTCAATACAACAGAATACAATTCCTTTACCTACTGTATAAAACTTAGTATACAAAGTATTAATTTATAAAACATTGTAAAACATTGAAAAGTAAATACCTTAAAAATAATGAATGAAAATTGTATAAGTACAAATTCACCAATATTAAACTAGTGGAAAATATTTCTATTTCTTTCAAAGAAACCTTAAGAGCCATTAATGTAATGTTAATTTTTTATCCATATATTTTCATCATAAACAAGTAACACTGATATACTAAAACATAATGTAGTACACTTTTGTATTTTGTAACACTCCAATATATTAATGAAGTCCATTTTGATAAGGTCTTAAAATAATTAAACTTGAGCTTTCTATTTCATTTGTCTTTGAGAAAGCAATAAGCAATACCATGCAAAATATATTACTCAAAAACATTTTATACTTGAAACAAACTGCTGTTTTCTAGAAATTTCCAAAAGGAAAAGGAAGAAAATTTAAATTTTGCTTTGTCTGTTTTTGCTTTGTCTGATATCAGTTTCTTTCTTATATATCATGCTACAAAGAACTTAACTCCTTTCTGCACTTTCACATTGGGCAGAAGTGAGTCATTTATAGATGGCTCTGGAGTCCATCCACTTTGCTGCATTTTGAAGGGGAAAAAAAATTGTTAAACACTTCACTGTTTGAGTATATGACTGACCAGCTATAACATGTTTTATAATTTTGAACCCCCCAAATGTGGTACGCTTTTAAGTTACTGCTTAAATTGCCTCAGGTTTTAGATTTTAAGGCCATATTATTAATTTCCCCCCCATTTATGTTCTCAACATATTTTATATTTAATCTTTTATGAAGAATAATTTGTCTTTATCTTGAGCTGTGTTTGTGCTAGGCCATAAAATCAGGTGGTGACCCAGTGGAATCAATGGGGACATTAAAGCGTCTACAGAGACTGGTGAGGACCAAGAAAAGCAGGGCGCAGAGTGTGGATGAGGTGAAACCCACATTAATAAATCTCCGTAAGTAAAAGCTCAATGAGCTGCTAAAAGTTCTTTGAGGGAAAACTGGTGAAGCATATATTAATGAAGTTCATTTTGATAAGGTCTTAAAATAATCGTTAAACTTTGAGCTTTCTATTTCATTGCTAAGTTATTTTAAAACGGGTATCCTAATCCTATTCCTAAATTTCACCCCATACCTATGCTGCATCCCAGAGGGAAAATAAGGGTCAGTAATGTCTACCCTTCCCATTCCTCCACCAAAGTGAACAATATTGAAAATTTTTGATGTGAGTATAGCAAATTGGAATATCATTTGCAACTTTGAATTTATTTATTTACAGAAATGGCCTATGAATTATAATTATTTTGTATCTGTCACACATTTCCTTTTAAAGGGATTCAATGACTTAGAGCCTTTTACTTTGGGTGAGACATGTTTTTGTTATCTGAAATTGTTTTGTATAGTACAGTAGTCCCTCCTTACCCACAGTTTCACCTTCCACAGTTTCAGTTAGCCTCAGTCAATGGTTTACTTAACTTTTTGGTCTCTGTGACCAAAATACCCAACAAGAGCAAAGTAAAGGAGGAAAAATTTGTTTCAGGCTTACAGTTTCAGAGTCTTGGTTTGTACACAATTGGCTCTTGCTCTGGACCTAAGATAAGGCAGCACATAATGGGGTAAAGTCCCTGCAGAAGAAATATGCTCCCCTCATGGTAGGGTTGAGAGTAAAACGAGGGGAGATGGAGCCACAGGGAAGATACACCCTTCCAGGACACTCACCCACTGACCCACTTCTTCCGTTCACATCCCACCTGCCTATGTAATTACTACACAGTTTATCCAAACTGAGATAGACTGATGAGCTTACAGCACTAATAATCTGATTGTTTTACTTCTGAGTATTCCTGCATTAATGGTAGCTTTTTTGGGGAGACAACTCATATTCAAACCATAATAGTCAACTATGGTCCAAAAGTATGAATGGAAAATTCCAGAAGTAAACAATTCACAAGTTTTAAATTCTGAGCCATTGTAGTATTCTGATGAAATATGATGTCATACTGTTCCATCTAGGGAGGGACATGAATCATCCCTTTGTCCAGAATATCCAAACTTTATAGGGTAGCTGTCCTATGCAGTTGGGAGAGAGAGAGAGGGAGGGAGGAAGGGAGGGAGAGAGTGAGAGAGGGAGGGAGGGAGGGGGAGAGAGAGAGAGAAGAGAGAGAGAGAGAGAGAGAGAGAGAGAGAGAGAGAGAGAGAGAGAGAGAGAAGCATTCATGTAACTGTTAATAGAGTATACCATTATGTTTTTGTCTTTTATTATTATTATGCATTATTTATAAATTAAACTTTAGCATAAGTAAGTACTTACAGACAAAAAACACAGTGTAGATACTGTTCAGTACTCTTCACAATTTCAGACATCCATGAGAAGTCTTGGGACATATCCCATGGATAAGGGAGGACTAGAAATTTTTATACTAGAAATTTCACCCATTGCCACATTAAGTAAATATATATCTCACTAATCAACTTTGTAGTACTAAAGATATGCTGTTTCTTCATGTTCTCAGTCTTTTCCTTGCTTTTCCAAAATATTTCACTATGCGATGCACTACGTGCATAAATTTCTTTGCAGATTGATATGAGAAGAGTACATTTTTAGAATGAACATAGGATTTCAGCTTCTATTCTTTGAGATATCATTTATTTACATAAAGTGAAGAAATTGATTTGCTTCTTGAAGATACTCTCTTATACATGTGACATAAAAAAATTAAAAATATTTAATAAAATGATTGCATCACTTATGCTTGTAAGATGTGGGGAAATGTTTTAATTTATAATTTTTCTTAAGTGTTCTCAGTATGCTTTTTGCATATGACTTCCTTTCATTTCAGTACAATTGATGTTAATCAATAGATATGGTTTCAGATGTTAGAGGTAAATCTGAGTTTTATAAAACAATTTCATTCAACAAATTACTTTTTAAAGAAATAATATTATAAATTCTTTTTGGGAAGTTGGATGACTCCCTGGTTCATACTGTGTTGTTCATTCATTTGTAATCTACAAAGATAAGTAGAGTATTCATAATTCATAATTTCTACAAGTAAATAACCATTAGCCTTAATGTTTAACTCATGTGTCTTTGTCGTTCAGAAAATGAAGATGACACATTGATTTCCTGTATGAAACTAAGCAGATCTCAAGAAAAGAAAGCTAATAATTTTAGCACAAGGAGGAGGGGAGAAATGGAAATTAGACCAGAGTCTCATCCTATATCTGTGGATCCATCCAGCACTTCAAATGAATGCGACTTGGAAGACATATTATCTTATCACGAAGGCGAAGTTCAGAAGTGGAACATCTGGAAGTCTTTTCCAGAAAATCTGTTCTGGACTGGCATTGACTTCCAAATTGCCCAAGTTGGATCCTGGGACAACTGCTCCTCTTGCACTCACCACTCACGTCTCAAATCTTCTTACACAGATATAGATCTCTTACATTCATGGGTGAGTTTGTAAACTACGGAAGTATGTCATCTTAATCTGTGTATTTATACCACCAGGAAATAAGCAGATAAAAAAAGTGTGTCAATCGGTCACATTTTTTAGTTTCAGGAAAATTACCAGAGTTACAGCTGTCTTTCCAAAAAGCAGTTCAGCTCTTATGGTTTTTGTCCCTGTTAATATTGTATATGTTCCTTTGTGTACAAATACACTACTGCATAGTATTTTCCAGAGATTTTATTTTAATTGAAGGGAGACTTTAGCTGCTGATTTGGATTAAGAAAATGTGATTGAATTGCCTAAATTATTGCTAGTAAAATGAAGTTGCACTGACAGCTAACAAATAATTTTAATGAGCATTTTTTGGGGCCTGGTATTCTCCTAAGCACTTCCCATGTATTGACTCATTTAAATATCACGACAACCATGTGACATAAGGATTGTTATTCTAACATTATTTCCTCCCTGTTTCATAGGTAACAAAACTAAGGTACCAATATGTTAGTAACTGGTACAAATTTAAGCAACTAACAAGAGGTAGAGCCAATATCTGGAACATACATAGTCTTATGCTAGAAATTCTGCTTCTAGTTAATATATTATAGAGTTTTCCATGTACCAAGCTAGACTCTAAGACTGTAGGGTATAGGAGAAAGTACAGATTCTGTAGTTAGACAAATTTGTTTTGGATTCGAGCCCTCCTACTTTTTTAGCTTACGCAAATTACTTAAACCATTGAATCTTAATTTTCTTAGCTGTGAAATGAAAATAGTAATATTAAACTCATGAAATACCCGAGAAGCCAAAAATTGAATATCATAAATCCTCTAGGATGTAAGGGTGTCTTTTTAAAAAATTTGATTTCATGCTCCTTAAGGCATAATTTCCCTACATTTATTGGTTGTTTGTGTTTGCAGTGAAGGAATGGAATAGCTTTGTGTGTCCAGGAAGCCTCTACACCATTTTCCTCTAAGGATCAATCTCTCATTAGACACGGTTATATTTTTATGATGCATTAGAAGTCTCTGAAGAAGCTTATTCTTTTAGAGTCCTTTTTACCTTTCAAGGTTTGTGTTTTGTCTTTGAAGACTAGGAGGACTAGGGTGACCTGAGACTGGACTTCCATGTTAAATGTTACAGGTGTCTGCTAACAGACTTCAATCAGTGACATTGTTCAACATTAATCATTTTTGAGGCTGCTTTTCCAGCTTCTTTAGTCTTTCCTCTTCTGGGACATCTGGACATGGCAGGCTTCTCTTCAGCGTCTTCTCACAGAGTAGCTGGCAATATAATTAATTAGGATGTGTTTCTGAAGACTGTCTGGCAGCTTCAGAAGCAGAATCAAGGATGCTGTCTTCTTGACAAATAGCAAAGCTGGTACAGAAGAATCAAAACAGAATAAAATCCTTCAAGAATAAAATCTGGACACCTTAACTTGGATTTCTAGATTACAGCTGTCTGGTCTCCATCTACATTTTCAGTCTTATCTTCCTGCTGCTCTTGCCTGATAGGTTTCATATGCTGGACTGCCAAAGTGAATGATCTGATATTCCTAAAAGCTGTCTCCTGCTTCCTTGCCTCTGTATCTTTCTGTCTGTGTGACAACCTCTTCCTGGTGTATTATTCTTGCTTGAGAGCAATTCCTCCACCCCTTAAGTTCACATAAAATATTTTGTCCTTCAGAAAGCCTTCCTGGGCCATGCCAGACAAAAGTCGTCTCTCTTTCCTTTGAACTTCTAGATCATGTAAGCACATTATTCTTTCATTATGCACATATCAACCATATATTGTCATCTACTATGTGCCAAGTCACAGTATTAGATACTAGGGATAGAAAACAAAAAAGTCTATTCACTACTTCTGTCTTTACAGAGTTTCCATACTCTACCATGTGCTAGAATTAATTAGGCATTTATTCATTTCCTAAGAGTAATTTATCTTTGTATCCTCCAAGGTCCTAAGAATATAAAGAAATAAATATCTGAGTAGCATTTGCTGCCTAGATGAATGAAGTTCTAAAAACCAGTGGACTTGGTTTCCATAAATCTAGAAAAACATTTTTTTCTCATTGTCTTGTTTTTTTTTTTTTTTTTTTAGCCAAAGCTTTACTCATTCTGATTAACTCAATTATCAAGTTAGTTATTGTGAGTATGAATGCTTGTGAATCTGTGGGTGTCCATTTAGGTAAACACAATAGTTATAGTTTTTGAAAAAAATTTAGGTAGTTTTGCCTACTTTAAGTGCATAACTAAATGACTAAATGAGTTTTATCTGTAGAAGGTCAAGCCTATCCACCAAAGGCTCAGAATTTCAAATAGGAATGTTCAGCTTTTGTGACAGGAAAGCCTCAGTGGATTTGGCGAGAAGGTTCAAGAACATGTTGGAGTTAAATTGGTTTGGTAAACTTAATGAGACCACTTACACCCAGGGATTTGAGACACTAGAGTGAAAGAAGTTGAATGAGTGCAAATTATTATTTTATATTCTATACATATATTCTATAATAATAACAAGTGAAAAATATCCAGTTTCATTTTAGCAGAGCCGATATTTTTTCTGTAGTAATTGCAGAGTTATTATTTGGGTTATTTAACTTTCACTCTATAGAAGAAATAGAAGGCAGACAGTGTAGAGGGAAAAGATGTGCTTCTGAAATGAGTATTACTATTAATGACAGGTAGTCAGAGGTGACATTTTTGTGATTTTAAAGGGTAAAAGTGTGACTAGATTTTTTTAAAAGTGTGCCAATATGCAGATATGGTGGAGCTGGGCCTACACTCCACATTTCATAGGCAATGAATCTAATCCACAAAGACATTTGTTTCTCCTTGACTTCAGAAATTTAAGGAATAGTAGATTTCAGTACCTCTGATCCCATTATCAAATCAGAGTTTTGAAGTGGCCTGAAATTGATTTGTCTTCCAGAAAGTCCTTATTTACCCAGGCATGACTCTGCTAAACCCACTACAGTTGGAACTCTGATTTTGATGGATTCAGCCCAGCTCTGTCATGACCTGCGGGTGAGTTTGGGCAAACCCCTTATCCTCATTAACCCACTAGTTCCAATTCTACAGAGTGATTTCAGTCCCCATTCACTACCTTTCCTCTGAGTGACGTATTTCATATGAAAAACACCCATTTCTAAAATCAAGGTTGGGAAGATTAAATGAAGTAGTGTCAGGACCCAACAACATTTATCCCTAAATCAAAGAATCCAGAAACCTGTGCTAAGATGTAACATTTTATTCAGTTAAGTTTCCATAAACAAATTGAATCAGACAGGGAAATGTATTGTTCATGAAGGGCTCTTCATAGAAGTCAACAGAAAAATGAGACTCACACAGATGTTTAATGTGCAGTTTAGTGGTTTGTAAGGTCTGAGGGATCAGGGAGTGGGGGAAATATGTGATTGTGGAATTGATGTGAAACAAGAGAGGTAAAAGATCAAATTTTATGAGACTGTACTCCACAAGAGAAGCCTGAAAGGAAAAACTAAAGAAGTAGTTCTTTTCTAATGTCTGAGATGAGTGGTTTTGAGGGGGGATTTCAGAAGCATCTTAAAGAAAGTAGTAGTGAAGGTAACCAAAAATAATATTTGAAGCCAAGTGTTTAGAATCCATTTACAAGAGTGATTGAAGGATTCTTAGGATGCTCTGCATATTAAAAGCCTGAAACATCTTTACAAAAAGAGAAAAAAAAGGAAAATGAACCGCTGGCCTGGTGGGGAGCAAAGGTAAGTAAGACAAGTGTGTGTTGAGGAAGATGAGATCTTCCTTTAGTATAATATTATAATAGCAACATATTTTTCAATACCTGGGAGAAATTTTCAGGTTCAAGAGAAATAACATTATTTTTATAGTATTAAGAAACAGAAGCAAACTGGATATGAAAAGGGAAGCAAATATCCACTCAGCTCTTTAAATTAATTCTCAAATATTTTGAAATCTGTTTTATAAAAATGGCGATATGTTTACAATGTGACACTAACAAAAGCTCTTTCAGAAAGAGGCAAAGTCAAGGTTCTGAAAGAACAAAATATAGACTTAAGTAAAGAAGAATTCAAATAAAGTATTGATAGAAAATGATAATAGTGAGAGAGACAGAGCCATATAGCAAAAATCAAAGAAAAATGAGGAATTTATATACAGCAATTTCGAGGTAAGAAAAGAAACAAGGTTCCACTTAAGGGTGTCTAAGAAGAGGATGATGGAGCCTTGTTGGACTGTCAGATGAACTCATCAAAATGGTGTCAAAGGGAAAGTATGGCAAATGGAAAAAAAGTTACACAACTATTTCAGTGGGAGGAACAGGATTCATGCCAATGCTAACCAAGAAATAAAGTAACAAAAGATTTTACAATTAATCTTTTAGTTTAAATGAGAGGCAGTGGCTACCAATTATTGACATGGGGAGGTGCTCTTGGGATGCATAGCCCACTGCTAAGCAGTGTAAAATTTAAACACTGCCCAAGCAAACCAGTGGTGTGTGAAAAAGAGGCAATAAAATCAGGATAATCTGTCCCTGCATCTCTGCTACTTTCTCTCTCTGTCCTGTCCCTTTGGTAATCTATCCCAGTATCCATGACTCTCATCTTTCCCTTCAGTCAACATGACCCATTGTTACCAGATGAGTTTTTTCTAATCTAACTGAATAATGCTGCCTAATATCCATGTGATAATGTCACTGCTGCCCTTACAAACCTTTGAGTGTCTCCCCAAGACTTACATGATCAAATACAAACCTGTTCACCTAATCTTCTAACACATCCCTAAGTGTCTTTCACATACTGTTTGCTACAGACAAACTGAGTACCATCCTTTCACTGAAATGATATTATTTCCCATCTTCGTATTTAAACTTTACTTGTTTACATTGGAGTAATGGTGAGAGATGGAAGGAAATGATGTTTCAGCAGATAAATTTGTACAACTTGTGAAAAGGAAGTTACAGTGAATGATAATCTGGGCTGGGCCTTTTGAAAGTAAAGATAGGAAAATGTGATACAAAAGTTCCAAAAGATCTCTGCACCTACCACACTCAGTGCCAAAATTAATTAATTGGAACTGAGATTCCAAAAATAATTTTGAGTCTTAGATAAACAAGAACAAATTATTAATCATGAATAACTTATGTGACAAATCTTAATATAGTCAGTATAATGTTTGATGTAAGAACTAGCATTTACAAATCAAAATTTGAAAAATAAAGAGATTCTCCAATAACTTTCTCATTTATTCTTCCATTTATTCACTCATTTAACAGATTTATGCCAAGTATCTCCTGAATCTTTGAACTTGGGACTTAGGAGTATATATGCTTATATTGAGGTGGGGCATGTGGATAATCTACTATTCCTCTTGTATAATGGTAGTTGTTGTGCTCCTTTTAAAAGAAATAGGTATTTAAAAAAGAACAAATTAATCACAATCCTTGGTGCAAAAATTCACTGGGATGCCAAATGCATTATTTATATATCAAATAAACCTGAAAAAAATCTGGCCAGACCTGCAAACATCTTTTACATTGAGAAAGGAGCTTATAGAAGAAACACTTAAATATGATGATATTGTAATAGTATAAGTTGTCAGGTTTATGGAAATTCTTTAGTTTGAGTTTGAAGAAAGTAAATTATAAATGTGTATAAAATGCTTAAATGTCCTTTCTAATAAAATCTTTAGTAATAAAAATAAAGATAAAATGTAATTATAAATGTCAAGTACTATTCTAGAATTCCTGAATAAATAGAGATATTATTAAATTAGATTTTGGAGGCATAGTAATGTAGCATTCAAACCAATCTAATTATTTGTGTTGATGTTTGGTATTTACCAACTACACAAATTTTATGTATTGGTGAGAAAAATTGACCTGCGAAGTAGTTCTAAGACTGTTATAGAAATCAAGGATATCTCTCCCCTATGTATTATCATTTTTCTCTTTTTATATTTTTCACCATGGACTTGTTTTACTCAAGGGGCATTCAAATCAAGGAGAAAGCTGAATTGGTACTACCATAATAAAACATTTCTGAAGTTGCCATACATTGTTTATCACTCAAATTATTCCTCATGATAATGAAATATTACCCATGATATTTAATTATAAGTACATTTTGGCTTCCACAAGAAAGTTGAAATTTGTTTTGCTGTGTTCTCAACTGAAAAGAGGAGGACAAGGAGAGTCATTCTGAATGGTGCCCACTTATGCTCACTGGCCATGGGAGACTGAAAGCTCCTTCTTGCTCAGAGCTAAACTTTCTTGCATGTTCAACAAAATAAAGCAAATCAAATCAGCCAAGCTGGACATCAACTTTTGGCAGGAGAGAGGCCTGAATGTTAGAACATTTCCTTTAATGAGCCTTAGCAAACATTTCAAGTGGTGTTACCTTTTCTTTTGCAGCAGAGAAGTAAGTTTATAATTCAAATATTGCTATGTAAGGAGAAGACAAAGGCTGTGGCATGGTATGTTGGAAGCTGTTATAAGTCAAAGAAACACAAGTCAGAGCCAGGAGAGTCAGCTGTGAGCTCAACCCTGTCACTTTGTAGGATCTCCTTGGGTCAGGTTGCTTACTCTCCATCACTTCTGCCTCACTTTTCAAATGGGTGAGGGCTATCAATGATTCGTAAAGTTCTTTTTATCTTCAAGAATTTAAAATATGAGGGCACATTGAAGAAGATAAATTCTATGTGTTAAAAATATTAGTGCATTAAGGTTTCTTTCTGCTTGTTCAGAGCAGTTCTTTTCTTACTCTTCAGATGTCCCTGTGTTGACCTTATTTCTAGGTTTGTTTATTTTTTTCTTTCATAAGCTATTTAGTTTAAGGGTTCTTTCTTTCTTTTTTTTTTTTTTTTTTTTTGCCCCCTACACATACTGTGTCCAGGCTACTTCCTTTCTTCTTTATGTTCCTGGACTCATCACAAGGTGAAATCAGGCAATGTTAGAGACAAGACTAGCAACTATGCATATGAGTTTACTTCATTTGGGTTATGGCCAGGACATCATGGCCATGAAAATCTCTTTATGTACCAAATGTCTACATTTTCATTCATAGGAACTAAGAAAACCCCTGAAGTAAAAAGAGAGCTACTTTAAAAAATCCTTTAAAATGAGATTTCAGAAGACTGAATTTTCCTTTGAAGAATGAACTGGTGACATTGTAAGTATGGTTATAGAAGGGGACAGAAAAGAAGGACTATTCAGGGTAAGAAGTCCTGGCTGAAGTGAGAAATCCTCTTCCACCACCATCATCTATCAGCTATGTACACATGTGTGTACACACTCCGGTGCACGGTGCCCCCTTGAGTAATTCATTACTGAGCTTCTGTTCTTATGATGTGCATATATCAATATAAAGACAATCATTGCCTTCACTGACTTAACATTTGACTATATTTCAGTTGCTTTTAAGTAACTATCTTTATGTCATGATTCAGTGAGGTGATTTCATTTTTCCCATTTTAATGATAGAAATATGAAGCTCAAAGAGGTTCAATAGTCTATGCAATATAAGAGTATGTAGATTTCTAGCTAAGATTATATAAGAATCCAAAATTTTCTGCCAGATTTTGGCTTTGTAACTCTTGAGACTAGGATAGTAAGTTAACCTTACTTTTCCCATCTGTTAAAATGGAGTCAAGTTTCTAATTTGCCGTATAAATTAAAATCATGCATATGAAAAATCCAGGTTCAAGGTATGAGATTTTAGCTCAGACTTTAGCTTACATTAACTTTACGAATTAGGCAAAATATGATTACCATTGTACAGGTGGAAAAATTGATTCACATGAAGATTAAATGAATTAGTTGAGGTTCCACCGTCGGTGATGGAAGAACTGGTACTAAACAGAAATCTCCTAAATCTTAGCCCAGATTTTTCCTCTCACTAAGTTGTCCTTAAATTTTTGCATCAGATATGGAATAATACATATGGAAGTACAGATAAACCATTTTTGGTGGGAACTCCATGAGAACTGGAGCCAAATAAGCCCAGCCTTCATTTGTAGCCTGACCATTACTATACACACAACTGTTAAGTGACTTGATTTCTCTGAATTTTAGTTTCTTATTTGCTAAATGACTAAAATGAAGATTTCTTGTGGTCTTCTTATAAGGTGAAGTCTTTAACTGCACCTGACACATCTACTGGAACTCAACGAAAAAGAGCTAATATTTTCACGGGCAATTATTGCTATTTACTTATAATTTATAACTATGTATTTATAATCATTTATTTTTCATTCAACAGACATTAGCATAATGCCCATGATATATCAGGTATTTCCTTGAACTGTGAAGTCACAGAGATAATTAAGAAATGTACTTGCCATTAGGGTGTCACCATTTGCAATTCTCATCAATTCTGTATCACGCGAGATAATACTGCCTTTAATATACACTCCTGGTTTTCACTAGTATTTAAAATTATTTCATAGAGTTTGTTGAATGTTCTCCCTGGTGATAAGAATGCCAGAAGTATTTCATTCAAATGTATAGGGAGGGCAGAGGGAGACTATAGTATAGGGGGTACTATAGTAACTCCAAGCCTATCGGTCTCTGGTGGCATCAGGCTGGGGTGTGGGTCCTAAGCTCAGCATTGTGCTTTTCTGGCCTCCAAAATTATCACTGTATTAATGGTGTCTTACATATATTTAAACTCCTGGCATATATTTTATCATAGTCATATCATATATGCATTTCATGATATTTTATTTCAGAGTCAGAATAGAACTCTCAAGCATAACTACCTTTTTCAAAGGACAGTGAAAAATGAAGGCAAGAAATTCATGTTCCCTCTCTTTCCTGGATAGTTGTAAAGCAAATGGTTGAAGTCACTCTAAAATCTCTTATGAATATTCAGTGTGAGATCTTTATGTATCTCATGGTTTCCAGCTATTAAATAAAACCACACTGATGAGTAATTGCTTTAGAAATTTGCCCTTATTGCACTTACCTCAGGTCCAACCCATACTGAAGCTTACATGTCACTTATAGAAAGGACTTTAAACCAAGACACAGGAAGCATTAAAATCGAGAACTCATTTATTCATTCACTCAATAATTGATTTTAGAATATTTACTTTGTGCCAGATAAGGATAAAATGTTGGGTGGAAACATACATTGTGGACTTCATAGTCTAATGGGAAACAAAAATAATCAAACTTTGAAATAGTAACTGCTATGATTGCTACACAGTTCTAGAAAGGTCTATAATAAAAAGATTTGACTTAGGAGTCAGTAAACAATTTCAGGGGTGGTGGTGACTGAGCTCAAATCTAATTAAAGTCTTGAAGTTAAGTAGCCCAACATAGAAAGAAGGAGAGAAGGCTCAGAGTGGCTTCCAGAGAAAGGTATGTGGTACAAAGTAGATGGAGAAAGGAGTCAGGTTACACAGGAGTTTATGGGCTATACCAAGTTTTATTGTTTAGCCTCTAAAACAGTGGAGAGCTATGCAAAAAAGTGTTTCTGGTCAACAGCTTGTTTCTTGTTTGTTTGTTGAGGGTCTGAGGTGATGTAATTGTGTTTTGGAAAAAACTTCTCTGCATACAAAGAAGAGAATAGTTTGAATGGGGAATAGGTGAAAGATGTTGGCAATAACCGTGGTGGAAGGAAGACAGAGATTAATGAAAAGCTCTCAGCCTGTGGGAGCTATGTCCCCAACATATACATTTCTTCAAATGAAAGAAATGTCAGCTTTAAAAGTCATCTTTTGTGATGCCAAAAAAAAAAATTCTCATTCACTTTAGGACATATGGTCACAGATGACAGCAGAGAAGTGATACAATGACATGCCTGCACATTCCAAATCTGTTCTTTAATTTTTAAACCTCAGAAGCTCATATCCACCACACTGTTTTAATGGAATCATTACCAATGGATAAGGAAATGTCATCCATTTGCCTCCCCTGATTCCACTTGGACATAGGCCATTGTTTCTACAAAGAGTGGCTTGGAGCCATGTGAGGTTTCAAGGGAAATTGGCCTTTCAGAGGGGCATATGAAGAGATAATGCATATTGCCACCGTAAAATCTCTAATGAATATTAAGGGTGGCTTTCATTTGTGGTGATTGAAATGAACTCATAAATTCTCTCTCTAAGATGCGGGAATTTTTTCCTCCCTGTGGAGAGATTTAATGGATTTGCGGCATTCTGAATGATTTGGCAAGAAATCAGAGGTACCTGCGCAGTCACCCGCAAAGGGCACTTAGTTTCTTGCATGTGATAGTCAACCACCACAAAATATTTTCTGTAAGAACCCAGAATGATTGATGCAACCCACCGTAAGTCATGACAAGGTGTCAACTGAAAAACTGAAAAAGAAGTGGTTGAAGACACCACAGCTTTAAAAACAAATTTGACTTTTAGAGAAGGGTTATTTCCTTTTAGAGAAAAAAAAGTTAGACCTGCCACCTGCAAAATTTTAGATCAGTTGTTTGTGGCAAGGGCCATCATATTTTGAGGCCACTGAGAAAGCATACTGCTCTCTGTATGGAGTAGATTAAACTGTTCCCACACAATGATAAATATATCACAAAAAGCCATAACAGGAATACAGTTGTTGTAGCAGTTAATGGTACAACTTCCAGTTAAGACAACATTCTTAGGGTTTCTTTGCCCAGTTCCCATTTCGTGTGTGCTATTTTTTTTTTGATAAGTTAATTTTTCACATTTGCAGAATCAATAACTTTCAAAGCTTTATAATGAAGAGGAACATTGAAGGCAAGAATTCTAAGGAGTTATGCTAGCTGCATGGGATTAGGTTAACAGAACAAATTCTGAAAAGTGAAAGAATAATTTATCAAAACAGCAGATAAGAATTTAGACTAAAAACTTTCTGTACAGGAGGAAGGAAATTGAGAAAATAACTCAAAGCAGAGGTTACCCAAAACTCATCTGCATCAAGCAGCAATTGCCACAAATTCATTCGTTTGTTTTACTATGGAATGTGGGAGAGAATCTCTTTTCCAAGAAAGTAACTTTTTAAGACTTTTTAATGATGGACTTGAAGTAAAAAGAATTCTGGGTAATTTTGTGTTGTTGAAGGAGTGTATTCCTTTGTGAAATGAATCTGTGCCCCCGATGCTTTACAATCCGGGTAAGTCACACTAAAAAAGTTAATTCAAATATTTAGCATTTATTTACATGAAAGAATTACTGCTCTGATTTAAGACGCTGGATTTCTTGTCAACACAGATAGGGAAGATTGGTTCAGTGGGGAAATCTTTCGGAGTGTAGACTTGGCTCTCTGTTAGTCTTCTCTTGCATGGGAAAGTTCATCTGTGATGAAACTGAGCTAAAGGAGAGGCCAGATGGCATTAGCCATAATTCATTTTACTATAAAATGATAGTACTAGATGGACACTAAGACCTTTTCCATGGATAAATATCCATGAACCAACTTTCTGAATGGTAATTTTGGATTATGTTAATCCAGCATATGGGGAGAAGGACCTGATTCCCTTGAAGATACTCACAAACTCAATCCCTTATATGAAAAAATGGAGAGCATCTTTCAGTACCCAATTTTTAAAATAATTAGATTGTGTTCTTCTCATACTATTTACATACTTTCTAGAACTCACTGCTGCTCAGATGTAAAAAGTGGTTATATTTTCATTTATGAGGTAGGCATAGAAGTTTATTTTAGTTTACAATTAGAGGCCTTTGTAAACTTTCAGGTTTGAGGGAGAGAAATGACATTGAAAGAAAGAATCATTGAACATACATCTATTAATTCCAAATAAAACAATCTCTGTTTCACAATTTTGCTAGAATGTTTACTTAAAGTTGTATTTCTCACTATGTGGTTCCACAGCTAACCACATTAGAATCACCTACAACACTGATGCTGTTTGTTCCAAACTTACTAACTCAGAATTTCTGGGATGGGCATTTTTTTTTCAGAGGTTTTTTAAGTGATATGTTCATTGAAGTTTGAAAATGACCTCTGAATAAAGGAAAACGATTCATTATTCCCGGATTCTTTAGTTTAATTTTCACCTATCCAAGAAATCATTTTGAGACTGTCTTTTTTATAAGTTATTAAATCTGGAAGACACAACAACTCTGTAAAATAAGTAATTAAATTTTTCAGAGACAACAAGGCTCTGAGGATTGAGGAAGTCGCTCAAGGTCAATTCAGTTTCAGATCTGAGCTGGGATTTTAGTCAAGATCTTCTGAATCCCATTCTTGTCAGATTCATCACTTTAGGGACTTCACTCCGAGCGCACAGACAAGGAACAGCAGAAAGTACTTGGTGGTTCTTGGTAATAAAACCTTGAGATCAGCTGTAATGACGAATGCAGCTGATAAATCCCTAGTGTTAGTTTTGTGCTTTCCAACTGACTTGGTTTAAAAACCCATCAGAGAGTGTTTGGTACTTTTTATAAATTACAGAGTAGAAAAATCCCAAAGGGTATGGCAAACCACCAGGGAACTTATCACATATCTTTCTGATTTTAAAAAATGTTTTTAAATATAACTAGCTCTTAAGATTATAAAACATCATTCTTTTCTTTTTTTATCTTTATAAATGGAATTTGATTCTCTTAAATAGGTCATTGTTTTAATTATTTTTCCCTCAAGTTTAACATGCAAACTGGATTAAAAAACATTCACCTGACTCCTTTGTACCACTTCCTTAAATGGCCTGTCAGTCTCTGTTGAGAACTGGCCACTGACTGGGAGTGGACAGCCCTGAGTTTATGAATTGACGAATGCCTCTTTCATTTTCTTTGCTGCCATTTTTGATCTGATCTTTTGACAATTCCCTCCAGTATGGTATTTTAGTGGGTTGTTTTCCTTGGTTCTAGGAGCCATGAAATCCTATGCCAATAGCACTTCCAGATAACCTAAGACCCCCTAACACAGCATCCCACCCAATCACTGAATAGCAAAAGGCATCCCCCTCTATCAAAGGGTAAAGAAAATGCCAGTTTGCTATTTCTGAAGCCCACTTAGTATAGTAAGAGTTTCCAGTCTTGTTTGGTCATGATCTCTAAATCTTAAGATGTTTGGGTGATGCTATTTTCTCTGAAAGGGATATTGAGTTGTTGGAGGTAGTGTGTGTATTTCTTTGCATGGGATAACACTAACACAGTTCAAATAGAAATATGCAGAATGTTTTATTTGGTTCACCAGGTCAGCCTCCTTCTGTCTCTACCATTATGAAAAAACAATAATTTTTTAAGTGGCATTATGTGATGGTAGCCACATATGATGCAATAGATTTAAAAAATGTTCCTTTAAATGTCAAAATAGATTGTGGGAAATGAAAATCACTGGGGTTAAATGAGAACAAAACTAATGATTTTGAAATATTTATGTTAAAAGGCTTTTTGAAATTGAATACTTAGCTTCTGTAATGTGCTTTTCCTGACAGTCTTGCAACCCTGGAATATCCTTATTTGACACAATTAGTAAATTTGATGGCTGTTTTCATTGTGCATTAATTCAGCTGAGATGAAAGTGGAGAGGAGTCTCCCTTGACAAAAAACACAACTGAATTTAAATTGAACCAAAGTAACTGCAGCACAAATGTTATTGCTACTGAGTTTTCAACCAAAGCAACAGCGTGGTTTTGTATCTGGGTAAATTGTTAGAAAGGTAAGATTCTCTTGAATGGTTAAAAAAAAAAGGAACTAATTAGAAAGTTAGTGTACATACATATAACTAGAATTGACGTAACTATGGTTTATGACTGAAAATGCCCCATTTTCATCTAATTGGCAAGGAGACACAGTTCATTGGTTTTTCTTCTAGAATTAAACATGTAAACAATTTTCAAATATTTATTAAACTTCTAGAATTTGCAGAGCATTTTTGATATGGTTAGTACTGTGTTTACCATAATGTTTAGAAGTTTAAAGCAGCATGGTATAAGGAAACGACAATTAGACTTTGAAGAAAAAATCCTGAGTTTAAATTTAGAATACACAGCATACATAGTCAGCCAACTCTTGATTTCTAGTCATTTCTTTTGTGTAGTGAGGAAAATATAACTTTTCTTAAAGACTTAGGATGTTAAAATATCCCAGGGTTTTTTTTTTTTTTTTTTTTTTTTTTTTTGTGTGTGTGTGTGTGTGTGTGTGTTTCTATAACAAAATACCTGAGACTGGTTAATTTTCAAAAAGGTTTATTTGAAGACCCAGTTCTGTAGATAGGAAAGTCCAAGAGCATGGTACCAACATCTGCTTGCCTTTTGTTGAGGGCTACATGCTGTTCCACCTCATGGCAGGAAAAGCAAAAGGGCAAGTGGGCAAATGTACAAGAGAGAGAGCACAGGTGGCAGGGGGTTTTGCTTTATAACAACTCACCCTCAGTGTACTAATCCAGTTTTGTGAGAGTGAGAACTCAGAAGACAAAAAGGCATTAATTCATTCATGAGAGCTCCACCCCTGTGACCCAAATATCTCCCACTGTGACCCACTTCCCAACACTGCCACATGGAGGTATCCAGCTTTAGTGTGAGTTTTCGTGGGGACAGATCACATTCTAGGCATAGGATAAGAGATATTTTTTTGTGATGATACCTAGCTTTCTGTTTGATATTTAGATGTTGGCATTAGGAACCATTGTTTTTTTAAAAAAGTAAATCCATATTTTAGAAAGCCACACTTTAAAACCACATAGGAAACTATGGATTGAAGTATGAAGAAGTATTTTGCTGAGCTCATTGACTTATCTTGGACCTTTAACACTGTCTCTAATCTTCTCAGCATGGCCCCTAGTGTGAATGTTAGCATTATCCATAGAAGATGAACAATTGAAGTTATTGTGCATATTTCCATACATTTTTGAGGGCTTCTGTGTCTGTCAGATTTTCATTGCTGTGACCAAAATATCTGACATAAACAATTCAGGGGAGGAAAGACTTATTTTGGCATGGCTTTAGGGTTTTCAGTCCAGGGTTCGCTGGCTTAAGACAGAAGTATGGCAGAAGGGCATGGCAGAGGGAAGTTGCTCAGATTGTGGCCACGGGGAAGAGAAACAGGGAGGGGGAGTATAAGGGGCCAGGAATAAGAAATATCCTTCTAGGACGCACACACAGTGACCTGCAATTTCACCACCTCCCAGTAGTCTCTTCAACTATCAGTGGGTTATTCTGCTAATGAGGTCAGAGCCCTCATAATCCATTCATTTACCCAAAGCCCTAGGTCTGAACATTGCTACAGTGGGGAGTAAGCCTTCAGTGCACCCGCCTATGGGGAACATTCCGGATCCAAACTACAACAGGCATATGATATACACAAACCAAAATGTTCTCTTTCCTTCTCAGCTTTATATGTTCCCTGTGTGTCCCTCTTGTGTTCCTCCTCTTCACCTCTGACCAATTTCAATTATTTCTCCAGTTGTTTGTCCATGCCTTCCAAGCCAGCACACTGTCTTGTAACCTTGTATGAAATACAGATTTTCCTCTCATGTTGATTTTGAATGATCCTGCTCAGCTTTCAATTTCTTCCTTTTACAACTCTTGCAGACTACTCCCTTAGGTATGGGGAACTTTAGTGAACCCATGGAAAGGAATTACAGAGTAGAAAGTGGGAGAGAAAAGAGGCCAGAAGAAGGTGAGGTGGAAAAGGGTAAGCAGGCTTATTTTTTGATTAGAAAATCAAGGTTTATATGTACAGCCAACAGTTGGTTTGGTTTACAACTTTCTCCTTTATTTATTAGTTCGATTTGATTTGGCATAAAGGAGTTGGCAATGTTCATGATGGAGTCAGAGAAGATTGAGTTTAAGTCTTTACTATTGGTAGCTTTTTTGACTTTAGCTGAGTTAGCTATTTTTTGCCTCAGTTTCCTTTTTGCAAAACAGGAGATAATAACTGATAGAGTTGTTAAGAGGATTAACTAAGATGAAGTAATTATAGCAAACTATCAATGAATGTTTGCTCATTTTCCTCTTCCAAGAAATCTTTCTTCTTTTTAAATTCTTCTGTACTTTAATAGTGAAGTAGACTGAATATGTGAGTTTTGGGAATGGTGGGTTTTTAACCTCTCAACCATATTTTTCATCTGTATCTCCAAGTAACTCTTCTATCAAATTAGTATGAAGGCATCTAAGGTCCTACCTTAGATTATCTAATTTGAAATAAATTGCATGGGTTCACTAGACATTACTCCTTCTAAAATCCACATAGTATACTCAAATCATATCTTTTTAAAATGGAAACATTTTCCAACATAGTAGTAACTCAAAAATGGTATTTAGAGGTAAGAAGAAAAAACTGAACAAATACCAGTGGATAAATATACACAACTCAGCCATCCCATCTTGGTTATTTGGGATTCATTTTTGTGCCTTTTCTTAATTGTACCTGTATCCTGTTTTTAGTCTCTAACTATGTAGGTAATTCTGCCATTACTGTAACTGATACAAATGTCAATTGCATTTGCATCAAAACACATATCTACAACTCCTTCCAAATGTTTTGTATCTGTTTTTTCTTTGGAGAAAATATGATTTGATTTGCAAAGTAAGAAAATATCATATAATACTGGCCAAGGCTGTCAGCCCCCCTCAGATGTCATGTTGTAGGACCTTAGTAGAAAAATTGATGTGTTTTTTTGTTGTTGTTGTTTCTGTTTAGTTTTAGTTTTTGTTTTTGTACACTGTGGTGTCTCGAGTGGTTATGATGAAATTACACAACGTGAATCATAATGCTTAACATTGTCTTCTTGCTCTCTAGTGAATTCTGCCACTTTAGTAAAGCTATATCACTTAAATCCTCTGTGTGTGCACACATTTGTGGTGCTTGGAATAATGAAATCACATACATCCTCTTTATTTATAATAGAACCTATTTAAACTATTCAAGATTAGAAACCCTTATAGTATATAGTCTTAGGAGTGTCACAGATTTGAATGCCATTTATCAAAATTAGAAAGAAGTTATCTGCTTACAACAAAACTACCAGTTATCATCACAGTCCATGACATTTGGAGAAAATACACCTAATAGAAATAATTAATGTACTCCAGTATCCTTAGTATTGATCTCAGTAATAGAATATTTTATAAGTTTTTCACTTATATAGGAATAGACATTTCAAGATATGGATATAAATCAGTTTCTTCAATTAGGATAGAGATCAAGGAAGACAATTCCGGGAACTCAAAAGGCTTCCTACTGGAAAATTAATTTTATTTATTTCATGCTTATGAGTTCTGAACTGAATTATTTTTAATGACATCAAAATATCAATATCAAAATAATTTAAATGTGTGTATCATAGTAGTAGTACTGTCATTTTTCATTGTGACATTCCCCTTACTAAATAAAGTGGTCTGGCAGGACAAAATTTCAAGGCTTGCCCCTTTCTTCATCCAAGTAATATGCAGAGAGGGGATTCCTGATATAGCTCCTTGGACCAAACTGAGAGAGGTGAAGGGAGACCTTTTCTCCATTCTGAATTTTTTTTTTTTCACAGATGAGGATACATTGAGGAACTATAGTGGTCAATAAGCTTTGAAAATTTTGCAAATTAGAGGAAAGGTATATCTTCTGTCCCCTTCTTATCTTTAATCTATATTCCACATTCAACTAGAGCTTTTATCTAACACACAGATCTAATTGTGTCCCTTTCTTGCTTTGGCAACAGTTCTTCCATAGTTACACATTTCATACAAATGTATATTCTCATTACATTCAAATCTATACCATTTAGCATAGTATCTTAGTTTCCTAGGGCTACCACAACAGAGTAGTTTAAGTTACTTGGCTTAAAACAGTAGGTGATTTTGTCTCACAGTTCTGGAGGCTAGAAATCCAAAATCAAAGTGTTGCTAGGGCCTTCTTTCAGGCTTCTAGACGACTCTGTCCTTTCTTGCCTCTTCCAGATTCTGGTAGCACTAATCCTTCCTTGATTTGTGGTGAAATACCTCCAGTTTTATCCTATGTAGTCACAAAGACACCCTTTCCTTGTATGTTCATGCTCAGTCTTCCTTTTGTGCAGGTGAATGTCTAAATTTCCCACTCCTTTTAAGGTCACCATTCATATTGGATTAAAGTCCCATCCTAGTTCACTATAGACTCATATTAACTAATCCAACTACATTACAACAACCTTATTTTCAAATAGGATCATATTATGAGATACTAGGGGTTAAGATTGCAACATATCTTTTTTGATGGGTACAATCCATCTGACTCTAAGGGATACATGCCATCCAACTCTTCATAACATGGTCTTAAACTAATACCTGCCAGCCCCTTCATCAGCCTTTCTGTGTTGAACATACACATTTGCTATGTGGAATTACATCTCATTCTCAGGCCATATCAGACTTATGTTTCTAAGCTTATGATGTACTCCACCCATTGCTAAAATGTGACCCGCATTTCCTTCATCTGTGTGGCAAACTCCTATGTTGCTCAACATTCCCTCAAGCATTGCTTCCCTAGTGAAACATTTCCTTACTTTTCTAGGCAAGTAATGCTTTCACCACTTATTTTACCTTGGATTGATACAGAACACATCACACTGGTTCCCTGTTGTCTTTTGGTCTGTCTTCCCACTAAGTTAGAACCTCATGGAAGGCAGTGCCCATGCTTTTGTTTTTGAACACCTGGCAATATTAGCCAAATAGTAGATATTTAATAAATATATTTGAAGCAAATAAGATAGGTTAGTCCTTAAATCTTGGAACATGAAAAGAATGACAGGAGTCCAGAAGCAACATCTTATGCCTCTGGACAATTCATATCCTGTTGGATTTTATCTCTGCCTGTCTAAAAGGGGGACTCTACTAGGGGGACACCGATATAAGAAATAAAAAAGGCCCTTTAGTGTCTCAGGGTTCACCTAGCAGGCCACCAAAGTTGCACTGACTTAAAGGATAGAAACAGACTTCCACAGTTTCCAAGTAGGTGTCATAGCGAGTTGGCACCACTCAGAGGATTTTATCCATCTGATTGCCAACAGAGAAGATGACCTTTGCTGGATAAAATAAAGAAGTTGCTTTGCATGAACTGTATGGCATACTTACTTATTGCAGCATGAACTGGAAAAATGAAAGTCTATATGTTTTTCCCCTTGGTATTTATTATGTTATAAAGAAAGTTTCTTTTTTCTTTTGAAAGAGATGGGACAGTTTCCTAAAGCACCATCTCCACAAAGATGAGCTGGCAAATTCAAGTCAAGCCCTCATATTCAGAGAATTATAGGGCTGGGATTTTAGTGGAGATGGGACCAATATAATTTCTTTCAATAGGCAAAGAGATATTTCATTTCCATTAATGCTTTGCAGAAAAGCTCCTGGGCTCAGAATTAGAAGTCCTGGAATCAGGAGCTGATTCAGTAGAAAGGGAAACTCAAATAATCAGTTTCCCACAAGCATAAAATCAGGATAAGTACTTCACAGGAAAGCTGTTGGAGTAAAATAATTTATGTTAAAAGGTGTTGTAGCCTTGGGAAACAATGTTATATAAATCAATAACAGATCATTATGATCATTAGTAATGTATTTTGACATCTTAAGGATTTCTCCATAAAGAAAGAAGTATATTTTAAAGGGTTTGTAGTCTGCATATGTAAAAATTTGTAGAGCATTTTACTATAATCTAAGTTCTATATTATTTGTTTTGAATGATATGGATTGTAAGATTAAAATTTTTTGTTGGTGCATATTAATTATACAGATGGTGTTTTATTGTGGCATATTTATGCACACATATAATTCGATCAATTTAATTTCCAGTACCTCCCTTTCTCCTCCTCTCCTTTTACTTGTTGATCCCCTTTCTCTATCCTAATGATCTCCTATTTTCATGAGATCATCTATTTACCTCTTTTTTCTCTCTAGCTTTCCCATAAGAGAGAAAACGTGGCAATTGTCTTTCTGAGATTGGCTTATTTTGTTCAACATAATGCTTTACAGTTTATACCCTTTCGTGTATAATTTCATTCTTCTTTGTGGCTGAATTAAACTCCATTGTGTTTAATTCAGCCATATATGTACGTGTGTGTGTATGTGTGTATGTACATATGTAAATAGATATAAAACAATGGCACTTTTAAATTTATATTTTCTTTATGCATTCATCTGCTGATGGACTATTGTGCATTTTGCAACTATAAACATGGGAACACGTATCTATCTAAAGTATACTGTCTTTAATTCTCTTGTGTAGATACTGAGGAATTGTATAGCTGGATCATATGGTAGTTCCATTTTCAGTTTTTTGAGGAACCTCCATAGTGATTTCTATAGTGGCTGTACTAGTTTCCATTACCATCAATGTGTTTAAGTGTTCCTTTTCCCTACATCTTCACCCAGACATTATTTTTATTTATATTCTTTTTTAGATTTATTTTTATTTTTTAAAATTTATATATGACAGCGGAATGCATTACAATTCTTATTACACCTATAAAGCACAATTTTTCATATCTCTGGTTGTATACATATTATATTCACACCAATTCATGTCTTCATACCTGTACTTTGGGTAATAATGATCATCACATTCCACCATCATAATAATCTCATGCCCCCTCCCTTCCCCTCCAACCCCTCTGCCCTATCTAGAGTTCATCTATTCCTCCCATGTTCCCACTCCCTATTCCACTATGAATCAGACCCCTTATACCAAATTAAACATTCGGCATTTGGTTTTTTGAGATTGGCTAACTTCACTTAACATTTTCTTCTCCAACTCCATCCATTTACCTGCAAATGCCATGATTTTATTCTCTTTTGTGTATTCCATTGTGTATATATGCCACATTTTTTTTACCCATTTATCTATTGAAGGGCACCTTGGTTGGTTCCACAGTTTAGCTATTGTGAATTGTGCTGCTACAAACATTGATGTGACTGTGACCCTATAGTATGCTGTTTTTAAGTCTTTAGGTTATAGACCGAGGAGAGGGATAGATGGGTCAAATGGTGGTTCCATTTACAATTTTCCAAAAATCTCCATACTGTTTTCCATATTGGCTGCACCAATTTAGATTGAGTCCATCCCACTTATTGATTCCTGATTTTAATTCTTGTGCCACAGGAATCTTATTAAGACAGTTGGGGCCTAATCCCACATGATGGAGATTAGGGCCTACTTTTTCTTCTGTTAGACACAGGGTCTCTGGTTTTATTCCTAAGTCCTTGATCCATTTTGAGTTAAGTTTTGTGCATAGTGAGAGATAGGCGTTTGTTATTTGTATTCTTGACAATTGCCATTCTGACTGGAATGAGATAGAATATCAGGGTAGTTTTGCTTTATATTTCCCTGATGGCTAAATATATTGAAAAATTTTATATAATTGTTGACCATATGTACTTCTTCTTTTAATATATGTTCTGTTTAGTTCATTTCCACATTTATTGAGTGAGGCATTTGTCTATTTAGTGTTGCAGAGTTCTTTATATATTCTGGATATTTATCCTGTCTCAGAAGAGTATCTGGAAAGATTTTCCCTGGTTCATTAGTTTTTCTCTTTATGCTATTAATTGTTTTCCTTGTTATACAGAAGCTTTTGAGTTTGGTGTATCCCATTCATTGATTGTTGGTATTATTTCCTAAGCTATAGGATTCTGGTTGAGGAAGTTGTTGGAGATGTTAGAGTGTTTCTCCAATGTTCTCTTCCACCAGTTGCAAAGTTTCTGCTATAATTCTTATGTCTTTGATCTATTTTGAGTTGACATTTGGGCAGGGTGAGAGCTAGGATCTAGTTTCAATAATTTACATATGGATATCTAGTTTTTCCAGCACCATTTGTTAAAGAGGGTGTTTTTTCTCCAATGTAAGTTTTTGACCCTTTGTCAAGAATTAAATGACTGTAGCTGTGTGGGTTTGTCTTTGTGTCTTCTATTCTGTTCTGTCAGTCTATATTTCTTTTTTTTTATGCCATTACCAAGCTGTTTTTATTACTATGGTTCTGTAGTATAATTTGAAATTAGGTATTGTGATGCCTCCAGCTTTACTTTTTCTACTCAAAATTGCTTTGGATGTTCTGAGTCTTTTGTTTTTCCATATGAATTTCAAGATTTTTTTTTCTGGTTTTGAGAAGAATATCATTGGTATTTTAATGGAAATAGCACTGAATATGTAGATTGCTTTTGGTCATATTGTTATTTTAATAATATTACTTCTGCCTATCGATGAACACCTTCTGGTTTCTTCAACTTCTTTTTTGAGTGTGCTGTTCTATAATTTTCCTTGGAGAGGTCTTTCATCTCTTTGGTTAGATTTCTTTCTTTATTTTTTTAAATATTTATTTTTTAGTTGTAATTGGACACAATACCTTTATTTCACTTATTTATTTTTATGTGGTGCTGAGGATCGAACCCATGTCCCGCACTTGCCAGGTAAGCGCTCTACTGCTGAGCCACAACCCCAAACCAGGTTAGATTTATTTCTAAGTATTTTTTTTAAGCTATTGTGAATGGAACTATTTTCCTGATTTCTTTCTCAGCAAATTTCTTTTTCATCATTGGTGTATAGAAAAGTTACTAATTTATTTGTGTTGATTTTGTTTCCTGCTACTTCAATGGATTTGTTTATCATTTCTAGAAGTTTTATGGTAGAGTTTATAGGATCTTCTAAGTATAGAATCATCTGCAAACAGGGAAAATTGGACTTTTTCCTCTCTTATTTTGCATCCCTGTTATTTCTTTTTCTTGAACAAATTGCTCTAAGTTTTTGTTTTTTTGTTTGGTGGGAGGTTGGGGTATGGAAATAGAACTCATATGCACTCTACCACTGAGCCACATCCCTAGCCCTATTTTGTATTTTATTTATAGACAGGGTTTCATTGAACTTCTTAGTGCCTTGTTTTTGCTGAGGCTGGCTTTGAACTCACCCGACTCAGCCTCCCGGGCCACTGGGATTACAGGTGTGTGCCACTGTGCCCAGAAAGTTTTTAAGTACTATATAGAATAGGGGTCCCAAGAGTAAACATCTTTGTCTTATTTCTGATTTTAGAAGAAATGCTCTCAGTTTTTCCACATTTAGGATGATTTTGACTTTGGTTTTGTCATAAATAGCTTTTATGATGTTGAAATAAGTTCCTTTGTTTCTTCAGGGTTTTTATCACTATGAGTGCTGAATTTTGTTAAAGTCTTTTTTTCTGTATCTTTTGAGGTGATTATGTGATTTACTGATTTTTTTGTGTGTTAAACCTTAACACACAAAAAAATCCTTGCATCCCTAGAATAAAATAAATTTGATCATTATGTACATTCTTCTTAACGTTTTGCTGAATATGGTTTGCTGAGGTATTATTAAGAATTTTTGTAACTACTTCATCAAGAATATTGCTCTGTAATTTTCTTTCATTGAAGTGTCCTTATTTGCTCTTAATTTCAGGGTGATACTGGCTTCATAAAATAAGTTTGGAAGTGTCCCCTCACTTTCTCTTTGATGGAATAATTTGAGGAACATTGGCATCATTATTCTTTAAAAGTTTGGTAGAATTCATCTGTGAATCTATATGCCTCTGGGCTTTTTGTTGTTGGAACAGTTTTTAATTACTGCTTCATTCTCTTTGCTTTTTTATTGGTCTTATCTACTTTTCTAATGAGATTTATTCTTTCCCAAGTGCTCTTGATTGTGTTTAATCTTCTGTGTATAGTGATCCTTTAAGTACCTTCTGCAACAATGGTTTAGAAGGCATGAATTCCTTTAGATTATGCTTTTCTTGGAAATTTTTTTTTCTTCTTTGATTCCAAAGGGTAGCTTTGCTGGATATAGCAATCTTAGTTGCAATTGTTTTCTTTCAGAGCTTGAAGCACATCATTTAAAACCCTCCTGGACTTTATGTTTCTAATGAGAAATATGCTTTTATTCAGTTTCTTAAAGGTATTCCTTAAGTGTTACCTGGTGTTTCTCTCTTGCAGCTTTTAATTTTGGGGGGCAAGGTTGGCATTTTAGTCATAATATTTAGTGGAGAGGTTTTTTTTTTCCTAGTCTTTTCTATTTGTAGTTCTAAATGCCTACAGTGTCTATGTGTTCATTTCCTTCCCAAGATTTGAATATTTATTTTTTTCAATGATTTTACTGAATAGGCTACCAATTCCATTAAATTTATTCCTGCTCCTTCCTCAATATCTATGAGCCTTAAATTAGATCTCATTAATGTTGTTCCAGAGTTCTTAGATATTCTGATCATAGTTTTCTTTTTTTTTTTTTAATTTTTTATTGTTGGCTGTTCATAGTTTTCTATTTTTGTCTTTAAATATGTCTGAAATTTCAAGTCCACCCATCTTGTTCTAAAACTCTGAGATTCTGCCTTCTACTTGATCTAATCTGTTGAGAATTTCAACTGAATTTTTTATTTGAATTATTGTACCTTTCATTTTTAAGACTTCTGTTTGTTTCTTTTTCAGAATCTGTTTTCTGTTTATTGAAATATTCTTTCCATCCTGCACTCTTTCCCTTAGTTTATTCTTTAGAGCTTCTTTTCATGCATCAATCATTTTTTCAATCAACTTTTTGAATTCTGTGATCAGCATTTCATGCACTTCCGTATGTGTGAATTCAGCTACTAGGGGAAGGTTTACAAACTTCCTCTATTACTTGAAGATCTTTTAGTGAGCACTTATCTCTTTACAATATACCCTAAGCTGTTGGTGTGCCTTCAAGTCAAAACTTCCTACCAATGCATTCCAAGTGCTAAGTTCAACAACCAGCACTGCTCTCTGAGAAGAGACAGTAGCTGCAAGGAACAGTGATATTGTCAGAGCAAACCATTATCATTACTGGTGATCTCTGCAATGCTAAATTTAGGTGAGAAGAGGAAATCTAAAAAGTAAACATTAATGGTACTGTAGTTAATAATTATAGTGAAAGAAGAGGAAAAAAGAAAGAAAAGAAAGAGTTGGGGAAGGAAGGGAGATAGAAGATGAAATCAGATTAAAAAGGATGAAAGAGAAGAGATGTGAATGGAGGTGGGATAGAAGAAAAGAAGTATTGAGAAAAAAATCTACTTAAATGAACAAATACACAAAATTAGATAGAGCTATGTAAGAACAAATAATGAGAAAAGACATGACAAATCAGGTTATACAATGCACCAACAATCATAAAAAGATTCAGTTTTCTTCTTGCTGAGTTATCTTAAATGGAAACACTTATTTCCAGAGCTTTGATTTTAGAATTCCCAGTTTACAAGGAGGTTCATGTGACACAATTATTAAAGTGTTCATTTGTTCTCAGCTTTGATCCAAACCTGACCAAACTTGATAAAGGAGTCTCTTTGCTGAGCTCTGCCCATTAATGCCTGTCCATAAGTACAGGGGAAGGACTGTCAATTTCAGAACAGAATTCACTCTCAATACTCCTGTGCTTGTGTATATGGAGATGAGGGTGTTCTGTAGTTGGACCTGTTGGCCAGTCTTTTTCCCTGGGTATCCTTGGGACCCATCTGGATTGCATCTCACCTCTTGCTTCAAGAACCTCAGTCTTTATGCTGGGGGAGGTGGCAGAGCAGTAGATCCTCTAGGAACTCCCGGTCCTGGAAACAGACTCCCATTGCCATCCTGAGTTTCCTGTACAGTCTTACTCTTGAGCCCAAATTGACTCATGGCTTGTGTGCCCATTGATTCAGTGAGAAATAAAAGCATAGTTTGCTGTTGGGTCTTGGTCACACAAAAACAAATCAAGTGAAGAATACGACAAAAACAAAATAGAGATGACAAGTAAAACTGCAGGCATGTCTAGTGTCCTTTAGAAAAAGTTCAAACAACAAGGCTTTATAGTTGGCAATGCTTCACACTACTGTCAAAAATTCTATTGGGAAGTGCCAAGACTTCCTCCTTCACTGGCTCACACTGTAGTATCTAAGCCTCTTTTTCTGCTCAGATTGCAGTGCAGCCTGCTTTTCTCAAACTCTTCTGGAAATTTTCAGCTCATTAGACAGGAGCTTCTCCTCTTCCACCAAGTCGCTACATACCAAGAGCTGGTGCAACCAGCTTTCTGTTCTAAAAACTGATATTCTTGGGTTTCATCTAGTTGCTATCTCTCTGATTTGCATTTGCCCACAGCCTGCAAACCTCATTTTGGAGCCACAGAGCTGTTGTTTTTCTTCCGTCTTGAGGAGCAGCTACTATATGGTGGGTTCCTCTAGTATTCCACTTTTCCCACCCAGTGGATTCTGACATTTTAATTCTCATGTTTACCAATCTAAGGGCATGCCCTAAAGTGTGCACATCTATAGAGGTGGATTCATTCATTCATTCAATAAGCACTTCCTGGGCCCCTCTCTGTGCCAGGTTCTCTGGTAGTATAAGCAATAGGCCAGAATTCTGCCTTTCAGGGAAAGAAAACAAATCATCAAACTAACAAAACAGTAAACTATCACATATCTACATGTATTTATTTGGAGAAGGCCCTCTGTGAAGGGGATAGGCAAGCAGATGTCTTAAGGATGACAACAGCCAGCCATGTCAAAAGTAAAGGGAAGAGCAGTTCAAGCAGAATAATGAGCTTAAGGAAGAGCCCAAGATTGGAAAGAACTCAATGTTATCCAAGGATAGAGAAGATCAGCATGATTAGACCAGAATTAAAAAAAAAAAAAAAAGAGCAGCACTTAGGTAAAGGCCAGAGAGGTTCACTGCTTCCTCATCATGATAAGATTGGAGTTTTAAGTTGAATTGCAAACCCACAGTTAATTGCTATCACCAAATCTAAGAGAAAGCAGAACTGTATTCCCCCATAGAAATTCCCCCTATCTGGTAGCTGGGGATACACAGCATATTCAAATATCATTATAGCATGTGACAATGAGACAGCAGCAAGTTGAATTAGCAACAACATATGTATAGGCTTTGAAATTCAGGTTGAACATGTTATCAGGAAGCTGGGTCAAACTTTGACCACATCCTACAATGAGAGAAGGGTTTAAATCCTAGGACTTTTGTGTTTTCCTGTTTTTTGTGTTTGTAAAGGATGGAGTTGGCATTTGTTATTCTTTTTTTAAATTAATTTTTTATTTATATAGACAGTGGAATACATTACAATTCTCACTACACATATAGAGCACATTTTTTCATATCTCTGATTGTATACAAAGTATATTCACATAATTCGTGTCTTCATACATGTACTTTGGATAACAATGTCCATCACATTCCACCATCATTTCTAACCCCATGCCCCCCTCTCCTTTTTCCTCCTACCCCTTTGCCTTATCTAGAATTCATCTATTCCTCCCATGCTTCCCCTCCCTACACCACTATGAATCATCCTCCTCACATCAAAGAAAACATTTGGCATTTGTTTTTTTGGGATTGGCTAACTTCACTTAGCATTATCTTCTCTAACTCCTTCCATTTACCTGCAAATGCCATGATTTTATTCTCTTGTATTGCTGAGTAATATTACATTGTGTATATATGTCACATTTTTTTTTTATCCATTCATCTATTGAAGGGCATCTAGGTTGGTTCCACAGTTGAGCTATTGTGAACTGTGCTGCTGCAAACATTGATGTGACTATGTCCCTATAGTATGCTGTTTTTAAATCCTTTGGGTATAGATTGAGGAGAGAGATAGCTGTGTCAAATGGTGATTCCATTCCTAATTTTGCAAGAAATCTCCATACTGCTTTCCATATTGGCTGCACCAATTTGCAGTCCCACCAGCAGTGTACGAGTGTACCTTTTTCCCCACATCCTCGCCAACACTTATTGTTGTTTGTGGCATTTGTTATTCTTTTTGTCTCAGGATTTTTTTTTATATATTGACCAATTTAATACCAACTCATGAGGAAATATTATCTTCCACTTTTGTCAATGAGAAAATTTATGACAAACGTTGGGCCCAGGTTCATACAGCTTGTCTGAATTCAGGCTCTGACAATCTCCAAAGTTTACTCACTCACTTCATATGGCAGGGCCTCCATAAGTGGTGGCACAAGGAAAAGCTGATCCCATTGTCCCCAGATAGGTTTTCTCAGCAGAAGACTAGTCGTCAAAGTGTATAATTGATGGGAAGGGACACTTTTAGAGGTTGAAATTCCATGGCCTTAAAAATAAAGTAAAATCTAATTTCTTTCCAACCAGATTACTGGTTTTGAATTAAGCAATTTTCTCCAGCTGCAGGTCACAGATATTAACTTGACTATTGGCTCATCATACTACTTGGTTAACAAAGAAAACCAGACTTTTATTTCTCACAAGTATAGCAGCAGAAGTTTTGGAAAAAAATGTTTTTTGAGAGAGAAAAATAGAACTGAGTAATAGACAACATAGTAAAATCCTGTAAATGATCTCTTAAATTTTCGTTTCCTATAAATGACACATACAAATGCTTTAAAAGTAGAGTACAGAGTGTTTCCGAGGCACTCAGCAGCATTGTGGCTTCACGCTTTACAAGGAAACCCTGTTTTGAGTGTGTTGGGTTTGGGGAGGGCAACGTGTGTGTATTTACAATATACCCAGTTCCCTGTGAATCTCTTCTATTATCCTCCATGATAAAAGAAATAAGGAATTCCATTTAAATGACACTTTTCCACATATGTACATATATATGTGAAATATATATGACATCATAAAATTTGATTTTGTTTTGGGTGAACATTTTTTACATTAAAAACATATAACAATTGAATTATATTTGTTTGTAATTAAACTGATAAAGTATCTCATATTATACTGCAGTGAAAGGTGAGGGATTGAAAATCATATGGGGGTTTGGATTATTTTAATAAATAGACTATACAATCACCATCTTCTAGAGCTTTACCACTTTACCATAGTTTCAAATGACAAGATCTGAAAAAATAATCTGATTACTCTCGAATCTGCTGAGTTTTTCTGATGAGTGAAGGTAGAAAGGAAATAGAAATGATCTTGTTCTTTACACTTAAGAATAGCTCTTCTGGGGAAAGGAAGTGCATATATATCTTTTGGGCAATATTTTATTAGTTACAGTTTTTCTTCTCTAGGTAAAGACAGGAAATCATGGTCTATTGATCAGTGCAACTTATGTTCCTCTTGTGCTTCTAAGGAACAGAGCATGAATTAAGCAGGGGATTTTAATAGCACATGTGAAGGTACTAAGTCCAGATAAATGGTAATAAAAAACCACTGTTTTGCAAAATTTAGTTTAATTTGTTCTGCCAGTATTGTACTATTAATAGAATTTACTTTTAGTCAAATGAGGTATGATTCAGGTGACACTGAATTATAATATTAATTTTAAAATTATTTTGAAGAATTTTAATATAAACATGAATATTTATTAATTTTTTTTTTGGGGGGGGAGAATAAAAGGTCCTTAACCACTGAGCCATAATTTAAATTTTGCCCCAGATTTTAAAATATTTTATTTAGAGACAGGGTCTCTCTAAGTTGATTAGGGCCTTGCTAGGTTGCTGAGGGTGGCTTTGAACTCACTATCTTCCTGCCTCACTGTGCCCAGCAAAAACATGAATTTGTATTGTTGTCTTATACTACCTAAAAAGAATTAAAAGAGAAGCCGTTTCATAGGGTATTTTTTGTGTATGTGCTTATAAGAAAAATATGAAAATATACAGAGAGAACAGTAACATAAATGTGAGAATGGAATTCCATCGAAAAGCTTCATACTTGAGTCCTATTTCCTTCCTACTGTGTCACACCAATAATCCTATCATATCAGTGTTAAAAATTGTAATGCAGAGGTGGTGGTGACAAGGATCATTTTTATTTGATTAGCTCTATGTTTCCTATAATTAGGAGCTTAGCAAATAAGTTACAGTTATGCAAATGGTTTAAAGGGGAGAGTGAAATGAGACTAAGTGACAGTTAAAAATGTGAAGAAATTTATTTGGCAAAATTAGACTTTGCTTAGATATAGTTGCTGTAGTTTGTCTCTTGAATGGTCTCTGTGTTAGTCAGCTTTTCATCACTGAGAAAAAATACCTGATAAGAAAAAAGGTTTCAGAGGTTTTAGTCTATGGTTGGAGGGCTCTATTGCTTTGGGCCTTAGATGGGACAGAACATCATGGTGGAAGGGCGTAGTGGAAGGGCATACTCATCTTATGGCATACAGGAATTGTCAGATAGTGGGGGAAAGAGAAGGGCCAGGGATAAGATGTAACCTCAAGGGCATGCCCCAAAGGACACACTCCCTTCAGCCTAGGTCCCACTGCCTATGGTTTCCACCACCTTCCAATAGTCCTTTCATCCATAAATTCCTCAACTGATCATGAGAGCCCTCATGATCCAGTCACTCCCCATAATCTCAGTCTCTGAACATTGCTGCATCAGGGAGCAAGCCTTAAATATGAGTTTATGAGGTACAGTTAATATCCAAACCATAACACTCCCTAATGACACATGTTAAAGTTTTGTTCGCTAGCCTGTGGCACTCTTATGAGATGGTTGAATCTTTAGGATGTGGGGCTTAGTGAAAGGATATTAAGTCATTGGAGGTGTACCATTGGAGGGCATATTGGGATACTGGTCTCCTCCTTTTTCTCTTACTCCTTGCTTCCCAGCTGCCCTGAGGTGAATGGGACTCTTCTAGAACAGGAAGTACTGTGCCACTACAGGCCAAAAGCAACAGGGCCCAATGACCAGGGACTGAAATCATGAGCCAAAATAAACTCTTCATACTTTAAGTTGTTTTTCTCAGGTATTTTGTCATGGTGGTGAAAAGTTAACACAATTGCATATTAGCCACATACATTTCCAAAAACATGCAAACCTACTGAAATAAAGAGATTTAGGAAAAGGATAGGGGAAAAGATGTCAGCTAATGTTTGAGATGATGAAAAGTAAATGGAGGATTAGCACAAAACAGTAATCTGACAGGCAACAAAATGAATGCACCACAGAGCCCTACGAGCCTCAACATTTGAAGGTTGTGAAAGAGCTTCTCTTTTTCTTCCACAGCCCCAGCAAAGCATGGAAATATTATTGCCTGTAGAACTTGAGTGATCTCAGAAAAAAGATTTCCAGAAAACTGCCATTTGAGGGTTTCTGATGACAGGGAATCCTGGCTGCCTGATCACTTGACAAGCATATACTTTTACACTGAGCTTCCAGTTGCGTTTTTATACCACACTCTTATAATGTACTAATAGCCAGCAATTATTAGACATTTAATGATAGCCTCGAAGATAGAAGACAGAAATCAAAGCAAAAAGAATAAAGAAATCACAGAGAAACAAAGGCAATCAATGAAACAGAAAAAAAATTCTAAAAATTATAATTCAAGAACTTCAGAGACATAAGAGAACACATTTTATGTATTTATTTTGTTATTATCTAGTATTTAGTGTATGGTAGACAATTTCTACTGCTTTTAAAATAGTATTTTATTTAATCCTCATAACAATATCTTTGAGGTAGGCATTACTGTCATGCCCATTTTAGGAAAAGGCTAAGTAACTTGCAGGGGTATTCTTAGTAAATAGCAGAGTCAAGATTTGAAACCAGGCAGTTTGGATAAAGTCTACCCTTATGCAAGGCCATTCTACTGTCTCTTCCAAAATTAAGAACAGAATGTTATGAGAAGAGAACTTTGAGAAAGAGCTTCTGCAAACTAAAATCATTACAGCTAAAATAAAATATTTATAATAATTAGTGGTAAAAGTAATGGAATTTTCCAAGAATGTTTTTTAAAAAGTCAAAGAAAAAAAACCTGAAGGAATTATGATAAATACAAAATTATCAATCCAGGATGTCTAACATTAAGCTAATTCATTTTCAGGAAGGGAAAAGGAGAGATGAAAAATTGATCAAGGAATCACAGACTTGCAGGGAATGAAAAAAAATAACCCTTGTCAAGACATATAACATGACATTTTAGGATAAATCAAGAATAAAGGAAAAACACAAAGTAAAAGCAGAAGAAAATTTGGGAGGAAGATAGAAAATAAACCATACACAACAAATTAGAAATCACAAAGGCTTTAGACTTTCCACAACTCTTGAAACCAGAAGACAATTAAAGAGGTCTTCTAAATACTGAGAAATAATAATTTGCAGGACAGATTTTATTTCTGCAAATGGGACAATAGATAAGAAAAGATGTGAGAGAGCAGAGAGCATTGAAAGAGGTTAAGGAGAAGTTCTACTGCATTTTAGTGAGGATCAACTACATTGAAGAAGGAAAAATAAATCTGAAATTATTGAGCATTTGAAATTATAAACATGACATTTAAAATTAAATATTCAAAACAAATCACTTGACAGATTGGTTGGAAAATACATTTAGGAAATATTAGCAATAATATATATGGAAACAAGAATATAAAAATAACTACAGTTATTACTTCCAAATAAAGATAACAAAAGAAATATAAAGCACTAAACACTATTTGATTATTTATATAACAATATTATTTATATAATGATAATGTGAGAAATGATGAATGACTTAACAAGATAATTATAAGGAAGTTGGGGAGTAGAAAGTGTACAAAATCCTCAAGGACAAATATAGAAATCAATAGCTAATGTCTAATACATAAATCAAGAAAATACTGGCCTATCATTTAGAAAAATCAATCTAGCTGACTACAAAAGTGGTCTTAATACTAGAGGAATCAGAAAAATAATTGAAATAGGAGGACTAAGTGGGAGTAAAGAATGAAACCAAGAACTTCTGTTTTATTTGATATAAGCATCTTCAATTTTACAAAATTAAAATAACATTTACAAGGATTTAAATGCGAAAATTATCAGCACACTTTGAATGTGATATTAAGACAAAGTAAAACTGGTGAAAATTTATGAGTCAGTAATGAAGGGAACAGCAAACTGTCTTTAGAAACAGAAATTAGAGTGCCATAATTCCAAATCAAGGGAAAATGGAGTATGCTTATGGTAATAATTTCAAAGACCATTATCAATTTTACAAATAGGTGATTTATCAAAAGCCATCACTAGGTGTCTTCTGTTTGGGCTGGTATAAAACATACCGTGAATGGGCTTCTAAACATCAAGAATGTATTTCTCATGGTTCTCGAGGCCAAGAAGTCCAAGATCAGGACACCTCCAGTTTTTGGTTAGGTGAGGGCCTATTTCCTGGTTCATATCTGGTGCCTTTTTTAATTTTTTTTATGTCCTCACAGAGTGGAAAGGGTAAATGGACTCTGTCTCCATGACCTACTTACCTCTTCCAAGGTTTTTTCTCCTAGACCATCATTTGGGGTTAAGGATTTCAACATATGTATTTTGAAAGCACATTCATTCGGATCATAGCAACAAGAGTCTTGGAACTTAAAGAATTTCATAAAGTATAAATACGTCTAATTTGTGTTTCTACCGTGATTACCTACACGGATTTTTGTAAGAAAAATTATTAAGGTTAGCACTGAGGAACAATAAGAGTCACATCAAAGTAGCTTGGGTTGAAAGTTAGTAGCATTTGTCCCTATTGGTGCTGCATCTTAATTATAGAAGAGGATTCTGGAGTGGCTGCAGACTTACTAGTTGCAGATATTTTTGCAATGTAAAGCTACAGTCAATTTTCTCTACAACCAGCTGCCAGTATCTCAACATTACCTTCCCCTCACCCCTTACCATTACTGACCCTAACCACCAAATAAATCACTGCCATTTTACACCAGTTCCTGTAAGTATGCCAAGACATAGTTATGACATAGAGTGATGGCTATGAGCTGAGGTTTTGGATTGAATCCTGACTCTAGTGCTTCAAGGATGATAGCATTAGTACCAGCTCACAAAGGTTTGTAAAGATTACGTGGGAAATATATATAAACCAACAGCATAATTCCTGGCATATAATAAGCACTCACAATGATGGTCATTGTTATTAATATTAGTAATTTTGAGAATAGGATTAGTTTATGAATATTAAAACTTTTAATCATAAATGGATAGTTTTATTTTAGCTTATTTTTATCTAAGTCTTTATACGAATTTGAAATCATTAAGCAAGTATATATTTATAATTATATATATATTATTAAATATATTCATATTTTTTCTAAGCAATCTGATTAATTCACATTTATTATGAACTTATTAGTGCCCCTAATATTTTCAGTCACTTTTGAGCTGGCATTACTCATTTTTTTTTTGTTTTAGTCAGCCTTCTCTTATACTGTGTTTTCAAACATCTTGTCATGTAAAGATGTGGCCTGAGAAGTTGTCTCTTTCAAGGCAGTTTCATCCTGTATGGGTTTTTGAATTCACCATTCATCTTAGATCATTGGTCTTTTTTGTTTATCTTAATTGTTGATTTCTTCTTGTTGTCAACAAAGATAACAAGCCAATGTAATATGTTAACTATTTAGAAATTTAAAATAAGAATTAAAGGTTTCAGGGCCAGACTCTCCTCAAGATATCTAGGATCTTACCAGAACCACTCATACCTCAGAAACATATTTCATTCACAACACAGATAAAATTACTTTTTGTGGAAAATAATCTGATTAAACACCATAGCATATTTTAAGTTTATAAAAAGAAATAGCAATTGCAGGGTTCTAGGTACTTGATGTCCATATGAATGTTATGTTCTGTCCTGTTAAATATATATGCCAATCTGAGGAGTCAAATCATCATTTTATAGTAGAGCTTAAAATAAAAACAAAGAGAAACAGTCAAAAAAATTTGTTGTTGATTGAAATGCAGCTAAAATTTCTGAATGTATCCATCTTCACACAGTGGATTTTCTTGTCAGGAGAATTAAGGTTTTTCAGTTTACTAAGGCCATCTTTTTCTTGAACCTCTCAGCTTGAACAGATACTACTCACAATCAATACGTGGGTCTATAATTCTCCTTTATCTATGTGAGATGAAACTAACTGAGATTCTCTTCCCACCTTCCCAATTATTTAGGAGAAGTGGTTTAGACATCACCCCATCATTGTTGGTGAATATACAGGAACTCTGCAATAAAACTAAGGCCAGTTAGCCTATGTTAGGAGAAATTAATAGGCAAGGTACTTATTTCTTTTGTAGACTTGAAAGAAAACTTTAAGAACTCGAGAAGAGGGAAATAAAAGGATTAGTTAAAAAACAAAAAACAAAAAACTCCAGAAATAGAATAGGTAAAGTATACCAGGGAGCACAGAAATACAAGCGTTTCATGGAGAAGCCACTGACTCCTTGTCACCTTTACCCCTACCATAGGCCCAAGAGGACTGCCAACCTATCAGTCCTCTGTAAACCCCAGAATCCAAACAGGGTGATGTTTATTCACTAGATAACTAGAGGTGAATATAACACCCACAGTCTCTCCATAAGACCTTGAGACTATCATTTGAATTATTGACTGCAGAACTTCATCAGAGCCAGTGTGAAATTGCTTCAGGAAATCCTGAGTGGAGACGGGTTTGCTGTTGGGGTAGGCTCTCCACACTGCTGGACTTCTTTCTATGAATTTTTCTTCCCTGTACTAAAAAGAGAAGCCTGCTCTGACAGGCCACAAAGGAAAGAGGAACTATCAAGGTTAAGTTTCTTTTATGATTAACTTCTTTATCATAAGTGACTAAATTTTACATATTTGAATGAAATGAAATCCATTCTTTCTCTGTATGATTAGTCTATTTTACATTAAAAGTTAATTTTAGAGTTGCAGCCCATGAGAACAATCTTATTTCCATTATTTTCAAATTCTTGAAAAATATCTGTTTTCCTCCTTCAACAAGAATTTGAGGTACAGTCAGCTGTATTTTTCACTATAGTTACTAAAATAGCTCTTGGTCTTCATTGTCACAACGCATGAAGGTCAAGACTGAGTGTGACTAAGACTATGTGTTGGAGAAATATAACCACTAAGACAATGCAGGAAACTACTCCCATTCTAAAAGGTTTGAATTTGAAACTCTTTATCCTTTAAACAAATATTAATGTCCTAAAAAAACTAGACTAGATTAATCAAAACTTTGCTATCTAATATTACTCTTCAACTTGATAGTAGAAAGCTGAGAAATGAAGATGAAGGTTCTCACAATGTCTCAGGATCAAGACCAACAACCAGAATTTCCCCCTGACACCCAATTTGTTGATCTCTGTTTAAGTAATCCAACAAATATTTGCCTAATAGAATAAATATTTGTTGGAATAAAAACAATCACTTTATGCCTCACTTTGGTTTCCCATAAAATACATTTCATTCTCTTTCATTTGATTGCAATTTCTTTAACGTTTTGACTCACTCATCTATGACGCAGATAGTAAAAAATACATATGGCACAAAGTCCCAATCTTGTTTCATCTTGCTTGGGTTATGAGACTGTTAAGGTAATGTGTGAAAATAAAGCACAGAGACTGCACTTTTGCAATTTCCCCGTTTCAGCACATGTCTTAAGCAACATGTGGCCTAATGGCTTCATTATTATCGTGAGTTAGATGTGCTCAATATTGACTCTCTACCCCAATCATGTTCTGTTCACCCTTAACATTTGAACTTGCTGGACCACTCTGGGTCTGTATTCTCAGAATATTATCAAATAGAAATGGATTGATAGAGACATGGATTGTTAGACACTTGTCATCTAAGATTTTTAGAACATCAAGGTGTTCAACACAGATTGTAGGACCTCAAATGTCATATTTGTCTTCTAATCTGCAGAAAATATTTTTCCTGAGAAGAAAGATTAGAAACTGCTCCTTCTGTCTGTAATGTTGAAAGAAAATATTCACTTTATTAACATTTTAAATATTTCTCATGGCAGTAATGATGGCCAAATGCTAGCGATCATAAACTGAGATTGTTATATAAAATAGTATGACAATTTTAAAAACTGCATGCAATTCGGATATGGGCACCAGGAATGTGAGTGTTCTCTATTTGTTAGTTATTATTATGGAAATACAAACAATAGTAAAAGCCACCCCAGACATATTTGAAATTTCCTGTTTCTTTAGGATCCACAAAATGTTTACATATTTTTTTCCTAAAATGACAAATCACATAATAAGTATTGTTTTTATGGGTATCAGTTTTTATCTTCAACAAAACTCAATCATATAGTATATACAAGCATTATCATTCCCATTTCTTTGAATGCATTGAACTAAATTTTCATTCATAAATCAAGAAATGGGGGTATAGAGGGTACAAATGTTTCAGTTAAGAAACATTTTTTCATGACTTTCAATTTTTTAAGTGTTGGAATAAAATATACCTTAGGTTACTCCTTTAACTGAAGCCCAAACTGAAAGTTTTAAAACAGGCATACTTCTAGGGAATTACCCAGCCTCAGCATTCTCAGGTCTTTCAGTGTTATTCCCCTGTCAGTGTTTTGAAAATACTGACATTAATTCTCAAAAATATAATTCTACTTTTAATATCTGGTAGAAGAAGCATATTACCTATAGACTTGACAAGTGTAGGTATTGAATTCTATTGCAGAACAAAAACAGTGTTTCTTTTTGTTGTTGTTAGTCAAGATGCTTGATGTATTGTCAAATAGCATGTAACAGACAACTTCATGTTTCTTACATGAATGAGTGAAATATAAACTCTAGAACTGGACCTTGTAGAGGAGGAGCTTAGAGGTGCGAGGGAACATTGAAAAACAGCCAGTGGATTTGGCAAGCTATTGATTAAGAATATGGCAGTAGTGCTTTTCAACCCAGGAAATGTATAAACAGAAATCTGGGTTGATTTTCTTAAACCGGTCCATTTTGATTGAAGCAGAGAGTATTCTGAGAGTCTCCTTGTGTTAAACCCTCCTTCACAAGAAAGCTCAAACTTCTTCTTTTTACTGCAGGATATCTTGGTTTTGACTTTATTATAAAACCCCCTAGTTTGATGAGGAAAATCTTTTCAAGTCATATAGCTCTATTCCAGCTATAATAGAGAGTGCTTCATTTGAAGGGATTATTGACTCACCCGATTTTAACTGGAATAGCCATCATCAGGACATGGCATTGCGGCAGAAAGACATCTGTTTAATTGGGTGTTCACTTAAATGATTTCCTTATTAATCAGGGCTTTGCAACACAGCAATATATTTAAAAAGTAACATAAGCATAGTCATTTATTCTTAAGTCTATTCCCATTTATATTTTAATGAATTTTATCTGTATTCTAAAACACATGCATACTTTAGTAGAACTAATTATTATTTAGTATAACTAATATAGTTTACTTTGTAATTCATTTTAATCTCTAACAATGTTTATTTACAAACATAAAATTGAGTACCCTGAGTATTCTGTTATCTTTTTTTTTTTTTTGTAATAAAAATTCAAGGCTGGGGATGTGGCTCAAGCGGTAGCGCGCTCGCCTGGCATGCATGCGGCCCGGGTTCGATCCTCAGCACCACATACAAACAAAGATGTTGTGTCTACCGAAAAACTAAAAAATAAATATTAAAAAAAGTTCTCTCTCTCTGTCTCTCTGTCTCTCTCTCTCTCTCTCTCCCTCTCTCTTTAAAAAAAAAAAATTCAAGGTCTCAAGTTTCATTTTTTGGCTTACCCATTTTCTTCCCTAAAGTTATAGAATGTGTTATAGGTTTTTATCTTTATATAAAGTAAGAAAATGAGTCTTATTCTGAAATCACTGTGGCCCTTATGACCATTGCAGGCATGTTAAAGTGGAGATTTGAAAACCTATTTCAATATATAGAAGAGACAGGGCAATAAAGAGTTACCAAAGAATTACGGTAAGAAAGGAAAAAAAAAAAAAAACTTTACCCATGTAGATGTTGAGGTCATATCCTGACCAAAGGAGGAAGTAACAGATCCCTAGGTTTAAACTTATCTGATGCTGTACATCACCTACGGCACACTACTGACTCTTTTCAGTTGTTTCTGTAAGAGCAAAGTGCACTCACTAGGAGTAGTCTGAATTCAAAATGCTGAAGAGAAAACCATCTAATGTTTCAGAGAAGGAGAAACATCAAAAACCAAAGGTAAGGTAATTTCATATACAGTTTAATAAACCCAAACCTTTTACAGAAAACACACACACACACACACACACACACACACACACACACACACAATGTTCTTACCTATCAGTCATAAGTCAATTTGAACATAGAGTTGAATACTTCATGGCAAATATGGGAAAAACTTGAATTACAAAGTTAGATGTTAACATCTGACAAATATTGTTTCTGCAGTTTTGTCTTACATTTATGTGATCATTTACATATATAACTGATGTTTGAGTTTAGATCACCAACTTCATGTATATTAGTTTGGTGGTCTCTGAGAGGGTGATATTATGAAATCTTGCACAATTTTTAGAAATAAGAGGTTGTCACTGTCTATTTGACAGTCTGCTAAAGGACTTATCACTTAAGAACTTAGCTTATCTTAATATATTTAAATATGATTATAAATAAGGTTGTAAAATGGAGATACTTTTATTAAACACATTGATTTTTATGTTAAAATTTTAATAGCTTGTTATAGAGATGTTTTTCCTACTTACTCTTTTGAACTAACATTGTTACTAGAGAGGATTGGACTGTGTTTTGAGAAACATCAAAACACCATCAATTGGTGTATTTGACAACTTAGTATTATGTAGAATGTTATTTTATTCATTTTTTTGTCATTGTTATTCTATTCATTTCATTGTCACTTAGGACACTGGATAACAAAATTTAGATTCTATTTTAGAACTCTAAAATCATTAAAACATAAAACAAAATATATATAAAATACCAATGTCAGAAATTTTCTCTAATACTTGTACATTTCTAGAGTTTTTTATGTAAATAAAATTTTTGATCTGTTTGTGAGACAGACAGTAACTGAGTTCAGATGTCTTTTTAAAGTATTGATTTATTGTTTGCTATTAAGCTTTATTTGTTAGGAACCCATTTTGAGAGAAATGGGTTGGGAATTGATTGTGACCTTTTGAATTGATAGAATATTGAACAAGGGTCAATATTTTGAAACTCTGGAATTTACTACACAACAACTCTTAAGGAAACAAGTTAATTATTTCCTTTTTATGGAAACTTAAAGTAAATGATTTTTAAAATCAATTCTTTCTGACATAAAAATGTGATAAAATGTAGACAAGAATCTTTAGTTTAAGATAAAGCTGAATGATTTTTGTCTCTTTTTTCCTAATAAAAATAAAAATTAGGTTAACATTTTCCAAAGAGTACAAAAACTTTAAAACCATTACTTATACTTCTAGGTAGGACTAATTTTATATAAAATTTACTTTATGAAATTCAAAACTGTCCATTTTCAAAGGACAGTACTAATTTGGGGAAAATTACAAAAGTTGATATTTAAAATTTTAAGTTACACTATCTGATGAACACTGTATTCTATAGTGAGTTACTATTTATGTCAATGAATTTTTCAAAATGATGCTTTATCATCATCATTTGGCTTAATAGCAGTAACTATTGTAATAATGTAAAATATTATTCCTCTTATTGACTGCCTCATTCATTAAATGAAAATATATTTGATGAAGCATATGTCAGAGAATAAAATATATGCTATAATATAGTCATATTGGAAACATTATCTTTTTATGAGTGATTTCTCATTTTCTTTAGACAGATGATTTCATCTATATGAATTTAAAAGGATATATGAGTTGATATGCACAAGTGTGTCTTCCTTAAATTCCAGCTCAGCTTGATATTTTCTTTTTAATACAGAAGTAGTCTTTTTCCAATTATTATGTCTTAAAAACAACTCCTTTTAATTCATATTTATTTTATTGTGCAAATTTCTCTGCACATTTTAGTACAAAAATCAGGGTCCATAGGGATGACAAAGATGGATGTTATCATGATCCCTACAGATAAATGGCTAAGAGAAAGAAGACAGCAAATCTCTTGATATACTGAGAGAGAGCATAAGGACTATGCCTAGATAGAACCACCAAGAAACTGGTATGAAATATGGGAAATCACTGCCTACTGATGACAGTTGCCATCTCTTGACATGGGAACTATTTGCACGATATTCTCAAAATTTCAGACAGGGAGTTCTTTTTTAAGTTATTAGTATAAATGCTAAAGTAGGTAATAGTGATAATGTTAAAAATGAGAGGACTATCATTTAATCATGTAGCTCCTGTTAAGTCTCATACATTATAGTTCAGGTGACCCAGTACCCAATTCAAATGCAATGCATATTATTCTTAATGTTACTTCAACTAAACATTATGACACTATTTATTTAAAAGGAGAATCAATGGGTACTAAGCAATAAATATGAGTAAGAAATTCTGGGGTGCTATTGCACAGTAGGATGAACATACATTATGATAAAGTACTATAAATTTCAAAAATCTAGAAGGAGTTTGAATGTTTTCATCATAAAGAAATGACTAATGTTTGAGGAGACAAATATGTTTAACTTGATTTCAATATTACACAGTGTATACATGTATCAAAACATCACATGATATCCATAGACATGGAAAATGTTTATGTTTTTATGTATCAGTTAAAAATAAATTGAAATTGAAAGAGGAAATAAGTGGAGGACTTCATTAGTAGTATTTTCATATAGGACCTATGGTTGTGAGAAGGTTAAAAGCCTTCATGAATGTAATATGCAGTAATGGATTTTATAAGAATCCTATATTCAAAATAATATACTATTTTCTTACATTCACAATATTTATTAATAAAATATCCATGAGTGTTTTTAAAAAGTAACCATGGTCTAGGCATACAGCTCAGTAGTAGAGTGCTTGCTTAGCATGCATGAGGCCCTGGGTTTGATCCCCAGCACTACAAAATAATAATAAATTACAGCTTCAACCACACATCTTCTAATAATTTTCTTAAAAAGTCAATCAAAACACCAAATACAATTTTGCCACCTGTAATTTTATGATTAATGACATTTTTTCCCTTTATGCTTCTCTTTCCCTATATTGGCTATGGGTTCTTTCCTTCAAATAGTGAATAAGTAAGACCAATAGAATTCAATTTTGTAGCATAGGCTGAGAGTCAGAGACCAGAGATATTCTGTAAGGCAATTTAAAAATCTTTGAAAAATTATTATATACTAAACTGGTTATGTACTGGAAAGTTAATAAAGTTTAATGTATGTTATAGAGGTAAGTTCCAATTTAAAAAGAAAATTGAGGAGTACTGGTTAAATATGTGAGATGTGTTAAAAAATAATCTTGTTTAGCATATTGTACCTTCCTTCTTGTATTCTGTTTTTTAGCTAGTTATCAATGATGTTCAATGCCCAATACTAACTGTGATTTTAGAACTTTAAAGCATATCCAGTGTTTATATTGAATGAAATATTATCATAGTACATTCTACAAATGCTTAAATTATTGAACATAATTTTGGTTTTTTTAGCTACTGTATTTTTGTTGCCTATATTCATTGATAGTTGATTATATTCCAATTGCTGTGTTCACAGATTTTGTACACTAATTTATTTAATATTTATAACAACTCTGTGAGAGAATCACTCCTATTTGGTTTCATAAATGAAGAGCCCATAACCTACAGAAGGTTAATTACCTTAAACAAAGACACATGATGAGATGAAGAATAAAACTGTGTCATGTGGAATACACATGATGGCAATCGCCAATATTGCTTTTCTCAATTATCCTGTCACCATTGTAAGCAAAAGAACTGTTGATGGTTTCCCTGTTTCTGTCTTCATTGTCAGATAAATTCAAAGGGACCAAGGAGAGCATTATCTTTAAGAGCCTTTGTACTTCAGAAAAGAATTTAAGGGTCCTTCATGTCTTTCTCCAAATGCAGGAGATCAGTCTATGAAATCTCCCAGGTATCCATCCACCCAAATTTAAACAAGTGGAATTGATAAAACAAAAACAAAAATTACAACTTTCTTATTATTGAACTAGTTAAAAAAATGGGACCTAATGCTGAACCAAGCTTAACCATGCATTTTCCTACTGGAACTAGCTTAGCACCTTCAGTGTAGTAAGCTCTCAACAAATATTTGTAAAGTGAAGAAAGTTTCTTGAGTCTACTACATTAAGCTTGGTTCAAGGGTGGACACTTACTGTTGCTGTGTACTTTCATAATTCTTGGTAGCTGAACTGTTAGTTTAATGTAAAAAGTTTGTGCATAAATAGAACTGTGATTCCTTTATCGTTTTATTTTAAGAATTCCACTATAACAAAGGTTGTGCAAGAAGCCCTAGAGAGGCTTATTGTTACATAATAGCAGACCTTTGTTCCAGGTTAGAGAAAATGGTAGAAACTTCTAAAATAAAAAAGGAATAGACTGTACAAACAAAACTTGGAAGCTTTAATTAGATTAACTTGGCCTTTATTTGGCCAGGACTAATGATGTGTGTTAATAAATTTTAACTGAGGTTTTCTTTGAGTTAAGGAAATTCCAGTACCACTGTTATTGTAAAGGGAAACATTGGAATAATGGCACTTCTTGAAATAGCTTTTTTTTTTTTTTACTGCTCTTTTTAATCTAAAGTGCATACTAAATGAGACACCATTAGTGTCACAGATGCTAATTTTCACTAGCAATGACTGAAGTGGCATTCTTTCCCATTTGCATTTGATCTTAGCAATGATGAGAGGTGATGAGTTGATTATGAGCTGTTTTCACTGTACTGCCCGCTGTGCAAATTTATGCTCCTAGACAAGGATGACACATAGTTGTGGCATTAAAGAGCTTTCTTCATTGCTTTTTGTATCCAGAATGTTAAAATGTATTTTAACTCTTATGTAACCAGGTATAAAAAAGAGAAGTATTTACATGTATTGGCATTTACTTGAAGCCAGGAACTTACAGGAGGGGTTTGTGTTCATTAACATTTTAAATTTTCTCCAGACCCTTATGATATGGGCATTGTTTTTTCTTCCAATTTATAAGGGAGAAAACAGTTCTATAGTTGTGATATATTTTGCCTATGGTATCATAGCTGATAAAAATCATTGATTTGTGATTCATGGAACAGTTTTTCTGCTTTAAAATTTGCCCCACAAATACTCCTGTTGCTTTTTCATTATGGCTGTAAATTCTTAGACATTAAATTAATTTATTTGACTTTTTAAATTAAGTTATTGGAATATAGGTAATATGTTAAATTCACTCTTTTCCTTTTCTCACTTAAAAAAATGTGGGCATGAATAAATTATATAGTTTTATCTTTGGTCATTACTTCCATCCCTTCAAAAAAAATCTCCCCAAAGGTTCTCTTCTCATATGCATTAACTCAGTATTTATCTCATATTTGTTTTCCAAAAAAGAAAAAAAAAACAAGAAGTAAATTACATTGCAAACGTAGAATAAAATAAGACAAATCAGGAGAAAGTGGAGTATAGACCATATATTAAAAGATAGACCAGGATTGGATATCTGAAATTGAATTGAATGTGGTACTAGGTTTGTGATACTCAATGTTGTCCTATGGACCATTGACATACCAGGTATTAGTAATGCAGATTCTTTGGCTTGCCAGGCCTACTAAATCAGAATATACATTTTAACCAGACAGTCAGGAATTCTGTGGGCATTTTAAAAATCAGAAATGTTGTTCCATATTGATGATTCTCAACTTAGGTTGAACATCTAAATCACGGAAGAGCTTTTTAAAAAAATACTGATGATTGGATTCCATCCCCAAATATTCTGATTTACCTAATAAAGATTATGGCAGGGAATCAAGAATATTTAAATTTTTCCAACCAGACATTGTTTTTTTTCCTACTTTTCTCCTCAAAACACTTAGAAATTAATTCAATAATCCTTTCACTCATTCATTCTTCAATGCAACAAGTATCTATTGAGTTCTCATTTGGGGCAATATGGCCTATATACTTAGGGACACAGAAGTGAACAAAACATAGATCCCTGCCCTAGTAGGTCTTATACATACTGAGGATGATAGACAGTGAATGAGCTAACTTAGATATATAGCTTGCTAGGCAATCATAAGTGCCAAGTAGAAAAAAAAAATATGGGGAAGAGGGATCCAAAAACCTAGGATTAGGGAAGACTTTATGACAATGGGCCATTGGACTAAGGACCTGAAAAAAAAAAAAAAAAAGGAAGAAACTGGCAATGGGATTGGCAGAGAAAAGTATATTCATGACAGAAGGAGGAGTAACTGTCCTTCATGTGTTTGAAAAATGGAGCATAGTACAAGAGAAAGAGTAACATAGTACAAAGAGAAAGAGCTGGAGCAAAGCAAACTTTATAGGTTGATAAACTGATTTTGAATAGAATTGGAAGATTTTGAGAAGTGACAAGATCTAGCTTAAAGTTTAGAGCATTTATTCTGGTTTTTCTGTTTCAAATGCACTAAAGGGACTGAGAGAGGAAAGGAGGAGACTAGTTAGGAGGTTGTAAAGAAACCAGGCAGACAAGGCAAGGAGCAGGGCAAGTGGGCTCTTGAGAAGGCTTGCGGATCAATTGAGAAGGCTTTGGGATCAATTTATACATATATTTTCCCTTTGAATATGTAAGGAAAACTTACCAAATGCATTTTAAAGATGGTAGATATAAAGGTTGCCCCTACCTTGTACCATTCTTGCCTTCAGATGGTGCCTACCTTTCAAGAAGAAATGAAACCCTTCAATGTGCTCTTCACAGCTTCCAAAAATTCACCCCAACATTGATGTGCCTCTTTCCAAAGGCTTTTGCTTCTTATTTCAAAATAAAAATTTTTTTGGACTTGATTTTAATTTTCAGATCACTTCAAATTCAAAAGAATGAAGCCATTAATTTGCTAATTTCACCATATTAAAATGATTTAAAATGTTAAATAAATTTTAACCATGAACAACTCTCTCTGAAAAAGTACTAATTCATTATAGCTTTTCCATTTTATGTAATATGAATTTGTAATCAAGTTTTTTATCCCAAGAAGTTGTCCAAAAGTTTGGGACCAAATAGATTGAGAAGTGCCTAGACAATAATATACAGAAAGATCAGAAGATAAATGGCTAGGAGAAATGACAGAATGCAGTCTCACCTTTGTTTTGCAATTTAGATAGTATATCTTATAGGAAGAGTATAAATTCACTACCTTGACTACTAATGCACCTGATTTGATAAAAATTAACTTAATCAGGCTTTGTTATTCATGAAGATTTGTGTGTGTGTGTGTGTGTGTGTGTGTGTGTGTTGTGTGTGTGTGTTTAAACCAAGTCCATACTCTACATATCTGATTTTCAAATTTAGCATTACCAAACTGATCCATTTTTCCTTCTTGGTAGTATTAAGTATTCAGGTGAACTTTTAACAAGAAGACATTTATATTAGCTTCTTAGTTGGGAACAAAAATGTCCTTCATTAAGAACTAATTAATAAGGACAGAAGTCTTTGAACTTCATCTGTGATAGATGAAGGAATTCTCCTGTAGAACCATTTGTCACAAACACTGGCTAAAGCCCCTTTTCTCATGTGAAGAGCTTTGAAAATTGACACCTTGTCTGCATTAATTTGTTGGGGTTATTATAACAAAATACCACAAATTGGGTGGCTTATAAAACAGGAATTTATTTTTTTTCACAGTTTGAAATTTGGAAGTCCAAAATTAAGGCGCTAGTAGGGTTGGTATCCCCTGAGAGCAATAAGAAAAAGATCTATCCCAGGCCTTTCTTTTGGGCCTGAAAATGGCCACCCTCCTCCTACTGTGTCTTCCTCTGTGCATGCATGCCCCTGATATCTCTCTCTCTCTCTCTCTCTCTCTCTCTCTCTCTCTCTCTCTGTGTATCCTGATATCATCTGTGTGTGTGTCCTGATATGAGAATTCCAGTAGGATTGAATTATGACACACCCTGATGACCACATTTTTAACTTAATTATCACTTTTGATGTCTTATCTTCACATATAGTGGCCTTCTAAGGTACCAAGTGAGAGTTAGCACACAAATATATGGATTTTGGGGGAAACAACTCAGCTGCTACTAACTAGGGTAAGAACTTAATTTTCAGCTGTATCATTCCTTCCAGTGACCTTAGATCGCTCACCTCTTTCAGTTGACCCTCTGATGCCAGCCCACATTTTTGGACTTCCCACTGAAATCCCCCCACTTTTCATACAATCTCCAGTATTCTGTTGTTGTTGTTCTTTTCTTTCTCTCAGCCATATATACCTCTATTATGTCCCCATAGGCCTCCATTGGGAATCATTTGAAAATTAACAAAAATAAAACATCTGTTCTACCCCCTGTACCAGTGCTTTTTGACCACATATTAGAATCATCTGGGGTGCTTTTCATAGATACCTGTCTATGCCCCGATACCAGGTATTCCAGGTGAGGTCCATGCTATTGATGCTCTGCCCACTCATGCTCTTCTGTTCTGTTTCCCTTAGCCTAGAAGGCCTCTGTACATTTTTTTCCAACTCATGTACTCATCAATTTGAGTATGTAGCTGGACTGTCATCCTCTCAGGAAAACCCTGAATGGTTAGCCAAAGGCAGAGTATTGGGGCACAGTCTGGCAGAATATTAGGAAACATGGACTAAGCTCATATAGGCTTGGGTTTTAAGGTCCTAACCAGGGGGGCATTGAACATTTTATTAAACCTCTTTTAAGCCTTAGTGTTGTAATCAGGAAAAGGAGAAGCATTGAAATGTGTCACATAAGGTAGATGTGAGAATTAAACTAATTAGCACATGTAAATTTCCTACCTATAGTGTATATCTGCTTAATAATCTCTCCCTCTCTTTTCTAATTTCATAGTACTTGTTCCACACCTCTACTTCTTCTTTTGCCACAGTTTATTTCATTATGTTCTACCAATTAGATCCACTATCAAGAATAAGTGATATGTCTTATTCATATCTGTATCCCTGGGATTTGGGGGGATTCAAGAGGGAATAAACAGAGTCTGTCTGACTTCCAGATTCCATGTGCTTTCTATTACATATTGGCTGCCACCAAAAACATTTATAGAACAGAGAATAGTAGTGATTTCGCAATGTATTTATAATGAGTGTGGAATGACTAATGGGTAATCTTACTCATTTACAGAAGTAACTACTGTAGAGCACAGTTTGTAAATGGGTCAGTGATAAGGATCTGGTAACACCCACATCAGAACAAAGCAACCGTTTCTAGAAACAGAATGTAATGAAACAAAATAATAATCAAACATTATAATCTAACTGAAGGACAAAAAACGAGTTAGCCAAAGGGTCTTGCTTAGAAATGTGTGGGAGAGTAGAAATTTGCCACTGTGTGTACAGAAAAATACAGAGTAGCTAAAGCAAATATCCCATTTAACTCAGCAGACTTTTTAACTTAGATGAGATGTGTACTTCAGGCTATTATGATAATTCCACATTTCTAGCCTTGATACCACCTAATTGACTTCACTGTGACTCTACTATACAAATCAAGTAAACTTTCACCCATGATCTGGTATCTCATATACCATTTCTTCCAGGGAGACGATTCTTTGATCAAATAGAATATGCAATCCTCTTGGCAGAAGAATTTTTCATAGCAAATCAGTACTTCGTATTGCCATGTTTGGTACTTTATCAGTTTGTTTTATGAGTTTCCCAGAGGTGTTTTATTGCTCCAAGCTTGAAAAAGTTTCTGCACCTGTTGAGGGAAGGGCTCAGCATTGGACATAAAGACTTGATCAAAGTGTTGACACTCTAGGACTGACCTGAGTTGTCAACCAGTGTCACTTCCACTACCTTTTCTCTACATAACAAAGGGAAGACAAGTAAATAATGCATTTTTCCTATATTATTCATAATCTCAGTAAAGTTTCTAGTATAAGATTCAAGGCAGATTGCCTTGCATAAATTTTTGTTTTATAACACATAGTGATATGATATTAGATATTCAGTTTCAAAAAGAAAATTGAAATTTTCTGACTACTTTGCACTGTTACAGCTATGAAACTGACTTTCAAAATTAAGTAAAAGTAATAATAATAAAAACATGTAAGTAAATGTATAAAATTTGTTAACATTTATGGCTATATTTTCTTTATATTGTTTTTTATTGTATAGCCATTATCTTTTGTGTTTTGACAGATTTTTTATTTGTTTAAGCTAGGCTATCTACAAATATCAAATTACTTGAAAATTATGAATATCTCATTATAATTGCCTATTAATTTTAAATGTATCCTTTACCAATGAAACAAATATTTATAATTTAAAAAATATAGTTCTTGTGTCTAGGATAAAATATTTGCTTAGCATGTGTGAGGCCATGGTTTGGATCCCTAGCACTGCAAAACACACACACACACACACACACACACACACACACTTTTCAAAAACTGAATTCCTTTCCAACAGTACTATTATCATAAACTGAGTTTGTTTCTTTCACTACTATTTACCCTTCAATAGAATGAAATATTTATATGGTCAAATCCAAATTTGCTGAAAGGAAAGTAAGTGTAATCGACAACGAATAAGTTATAGAACGCAATCATCTTTTCCAAATATCCTAGTACAAATTTGCTCCTATTTTTTTCCACCCATACTTTCTCTGTTTGGTAGAACATACCATATATTTGCCCCACATAAACATGTCTGTTCTTACTAAGAAAAAAACGTTTAAATTCCTAGGCCTGGTGGCAGCGGGTGCTGCCTGAGATGGGAATGTTTATAAGCTTTATGATATTAACTGCAGCACTCAACCTCAGGTGGCATAAAGCATGCAAAAAAGAACTTTCTGTCAGTTTTATTATTTCTAAAAAGGTTCCCCTTGAAGCAGAAGAGTGACCTTGCTCTGCTGAGCTGACATATGCCACTGGATTAATGGTTGAGCTCTGCTGGAGGGAAGCTCACGGAAACATTACAACTCCAGAAGCTGGGCTGGCGGTGACCATTAATCAGGGGGACCAAAATCATGCATCAAACACACTCATTTAAAAGTAGTAAAAATGACTTTAAAAAAAAAACTTTTTGAAAATTAGCTTATTGTTTGTCATTACTTGTGTTCAAGGAGATGGCTGCATGACTAAAATATCCCTTGGGGAGACCTTTAGAAAGGTTACTGTGTACCCAGAGGCCAAGTGAATGCAGAAGGCATTTAAGACTAATGGAAGTTACAAGGAGTTTTTATTCCAGAGAGTCAAATGGGAAAGTTTATTGAATGGATTCTGTTTTCCCAACTTAATTTTCAAAGGCTGTATTTAACTTTGATTTCAAAGTAATGTGTATTGTGTTTACCTCTTTATGAGTTTAATTTGATTTTAAAACTGGGGTGACTAAGTTGAGTGATAAAAACATGTAACTGATGAACTTACTAGGAAAATTTCAGGGACCTAAAGTTTGAATCAACAAATTCAGTCATTAAGTATATTAAAAAATATCTTAGGCTTAAAAATACTATACATCCTTCTTTTTATGTTACTTAATAAAACACTTTTAGGATAATTTTCTTTCTTCAAATATTTAAAAGAATAAAGTACTCACATCTGAGATCCTGGAAGATATTATTCAATTTTACTAAGTAATTAATAAGTTGCTCTTGTTTTAAAAACCCCATTGATGCTAAAATTAAATGGACAAAATTTCAATTTTATGCTTTTAATAGTTTATTTTAGATTAATGATATCATGCATGACACATATAATTTTGTAATAGATTGCACAAATAGAAAAATCAAATACTTAGTAAGAAAAGCAGAGTCAATTTGATATTTAAGATTTCAGTTAGCGTACAGTAAGACCTGTTGTAATTATAATTTTAAAAAAATATTTTAAAAAAATAGATGACTTCTTTACCATGATCTTTAATTGTATCCTGTTTTATTAGCCATATCCTACACAAAATTACTTATTAGAATCACTTATTTACAGAATTAATTGAATTTTTTTAAAAGAGAGTGAGAGACAGAGAGAGAGAATATTTTTTTATTATTTATTTTTTTTAGTTTTCGGCGGACACAACATCTTTGTTTGTATGTGGTGCTGAGGATCGAACCCGGGCCTCACACATGCCAGGCGAGCGCGCTACCACTTGAGCCACATCCCCAGCCCCAAAATTATTTATTTTTGAAATTGAGCTATAGGAATAAAATAGTTGATAATGGTGTGAACAGTAAAAATATTTAATACCTGGTTGTAAATAGAAAAATGCAAAGAACAGAAAGTTTATTTCTAAATTTCTGAGATTTTTTTTTTGTAATTGGAAATTTGAATCACATTTCCTATATCAAAGTATCTATAAAATAAAATTAATGATACAAAATTATCTCAGGGAAATTACTTATATTAGGGTAGAGATGCAAATGCATGAAACATGTTACCTGTAGTTCCTCTTTTCTTTCCTTGCCACTTTCTTCCCAAACATCCCCACTATTTTGTAACTATTGCTCACATGATAAATCATGACCTCTTTAATGACTCTTTGCCTGAAAGTGGCCCCAGAGCCCTTCTCAACATATATCTTCATAAGGCTTTTAAACAAACTATCCAAGTTGGTGCAAGAATTAAAAACTTCTTGCCAATTTTGGGTTCAAGAGATAGTCCACATAAAGAACAGAAAATTCGACTGAAGTATTGCTGAACTAAATATAAAAACAATTTTCTAAATAACCAAAATGATAATGTTCATGAGAGACAGTGTTTCTTTCTCTTCCTCAAGTGTTTGGAAGGGAATTATATCAGGTATTTGACACATTTTGGTCATGTATGATCCTTTTTACATATAGTATGTGCTCTACCACTTTTTTTTGTTATTTTATCACTATTTTAGCAATTACCATCTTTAGATTTGGGGTTTTCTAAGGAGTTGCTTAGTCAACAAGTACACAATCTCCAAGACTAAATGCTTTTTGAAAATGTTTAAGCAAATTCAAATTATATTGAATTTAGCTAATTTCACTCCCTGAATCTGCAATATTATTGTACCATTCTGTAAACCAACTATGATTAATAGGCATAAACATGCAAAACCCTTTCATGTACTAATTTCTTCATCATTGCTATCTAAATAACTATTTGTAACTAAATAAGTATAGATTTTCAAATTGACATTTACTATACAGCTTAACTTTCCTTATTTTTGTTTACGTATAATTTGCTTGAAGGAAATTCTTTTTATATTTATGTACATTTCATTTGAACATGGCTCCATTGAGCTCTTATGGGTTGAAATGATTTGATCAATGGCACCAATAGAGGATAAATTTCTCCAGGATATGTTCTTATTTCATTCATACTGATAACTCTTCCTCAAATACAAATATTAGCCACACATTCCACTTTATTTATGTTGAATTGCACGACATAAAATATCCTGTTCTTTAATTAAACATCAACAAATTATTATTATCAGCTGTAATGTGATCAAGTTACAATTTGCTTTTGTGTAACTGTGAAAGGTATGATTTTTGGCATTTAACTTGTAGAATAATGTGGGATTTCTCCTCTGATCTGGTTTTGTCAAGTCTCATAACTGTGGGGTCTTTGTCTATAAGTGCTAGAATACTTAAGAGTAGGGGTAATAAATGTGCATTAAAATGACATTGGTAAATGGCTTTACAGGGAAGGTGGAACTTAGTTCTGCCCTTGAAGAATGGGCTAGGTTTGAGTAGGTGGATGAAAAGAAGACCAACATTCCTTGAAAGAAAAACAACATGAGCAACAGCTTAGAGAGCTAAATTATTTTATCTATGCTCATCAGCAAGATATGTGTCAGGTTCTGCATAAATAGATTGACTGGCATTGTGTGGTACCATGGGGAATCATAATGTGCTGCTTACTGAGTCTGAGCTTTGTCAACTAAAGGGCTACTTAAACACCCTGAGCCTTAGTTTTCCTCTCTACAAGCTGGAGAAATCAATATCTAGTGCAAAGGGATGAAAGTAGAAAGCATTCAACTTCAAAATGTGGGGGTTTTGGTACAGCTCAGGGTGGAGAGTTTGCCTAGCATGGGCCAGGCCTTGGAATCAATCCCCAGCACCATAAAAATAAATTAAAAATAAAAAGTAAAATAAGTCATAGTGTATAGTGAAATGAGACAGAGTGATAGTGATCTGCTTTTTTAATGAAATAATTAGAGACCAGCTTGGCATGGAGTTTGGCACATAGTGAGCTCTCAGTAATTGTCTTAGCAATGTAAAGCAAGTTTTGCACGTTGAAGGGAAGAATGAATGATGAGAATCAGTACTTTAGGAAAAGTAGTGATGTGGAGAAGCAAGATTTGGAGACAACAGAGCTGAAAGTTGTTGCATTGGTTCAGGAATTAGCAAATATTTGAGTAAAAGGAATAGGGGAGAAGGGCCAACAATAGAATTTGGAGAAAGAATTGAGCAGATGTGGAGGCTAGAAGACAGTGGCAGGGGGAGGGGGACATTATATTTTGTATTATTGTTCAAAAGTCCCAAAGAAAGCAGTGAACAAGTACAAGTTTTTACAGCACAGGGTGGAGTGTCCAGAGGTGGGTTTAAAGTAGATCCCCAGGGGTAGCAGCACATAAGCAGAGAGCTCCCTGTTAAGACACTGGCCCTCTCACCCAAAGGCAGGGGAAGAGTGACAATGGACTACAGCAGTTAGAAAAGTAGGTCATCCCACCATTTGACCCAGCTATTCCTCTTCTCAGACTATACCCAAAGGACCTAAAAACAGCATACTACAGAGATACAGGCACATCAATGTTTATAGCAGCACAATTCACAAGAGCTAGACTGTGGAGCCAACCTAGATGCCTTTCAATTGATGAATGGATAAAAAATATGTGGCATATATATACAATGGAATTATTACTCAGCACTAAAAAATAATAAGATCATGGCATTTGCTGGGAAATGGATGGCATTAGAGCAGATTATGCTAAGTGAAGTTAGCCAATCTCAAAAAAAAAAAAAAAAAAAACAAAAACAAATGCTGAATGTCTTCTCTGATATAAGGGGGGTGACTCAAATGGGGAAGAGAGGAAGAGCATGGGAAGAAGATTACCTCTACATAGGGAAGAGGGGTGGGAGAGAAAGGGAGGGAGAAAGGGAATTGCATGGATGGTGGAAGGATACCCTCATTGTTATACAAAATACATGTATGAAAATGTGAGAAAAAAAGAATAACATTACCCTAGATTAGGTGGAGAGAAGTGATGGGAGGGGAGGGGTTGGGGAGATAGGAAGGATAGTAGAATGAAACAGACATTATTATTACTGTGTGTATATATGTGACTGCATGACTAATGTGATTCTGCAACCTGTATACTCAGAAAAATGAGAAATTATATCCCATCTGATTCAAATGTATGATATGTCAAAAACATTGTACTGTCATGTGTAACTAAGTTTAAAAAAAAAAAGAGTATCCACAGTAGCCTTTCAGGGCAATATGTCCAAATCAATAGAAAAAGGCATTGATAATTCTCAGAATGGGAGATGGTACAGTTTCTTACAAAACTCTTATTCAATAATAAAATATTAATTAATTTTGAAAAAGAAAAGTGGGTTCTGTAGAGAAATTTCTGAATCTTTCAAAAACTTGATGCCATAAAGAATTCCAGATTGAAGATCAAGAGGGATCATTTACAGTACTTGTTAATATGTTCAGTAGTAAGAAAAAGAGAAAGATTAGAAAGCATAAAATGATAGTGTAGGAATAAGTGGTTCAAGTAGAATTTTATAAGAAAAAAATTTAAACAGTTTAGGGTAGTATAATCATAATCATTAGGATAGTATAATTAGAGTAGTATAATCATAAAGTATTTAAAACCTTTTCCTTTTTTGATATTCTATGGAGTTTTAAAGAATTGGTCATGTCATTGCCCTAAACTTTTGTCACATTATGTTTTTTACTTGAAAAAACTATTTAAAAGATCTCAAAATATTATTTCCAAACTCCTTTTAACTAAAGTATAAAATTATATTCGATGTTTAAAAGGGGAGCACGACTTAGAGTCTGGATGCAGTGTGAATAATAAGACATGGTTGTAAATTTTGCAGAGGTCTGATTGAGAATTTTAAGTATTTTTTTTAACTTGTAAAATTTGTTTTGTTACATTAAATAGGCTGATATGAATACCCACTTTTACAATTTATGGATCATTCTGTCTTGAATTTTTTTTTTTCTTTTTTCCTTCTAGTATCCCCGCCTCCATGCTCTTTGGGTAATTTGTAAGGCACTTTCAGTTTTCAGAAATTATTTCAGTGGCACATCAACTTCTGAAAGTAACCTTTAGCATGGAAATTTTGACTAAACTTTAAGAAATACTACAGAATTAGAATTCCTCACTTCCTTTGGGCATATTATAGTTGACACAAAGGTACTGAATCAGAGAGCTTTTGTTCTTAGAAAAAAGATGAACATTGAAAATATTTAGGGCATTGATACACGTTTGAGCTTTGGCTTAATTCAAGGTGAAAATATTAATGTGGAAGGCAAGATTTTTTACTGCTGACGGCTTTTGAGCTTGCAGTTCCCTGACGTCCCACACAACTGTCTTCCACGAGCACCACATGATAGTGTAATTATTTAACACTGAGACAATTCTAACGGATTATTTTTAGTTAGTTAAATTCAATTCATACTCTTCAAAAGATCTTAGCACCTGAGTTAGTTAGAACAATTAAATCCTCGAATGCTTTTGGATAAAGTCTGACAAGCTTACTGAGACTTAGCATTTCATAATAGAATATTCATACAAGGGTGTGCTGAAAGAGAATTCTGATCTTCAAGAGCATATTACTAACCAACACTTTCTGGGCAATATTTAGAAGATGTGAGAACTTGTTGGCAGAGTGTGTATAATTTTTAATTTGCCAGTATATTTCAAAATACTGCAGATGTCTGACTCACATATGCAAATTTTTTCTTTGAAATAGACTGTGAAACTTTCCACCAGTATCTTACCTGAATAGTAAATGATGCTGGAGGTGAAGACCTCACAATTGGTGAATAGTTAAGAAAAAAATAAAAGCCAGTTCTGGTTTGGATTGAAAGCTTACTTCATTTTTCAAGAAACAGACTCTCTAGTTTCCTGCATGTTGGTAAAAGAAGGCTGGTCATTCTTTTAGGAAATCCACTTAGTTCCCTTCTTGCTATCAAGTTAACTTTGCCACACTTCCCATGCTGCTTAACCAGCATTTTTTTTTTTTTTTTTGAGAAAAAACCGACTAGATCAATGTTCTTTAATGGAGTAGCATGGTGGAAAATTTTTAAAAAGAAAATGTTTTTCCAGGTAGAGGTTTTGCAATAATTTCCTCATTGAGAAGGATGAAATGGTTTCTAAGAAACTGACAGTTTTATATCATAAAATGGCATTCAATAATTATTAAAATTATTCAAGAGGTGTGACTAATAAAAAAGAATCCTCTTACCTTCCTTTAGGTGATTCATTGCATCATGTAGGGAGATATATGCATGAATGTGTTCAAATATGACTCATGTTCAGCACTATTTTTGTGGAAGCCAAGTAGACCATATTAAAAAAAAGGTAATCTGTACTGTGTTATCACAGATCCACTTCATAAAGGCAATCAAAAACACATTTATATAAAAAAATTAGTTGTATCAAAGTAAATTTACATAAAAAATCTTTAATTTCTCTTTCAATTGTCTGTACTTTCAAATAACTAAAACTTAGGCAATATTATTATATTTTTTATAAATTGGTTCCCTAATTAACTTATAATATCATTAATTCTTAAAAAATATACACACATGTGTACATACACATACATACATACACACACACACACACACACACACACACACATACACACATTTTTAACCCAGCATTTTACATTGGAAAATTTCAAGCATATATAAAAGTAGATGGTAGTACAGTTTACCCTATATATTATACACCACCTGGCTAATCATTAAATAAAGGCCAATTGTGTTTTTATGCCCAAACACTGGCTGCACCTCACTAGATTTTTTTTTGACTTAAAAAAAATAACAGTACTACTTCAATGCAAAATTTCTTCTTGGATGTTTTTAGTACAGAAATTTATTTGATATGTATCAAAACAAGATTCCCAGTTGTATTTGGTTGATATAACACTTAGAGTCTCTTAATTTATACTTTATGTGTCCTCTTTTATTTCTTTCTATTGATTAGCTTAAAAAACCTTGTCATCTGTCATGTAGTTATGTAGTTTCTCCTTGTCTAGGTTTTTTCTGATTGATTGCATCCTCTTGGTGACATTTAACATGCTCCTCTGTTTCTGTATTAGCTGAATCTGGTAGCTTGGAGTGATTTCTCCTTTCCCTTCTCTCCCCTACCCCCCCCCCCCCTCTCCTCTCCTGGCCTCTAAAGAATATTTAATTAGTGGTCTTAAATGCTTCCTTTACAAAGTACATATTCTGGTTGTCTGTCTTTTAGTGGTCATTGATAATCATTGACTAGATCCAATACTATATTAGGGATTTACAAAATGATAATTTTGTAGTTTTGACATTTTTAATTGATGAAATTTGAATATACACATATACAGAGTAATTTTCCATGATCAGTTGTTTAGCTACTCTGAAATGCACTTTATACAGAAAAGACAGATTAAGTATTTACTTTTATTTGCTAGTTTTCAAAAATATAACTGTAACATTTCCAAAAATAATCACTGCTATTTTTCTTTGCGGTATAAATACGAACCCATGAATTTTGACATGTTAGATATATTGAAGTTATTATTTTTACTAATACTGAAATTGGCCATATTTTGATACAATTCACCCCAGTAAGAATTTTCACTATGGACCCTAAATTTTTTGGAAAATGTATTCGTTTTATGGTATAATAAGGTGTCCAGAATCAACTAGTATTATTTTCTGTCTCATCCTGGTAAAAGAGACCTGGTTCCTTTGAAAAAAAATGTATCTAGAGTCTACTATCTAGACACTAGAAGTGACACAACACTGAATTCTGATTGTTCCAAATCTTTTCAAGTAGGCAGAGCTAGGAAACATATTTTTTAAAGAGGAAATATGCCATGAATGCTCACAATGTTTTCAATTGCAATTTAATACTGTAGGTTTTTTTTAATCAAAACATTAGATTTTATATATGCTTTTCTCATATACTGAGAATCTTCATTATGAATGTCATTAACATTATTATTTTTATTGTCACTCAACATGTATACCTGTATATACCAATACTATTAATAACAATGTTATTATTGAAAACAAGTTAAGATTTATTTTGTCATTAGTTTTTGTCCTTGAGATACATGCTATTATGTAGAGACCATCAATTTACTGTGTTTTAAAACCACTTAAAGTAATTCCTTTTTTTGAACAGCCAATTCAATATAGAATTAGATTCATTTGTTTCATTTTGATTTTGAAATTTTAGGGATATTTTTATATTGATTTAATTCGGTTTATAATAAATGGAATATTTACATGGCTTTGAAGTTAAATCTAGAAAATAAAAATACATATCCAGAGTATTTTCTTTCCTATCCCCTTTATCCTGTTTGTTTTGCCTTATATCATGAAGAAATAAAAATATATACCTGCCTGTATTAGAAAACACATATATTTCCACACTGAGATAAATTAGAGCCACTCTGTACATTTCTGCATTTTGCTTTGTTAACTTACACTGTATAGAGATTATTCCATTGCATTCTTCAAATATGTGTTTCAATTTTTTTGTTTTACTGCTGCCTACATTTCCATGGTGTTTATTTACTATACATTATTCAGTCAAACCCCCTTTGATAAACTTTGGGGTTTTTGGCTTCTTCATAAAAGTTCTAGAATGAGTGTGGGTTTGTAAATCAATTCACATCCAATTGTATCTCTGATGTAGACACTTGAAAACTTAATTGTTAGCACAAAGGGAAAACACATACATAAATTTTTAAAATAATGCTAAATGTTCTTCATAGATGTTTCTCTATTTTACAAATGAATTTCTAACTTTATAAGAAACAACTGTATACATTTTATTTTTGGGTGGGGGTAGGGCTATTTGTTTATTTAATAGCTTTGTTTTGATGGGAGTTTCTGTCATCAATAGTATTTGCTAAATCTAATTTGTTGTGAGTATATGATGCAAAATTATCAATATTCAAATATATTCTCTGCTGGGTATATGCCTATAATCTCAATAAATTGGGAGATTGGAACAGGATGATCACAAGTTCAAGGCCAATCTCAGCAACTTAGATTCTGTCTCAAAAACAAAAAAAAAAATTTTAAGGGCTGGGGTATAGCTCAGTGATAGAGCACTCCTGAGTTCAATACTTAGTACCACAAAAAAATAAAACAAAAAGACCCACATTCTCATTTATTAATATTATAGTAGAAGCAGATTTTGCATCCACATGATTCACATTTTCATAAAAAATCTTGACAGTAAAAATTATAAATTTGTTCCTTGATCATACCTCATAATGAATATTAACCCCTTTGCATTATAAGCTATAACCTATAAACACATTATGACAGCATCTCTGAAAGTCCCTGACTTTTAAACCAGAGAATAATGAAATATTTTAAATGTCTTCTTAAGTACATAGATATGTTTCTTAACAGTCTCTTAGAAAAGACTGATAGACTTCTTTGGCTTCAATTTGTTGAATTATTAGCAATGAGATGACTGGCAAAACCCAAAGTAATAGTCTTGTATCTTTCTTAAACCACTACTCCTAAATCTGCTTTCTTTATTGATATAATGGGGGGAGAATTAATTTTAAAAGGTGGTGACTATTGATTACTTAATGGAAAAAGATAGTGTAAAAAACGCTGAAGGAGTCTATTCTTCTGTGCCCTCCTGTGCAATAGGACCCATTATCCAGTAGTGGAAATCATTCCATAACTCCCATTAATATTTGATAGGCAGGAGGCAGGCACAATGTAGACTACAAAATTGACATAGGAGTGGGCTACAATAGGCCATAAGAATATTTTAGGTCTATGAAAAGGTAATAGATTTCCCCATGTCTGGATTGTTTATAAGCAGGAGAACAGCACTCTCAATTCCCTTCTGTGATGCCCGAGCAATGACAGCCTGCTACAAATGCCCAGTAGGCAAGGTGAAGTAGTTAACACTTTGGGCAGTGTCTCTAGGCCTAAAATGTCTTGGTATTTTCCAGTGTGGGTCTCAATTTCAGGCTCTCTTCCTCTCCTCTTACCACAAGCAAGAAGGGCTGAAGGGCTTATTCAGCAGGACTGGCAAGTCAGTGAGAGGCGTTAATTGTATCTAACACAGCCATCATCCTTGGGGTGATAATCAGCAGCACAGAGTCTATCAGCTCACCCCTTGTCACATGTCAGGATCTTTTAATTTCAGCTCATTTTAAAAGGAAGCCAGGAGTTTTAAAGATAGCTAGTGGGGAGACATGAGTATTAGAGTGCTTCTAAGGACTAGGGGCCTTTGAAGCTGACTTAAGCTGAAATGGGCTATGATTTCTGGAAGGACAATACAAGCTCCTATAGATTACTGACTCCCATTATTACTTTTACATTCTACTGGGTTATTTTTTCAGTACCATTGGCTTATTTTTAAAGTATGATAAACTTGAAATGAGATAAAGTAGCTAAGATAGGACATAAAGGTATACAAAGACCAGATAACTACCATCCCAAACAATGCATAAAATTAAGTAGAGCGTAAAGAAATAACAATTTTTTGATTCAATGACTAAAAAATTTTGAAAATGTGTTGAAGAGATCCACATACTTGGTAGCATGTCAGGATTGTTTGTAATTACCTGCCTAGAATGAGTTGCACAAGAATAAAAATTTAGCTTTGTAAGGGAAAAGGTATCCAAGGGAACAGTCTCTTATTAACATATTGAGCTTTTTCTTAAAACCAGTGAATGAAATTGACCTAGAGGTCCCATTATAATTCCATGTGAAATGTGGAAAAATTCAGTTTTACTCACAATTTTAGATGGTACATGCCTTCAATTTATTAATAGATCTATGTATATGCATTCTCTTTCTCCACCTAGTAAATAATTTCAAAATATCAAGATTTAAGAATAGGAAATGCAACTGCGTTCATTTTTTTAATGAAATTTGATCTCTGATTGTGCATCTACTCATAAATGTGTTCTTTGTTTTATCATTGCTATTTATTGGTTGGTTGGTTGATACTACTGCCATTACCTGCTAGAAGTAGTGTTTAGCTCATTTAAAGAAGGTTCAGTCTAGAATTCACAGATTCTTCAGGGGCTACCCTCAAGAGTAAAAGTAATTCTCTAAGTTAAAAATAATTTAACAGAGATTTTTCTCCCAGGTGCTAAACATTATGACATAAAGCATAGGAAGACATCTTATCAACTATAAATATAAAAAGGTTAATAATATTTATAACTTCAATGTCTTTGATCTTCCAGGGAAGAGTTTTTTATAGCCTATATATGCAAGAGACAGTGCTTATTAAACTATAATGAAATGTTGTTATGATTTTCAGTCGTGAAAGTCACAACCCCTAAATTTCCTTGCCTTTTCTTTTCCAATTTTTTAGCGCAGCAGCAGTTTTGGGAATTTTGATCGTTTTCGGAATAATTCCATATCAAAACCAGATGATTCAACTGAGGTTAGTATTTTATTCTATATTTATAAATGTTATGCACATACTTTCTAACATTATGAAAACAGTACTTTTGCAAAGTAAAGTATGAAAAATAAAAACATTTTTAAATCATAGCGTTCCCATATTTTTTGGAATAAATGAACAAACAACATGATACCTCCTATCATACTGGGCATTAAGGTAAAAACTAAGATGGCTAAAAGATGTTCAGGAAGGTAAAATATGAATATAAGAAGATAGTTGCAATTTACAGTGACACTGAAAATTCCAAATTTCCTGAGCACTTCCATCATAATACGTGTGTGTGCGTGTGTGTGTTGTTGTTGTTGTAATGGTTTTAAATTAGGAATTGATTAAGTGGCTTAGCTGTGAATTTGTTAAGGAGAGCATACAACTACTCAAATGCACCCTCAGAATCCTACTATATTCATTGATATGTCTCATCAGTGACCATTACATACACATCTGTAAACCATGCACACTTTTAAGCTTAAGAAAGCTTCCCATAAATTACATTTATAAAATACTATGTTAATAATGCCAATAATATATATTTAATTGAGCATTTACCATGTGGTAAGAATAATATAAACACTTTCCTTACCTACAACATAGAAACTATTATATTTCTATCTTACTGTTGAAGAAGTATTCTTGCTTCATGGAGTAAAATTACTTTTACATTTCAGAGTTAGTAAATGACAAAGGCAGAACTCAACCTCTTCTCTGACTCCAAAGCTTGCCATTTTGTTATACTATCTCATTAGCTAGGGATAACCTGTGATGTGTGATTAAAGAAAAGTACAATAACTAATAAAAGAATAGAAAGGAGGCATACATGCTGAGAAAATTAAAAATACATATTTATCATTTTGCCTGACTCAGCAACCTCACCAATGACGCTTTATTTTAAAGTAACAGATATTCCGCACAAAAGAAATGGAAATAAATTGATAACAATGACCATTAGTAATTCATAAATACATCCATTCATATATATATATGCATGAATATATATATATATATATATATATATATATATATGTATATATATATATATGACTACTCAAATGCATCCTCAAAGTCCTACTATATGCATTGAAATGTCTCATCAGTGACCATTACATACATATTTGTAAGCTATGAACACTTTCAAGCTTAAGAAAAGTTGAAAGAGACAGAGAAGCCTTATAAGACTTTTGTTTTCAGTTTGCATCTTGTATAAACTTTTAATTCTCCATAATCATACATAACTATGTTCAAACATTATCTAATTTATAATTCTAGACTTAACTCATAAATGTAACCCAGACTTATTCAGAGTCATTGACAAATTATAATGGCTGAATAATTTGTGAAAGTATTTAGTGAACGTGATGAAATAATTTGCATACTTTTCAGAAACACAGCATTCATCCTCCTTCCATTCAACTAATTCATATCAAACTCCGTGACAGAATTCCCAACAGGCACTCAGGAAGTACGATGGCAATAATAGATGAAAATGCTTACTTATTTCATGATGCCTGAAGTCTAGAGGGGGACACATATTTTTAAAAGGCAGAAACAAAAACAAAGCTGTAACTAAATACTTAAATAAAAATGTAGCTTAGGCTATGAAGAGCAGCATCAAAAAATGTAAACACTTAAAATATATGGAGATAATTTCTTTGAAGCTTCTGTAAATAATGGTAGAAAAACTGAAAAAAAAAAATCTGTAGTACATTTCCTGAAGCTTAGAGAATAACTTAAAATCAGTTGTAATAAAAAATTTTCACATTTGTTTTAGTTAGTAAAATAGTCTTACAATGAACACAGAGAAAGTTTAAGCAGAGAGAAGAAAGAAAAACTCTAACAGTTTAAAGTGCTTCCAAATTATATTTTATTCAGGGCTTTTGAATTAAGCAAAGAATCTTTGCCTTTATAACCTTGAATGTAGAAATTAATAATTTCTACAATGAGGGCTTAAATTGGCTGTCCATTCATATTTATCATAGGCAATTTGGGGTAAGATATCAAGCAAAACATAATATTGATTAATAATGATGCTAACTATGTGATTAAACTTTTATATTAAAATAGTCAAGTTCACTAAAGAGAAGTTTCCCATCTTTTTTTTTAATATTCAGAGAATGACTGGCTGTCCACCTATCAGGAATGGTGGGCAGTGCTAAGCCAGATGACCTACAAGTTTTGTTTCTTGCAAATCTCAGGTATTAAGGATAAGTATGTCCTCGGAAGGAGAAAAAATGCTTCGAAGTTCAACATAAAGAGTTCATTTATTTTAAAAATTTGAATCACCAGTTATATAAGTAGTCTAGATACTCAGAATAAAGAAAAGATAAAATCTTCAGGAACATGCATTAAATGGAAGATGCAGATAAGAATTAAATAACAAATATAGTATCAAGTATATCAAGTAACATTAGGTCCTTAGGACAAGAATAAGTCTGATTAAACAAACTGGATATATGGACAAATGGGGAGAGTGATCAATTAGAAAATTTCTCTCCTATTATGTGATATATGAATAGAAAGCTGGATGATTTAAGGAAGATCTGTGGTTATATCATGGTGAGAATCTGATAAAGTAAGCAAGGGGGCTAGGGTGGCAAAAAAAAAATTACTACACTTGTTTTCAAACATCTATGTATCAAAAATCACTTGAAAACGTTGTTAAAACACAAATTGTCCCCAAATATGTTGATGCTGCTGGTCCTGGGACCAAATTTTGATAACCATTATAATAGTAAGCAGGGGAAATGTAAGAAGCTACTAGGAGTAAGTGGGTAAGAATATTTTTTCAAAATGATTCTATATAACACAATATATAGCATTTTATAATATATAATATATTAATTATACTCCATCACATATTTTATATTATGTTATTGAGCTCTGTGGGCTGGAAACACTTTGTGTTTTATTCTGAGTTAGATGGGAAGTCATTGCTTTAATAAGTACCAGACAGAAGCAATTCAAACAAGAGAATTGATTATTAGTACAGCATATGAATTACATGAAGATTTCTCTACTAATAGATGGAGCCAATAATTTTTTTCCTCTACATTTTCTTCTTTTCGTTTAATGTGTTCTAATTAGTTATACATGACAATAGAATGTGTTTCAATTCATTGTACACAAATGGAGCACAACTTTTCATTTCTCTGATTGTACACGATGGAGAGTCATACCATATGTGCAGTCATACATGTACCTAGGGTAATGATGTTCATCTCATTCCATCATGCTCCCTCCCCTTCCCTCTCTTCCCTTTGCCCTGTCAAAATCCCTCCATTCTCCCCATGTCCTGTCCCCAATTATGGAGAGGTGGAGCCAAATAACTCTTACCATAGCTTGAGAATGTGTAAAATGTGCAAGTATACTCACCTGGCAAGGTGGAAAAAAATTAGTTTCTCAACTGATTTAACTAACTTCAGAACTTCTAAAAAATAGTCATAACAATCCCAATTTCTGTAAAAAACAAGACACTGTTATAATGCTCATTCAGCATATAAATGCTATAGCTTTTCTAAACTCTTCAATAAAATGTCTCCCATCTGAATAGACAAAAATCACTCAGTATGTGGTATTTTCTTCTATTTTTTTTTCATCTCAAAAACAAGATCTAAAATGATTCTTCAACAAAACTCTTCTAAAATAGCCAAAATACTCTAAAAAATAATTCAGATGTAGGTGCTGGGGTATATCTCAGCAGTAAAGTGGTTACTTAGCATATATGAGGCTCTGGGCTCAATCCCCAGCACCATAAAAAGAAAGAAAAAAAAATCAGATGTAAAGGTGAGAACCTTCATCATCACAAGTGTTAATTTTTGGGTTTGTAACACAAATAATAAGATAATCAGGTCTGAAAAACTTGAAATATATGTGGGTTTTGCCTATACTATTTGAAATTGTGAAGGTTAATGCACAGAATGTATGGAAAGTCCATGAATTCAGTCTTCTAACAAGATTTTCAAATCAATGTTCCTCACGTATTTATTGTTTCATCTTTCAAAAAATAATCCAAACTAGGCACCTGAATGGGAACCCACAACTGAAAGTGGAGAACAAAATAAAACTTCAAGTAATGGAGGAGGTCTAGGGAAAAAAATGAGAGGCATTTCATGGACCATGAAGAAAAAAGTGGGTAAAAAGTACATTAAGGCCCTTTCTGAGGAAAAGGTAAGTGCACCCTGTTAATCATTTCTTTTATTATTTTTTTTCCAAAAATATTCAACAGGTTCTTTTTCTAGATGTACATAAAGTATCAGTGCTTTATGAAGTACTTAAACATGTATTTTATCTCTCACTTATCATGCCCAAAAATTGGGTGGAAGAAAGTATAATTACTCTCAATTTAATAGAAGAAATTGATGTTCAGAAAGATCAGACATCTATATACACTGTGAAGAACAATGTCATTTAAGTTGTATTAAGCACCAGTACTTCATTCCTGTTTATTACAAAATAATATTCCATATTATAGGTAAACCACATTTTATATATTCATTCATAAGTTGATGAAGCATTGGGTTGTTTCTCCTTTGGGGCTCTTATGAATAATACTGATGTGAACATCTCTTTGCAATTATTTTTTTCAGGAATATTTTTGTTTCTTATTAATATATGTAACTGTGTTGATTATTTTGAGAAACCACCAAACCAATTTCCAAAGTAGCTGCATCATTTTACATTCCAACTAGCAATGTATAAAGTGTTTTGCTTTCTCCACATTCTTCCCAGCACTTGTTATTGTCTTTTTTCTTTTTTATGCTAGTCATCCTACGAGAGGTGAAGTAGAATCTCATTGTGATTTTACTTTACATTTCTGTTATGACTAATGATGTTGATCATCTTTCCATTTGCTTGTTAACCACATCTATATCTCTTTGGAGAGGTGTTAATTTAAATCCTTTGCCCAGTTTTTAATTGTGTTGTCTTTTTTAATTTTCCAGTTTTACATATTCTGGATAAAAGTCCTATTCTATGAATTACATTTTTAATATTTTTTGGTACTTTTTTTGATACCTGGGATTGAACCCAGAGGCATTTAACCACTAAGCCACATCCTCAGCCCATTTTATATTTTATTTAGATACAGGACCTCTCTAAGTTCCTTAGGACCTCACTAAATTGCTGAGACTGGTTTTGTGAGACCCTCCTGACTCAGCCTCCCACAACTTTGGGTGTGCACTACCACTGGTGTGTACCACCACACCCAACTTATATTTTTACTTTCTTAATAGCGTTGTTTACAGCATGAATGTTTACGATTTTGTTGCAGCCCATATGACCTATTCTTTGCTTTTGTCACTTGTACTTTGGTATAACACCTAAGAAACCAGTATTTAACATAAGGTCATAAAGATTTACCCTTATCTTTTCTTCTCAGAGATTTCTAATTTTAGCTCTTAAATTTTGGAGCATGATCCATTCTGAGTTAATGTGTTTATCTGCTGTGTGGAAAGAGTCCAACTTCATTCATTTGTAGAAATGCAGTTGCCCCAGCTTCATTTGTTGAAAAAGACTGTTCTTTCCCCCATTGTATTGTCGTAGTACCCAGTTTAAATCAATTGACTATAAATATATGGTTAAATGTATGGATCATAAACATATGAGTTTATTTATGGACTCTGAATTCTATTATGTTAATTTATAGGTCTTATGTCCATTTTCTTTTTTAACCCATTTTTATACAACTGTGTCCTTAGTACTCTATCACAATCAGGAGTAATCTCTGTGCTTCCAAACCTAATGATCATTTTTATTTCTTCTCACTTCACTTTTCAGCTGTATTTGACACAAGTGATGATATCCTTACATGTGTAGCATAATCTTTTCTCGGTTTCTTTGAGCATTCTTTTGGTCTTTCTTTTTCCTGGCTTTCTTTCTGAGGTTTGCTTTCTTTCTTTTATACCTCACAATGGGGACTAAATGTCAACATGTATTTTTCGGAGGGAACAAACAATACTCAAACTGTAACATTTTGCCTCCGACCCCAAGGTTCTTGATCTCTTCACAATGCATAGTACAGTCAATAAAGCAGAGTCCTGTACAAAGAGATCTAACTGGCGCTTCTCCACCATCACCACACAGTCTACAAAGTTCTTCATGAACTGGCACTAGTCCATTTCTCTGAACTCATGTATAAATACTGACCTTTCTCTTATGACAATAACCTTTACAATACAAGCTAATTCTGAGTTCAATTATGTTGTTCTTATTGCTTAGAAATCTACATTTAAACTTTCTCATAAATTACATCTTCTAATCATTCAGATCAATAATTCAGAACATGTTACCTTTTAGCAGAGTTCTTTGGAGGCTATTTTATCTAAATCAAACAAGCTTCCTAATCATCGAAGCTAATTCCTTCACATAATTTAGTTGTAGTTCCTTAATATCACTTATAATTTTCTGAAAATATTTTGCTTATTTTGTTTATGCATTCTTCCTTAAACACTTTAATTTTTAAAAATTTTTTTAGAGAGAGAAGGAGAGAGAGAGAGAATTTTTTTTAATATTTATTTTTTAGTTTTTGGTGGACACAACACCTTTATTTTACTTTTTTATGTGGTTCAGAGGATCAAACCCAGTGCCCTGCGCATGCCAGGCGAGCGTGCTATGGCTTGAGCCACATCCCCAGCCCCCTTAAACACTTTAAACGCATATACATGTATACATCCATAACCTAATGCACTAGAGTGTACTTCATTAGAGAAAGGACGCTGTTAGCCAACTGGTATTTATCATAGTATCCCCAGTTCCTAGAACAGTACTGTCTACCTAGGAGGTATGCTATAAAACTGCACTGAATGACTAAACGAATAATTAAAGCAATAGATAAAACTGAGACTAACACTGTATATTCTGAAGTTTTATCAATGTTTAGAAATGCTCAAAAATGGGAATATTGAATTACATTTGGATAAATATTAAGAAATTCACAGGCTTTGTCCAAAGTATCTAAATATGGAAAACATTTGGGATGTTTTCAAGGAAATGTAATTTGTTTTGAAATTGTCTGTCTTTCGTAATTTTATGCAAGATTTGCTTTTGACTTGACTAGGTGGCAAGCACGGTATGAGATTTGTAAAGCTTCTTAGATAAGCTTTGCTTTAGAATTGCAAAGTGTGCATGTTTTATTCATATCTAGTGATCTGGTAGAGCACAAATAACTGACATGAAACAACTGTGCAGGGTTTAAACCTGTAGTATCAGATCTCAAAGGATTAGTAATGGTGGTAAATAGATGAGAAAGAGAGCATACTGAAGTAAAAGTACTTTAACAGATATGGCTAGATGTTGATAAATCTAGTATTTCTGATTAAATAGTCTAATATGATATTTATTCTTATTTTCAAAAATGAGCCATTATAATTTCAGCTGAATTCCACAGTAAGCAGTGTCTCATCTAAGGAATTTTTTCAAGTATTCTCTAAAATGTTTTGCTAGAAATTGAACTAAAGATTAATGACTCTCATATTTTATGCTGATGTATTCCTAAGTATTTTGTTGCTAAAATATGTCTTGTTTGTTAAATCAATGCACACAGTGAACATCTCCATGGAAATCTGCTCTTAGCACTTAACCTCTGATATGTTTTTCTGAAGGATGGGGAAGATGGAGAGGATGCCCTCCCATGTCGGAATAGTGACCCCATGATTGGGACCCACACAGAGAAAGCCTCCCTCAAAGCCAGTGACTCCATGGATAGTCTCTACAGTGGGCAGAGCTCATCAAGTAAGGCTAATGAATAAGAAGAAGGATCCTAGATGTGAGCACTGGGTTAAATTAATTAAAAACAGCAAATCTGCCCTCTGGGGTTTATTTATCAAATTAACAACAAGGTTCCAGCTATTTGATTAGAGAAATAGTGAAAAGTAGGATGTTTTGAATCTATATATTCTTCAAAATGATGCACAATACATTAGACAGAATTATCCATCATTTTAAAACTTTTTAATGCTTCAGTCAGCAGGCCTCTTGGGAGTGTTCCTCAAAAATCTTGTGTTGGGTAATTAATTCTGAATCCCTAGAATAAAGTGTATGTTGGGGAAAACCAGCATTATCTTGAGTCAAAATGCTTAACGTGACATTAAATATTCAAATAAATAAAACCCTGTTCTTTGTCTCTCCCCCTCTCTTTTACCTTTAGTTTTCTTTTTCCCTGAAATGTTTTAAAAATTACAAGTCATTGACATCAATTCTGTTCTTTACTTTTTAGCAATAATGAGTAAAGAGTGAAGTAATATGTAAATACTAAATGTTGGAAATGTCACCAATTAGGTGACAAAAAGGAATCAGCAAGGGACCAACAAGGATTTTCTAATGAACACTGATATCTTTCTAAGAAGGAAATTAGTGAAGACTTAGTCACATTTCCTGCTACAATATTTAGATGAAACTACTGATAATGTATAGAACCTTATGACTTTTTATATGTAAGCTCCTCTAAAATCCTCTAATCTTTTCAGGATGTTTAAAAGTCCTTTTCCATTTCTTTTTAAATCAACTGCCTCTGTTATTTGAAGATGGATCATGAAGACTAGATGTTTCAAATATCCTAAATTTTATTCCTATTTTCCTATTGGCTATAGAACAGCTATTTTGTGAATAAATCTAATTCAGAGACATTTGCGGGATGTGCTCATGTGTGTGTGTAATTCAAATTTCACTAGTATGCATTTCTCTTGGAAGTTTTCAAATTCTAAATTGTGATGCTGAATGAGGGGGGAATTTTATTGACTATAATGTACCATGAAAATCCTGGACCTGGATTCATTGTTGAAGGGAGAATATGAGGAGCCAGTGGCCCTCCTAAGTGTTATCTTACACAACTTCATTTCTGTGAGTAGAGGCAACTCAGCAGTCTTTTATGCAAGTTTATATATACATGGAGATTCTTGAAAGATCTTATTTTATTTCCATAACGGATGATATTGAAACCCGAGCTGCTCCCTAAAGAGAAAAGGAAAAGACAGCCAGAAGGAGGAAGTAAAATGACACAGAGTAGGGGGCAAAGGAAGAAGCACTTCCACTGGGAACCAGCAAAATGGAATCTTTTCCAACTCTTGCCCCTGAGGTTCAAAATCAGAAAAGAAGGGGACCAGAAAAAACAAACAAAAAACAAGAATCTGAAGCAGTTTCAAAAGCTCGGTTTAAAACAGTTTCAAACCACTTAGGGATCCAGATATTGAGACCACTTCCTCTTTCCCTCACGCTTAGCCAACAGGCAAAAGTACCACCTTGTACGCAGAGATATTGCCTCAGAATGGACTTTGATACAAAATTAGGGACTCTAAGGGAGAGTTTTTGCTACAATTTTGATAAGTTACAGGGAACCTGGTAATGAAATGCTTTGACCATTCATGGTCAATAGCGCACAAAGATCAAACTGTTGCTATCAATTTCTGACTTGGTTCACGTGCATGAAAATTATCTGACTTGGTCAAGCGCTAACCATATACCTTGCTGCTCTTCAGTCAGTGTCCATTGCTTAGTACACCATGTGCTGGATCAAATCATAGCAAACAAAAGAAAAGAGAGTCTGGGTTAGTGATTGACAGTACCAGATGGCCAGGAAACAGGTCAGAAATAGCTCAGAAGACAGACGTCACTGATGGAATAGGAATGGAAGGTAAAACAAGACTGGCATCCATTGCTTCAGTGGCCAGATGAGTGTTCAGAATGCCAAAAGCCTTTGATAGGAGCTGTTGACCTCTACTTTTTTTCCAGGTGGAATAACAAGCTGTTCAGATAGTGCAAGTAACCGAGACAGCTTTCGACTGGATGATGATGGCCCCTACACAGGACCATTCTGTGGCCGTGCCAGAGTGCATACAGATTTCACTCCAAGTCCCTATGACACTGATTCCCTCAAAATCAAGGTGGGTCAACATCTTATTTGCCTTCTAAATCCTTTGTCAAATTCTTGTTGTATGATCCGTTTCAGGAAGTACAAGACGTAGAAAGTAGGGATGCATGTTCTTCCCAACAGTTGAACTGGGGACTGGCTTACAGTGGCAAAGATGTAGGAAAAAAGAAAAACTAGATGAGGTGGGATAATAGGGATCAAACCATGGGACATTAGCATAAGTTGCTGTTAGGTAGATTATACACATTCAAAATTTATGGTGCAGGGAAGGAATTGTCTACATTTTTCTGAAAACTGAAAGCCTCACAGATTGCAGGACATGCCCAGTTCTGCCTGATACTTGCTAGAGTAAAATTAATGAAGACAGAGGAAGAAAAGATAGAAAAATCAAGCAAAAGCCCAGTTGAGGAAAGGTCTTGTGAACTACTCTTGGCTGGGCAACTCCAGTGCATTTAAAGTTGGTTTCTATGAGTGACTAGAGATCTTTGTCCTCATAATACTCGCTCTTAAATTCCTTCCTTATGCATATTGTCATATAACAAATTGCCCCAAAGCCATAGGCTTCAAACAATGCAAATGCATTATTATATAACAGTCTCTATAGGCCATAAATCCGGGCATGACTCAGTTTAGTTCTCTGCTTAAGAAATCACCTAGGTAAAATCAAGGTGCCAGCCATGCTATAATCACTCCAGAGACTTGGGATCCTCTTTCAGGATCACTTGCTGTTGGAAAAATTCAGCTTCTTGTGGGTGTAGGACTGAACTCCCTGCCTTCTTCTTGGAGAGCAGCTGGAGACTTTCTCAGCCTGTAAATTCCACCAGCCATGGCCCTTCCTACAACATAGTTGTTTGTTTCTCAAGGCCAGAGGGAAAAGCTGACACATGCTTCAATATCTTTTCTTTAAAGGAATCCCATGTGATTAAGTCAGACCCACCTAATCTTAATTTTGATTAACTCAAAAGTCAACAAATTTAGTGCATTAATATATCTGTGGATTCACTTCTGTCATATAAGGTAATATAACCACATGTGTGAAATCCACAATGTTCATAACTTTGCTCACACCCATGAAAGGCAAGGCTATCTGCAATAGCTCAAATAGGAGAGAGCTTTATGCTAAAATACTTTATAGATAACATCTATAACATCTATACCTTTTAGTATCATAAAGCATTATATCTAAAAGGATATGAATTATATTTTTTATACTGTCAATACCAAACCATTGGTAACTAATGATTATGGTATACCATATTGTTGATATTAATAAGTATTGATATTATTATTTGACATGTAAGGCACTCAGCTCTTCTCTTTGTGCCTTCTGATGACATCAAGTCAGAGTGAGGTTAGAGGGAGCATAAGAAAAACATTTCCCCCCACAGTTATTCCCTTAGTCATTTATATGAAATGATTTGAAGTTCAAGTTCAAGACTTGGGGAAAGGATGTTTGTAGCCTAGAATGTGTTTTCAGGGGAGGGCAGAAAAGGGAATGCACACAAAGCTCTTTGACTCAGAACTGATTTTCAACTTCCTATCGTGAAATACCAGGCACCACTCTTGGTGTTTGTCTGAGGTGATTTTTGTGGATGTCTTATAGGATAAGGGTCCCATAGTTCTCACTAACGGTTGAAATGGTATTGTTTCAGCAAGATGAAATAGAGTCTATTCAGGTGGTTTGTGAGCTTTCCTGTAATGTACGAGTTTACAAATTTAAAGAACAATTACAAGTTTATAAACATATAAGTTTATAAGTTTAAAGAATTTAGTAAAGGTATGCCACTCACAGAAACTTCCTATATCTTCTGTACATTTCCTGGTCTGCTTAGGCATCTGGCCTACAATTTAATTTTCATAATTAAAAGGCAAAACAAAATAGACTAATAGCTTAGAGGTCCAGATAGCGAGATGATCACAAGTCAGAAAGATTGCATTTTTCAATTAAACTAAATTCTACCATTATAAATAAAATTTATGTTTTACACAAATTACAGATTCACAGATCAAAAGGAAAATACACAGTTAATAACAGACTTATGCTATGTTTGTTTAAGATAGATCCTTTAAGGCGGCAAAAATATTAGAATCAGTAATATCCTTTCTGAGGCAGAAAGTTATGTCTCAAAGGAGTAACTATGACTCTTTGGGTACTTATTTGCATAGAACTCAGTTATCTCTGCAAATATATATCACCAGGAGATTTCTCTTCTTGTCAATAACTGGCAACCTATAGACAAATATGATCTTAGGTATGAATAAGCAAAATACCACATGGTTTGACCATCCCAATGTACTTCACTCACGGTCCATTGAAACTTTGGAGGTCAATCTACATGTTACCGCCTCTTAATAAGAAGAGTAGCGGGGATAGGAAAGACGGTGGAATGAGATTAACATCATTACCCTAAGTACATGTATGAAGACACGAATGGTGTGACTCTACTTTGTGTACAACCATAGATATGAAAAATTGTGCTCTAAATGTGTAATATAAATTGTAATGCATTCTGCTGTCATGTATAACAACATAGAATAAATAAAAAATAAATAAATAAAATGAATAGCTCTAAAAAGTATGCCAATATCAATATAGAATTCTCCCACAATCCTTATGTTGGAGAAAAAAAAAGTAGCATTAGAACTTTAAGAATTAAGTAGACAATTTTGTGCACACATACTTTTGTGATGTGTTTCATAAGTTTGGCGTTTCATTATTTTGATGGATAAAGTACTTTACGTGGGTTTCTTTTGTACTCTACGTGAATTCTTTTCAGGTAAACTAGAATCATAGACATTCATAGACTTCTTTCTCTTTCCCTGTCCCCTGGACAGTCCCTCCAGTAATGATGGCTTGAGCCTTGCTACATATATGCTGCTTTGACAGTATAAATGAAATAGCGTCATTTTTAAGTTTAATTTGGACTTGTTCTGGTTCTGTCATTTAATTTGTGTAAGCTCTTGAGAAGTCATTTAATATCTCAATTTACCTTCCTATAATATTTATAATGATATTATACTTCATACATGTATCTATGAGGTTCCCTGTGAGCATAAAATTACTTAGTGTATGTGTTATATAAATTATGCTGTTTTCTATAAATACAAATTAAGTTGATGTGATAACTAAAACAGAAATGTGTTACAAGTGTATATAGGAGCTTTTTTTCCAAGCATGTTGAAGTGTTCATTACCAGTAAATAATTTCCTTGAGCAAGGAAATTCAGATGTATTTCTATTATGTCCGAACTCTTTTGTAATGTACTCATTGCTGTAGTTGCCTATAATTCCATTCTTTCTATCAAATGTAATAGCCATAGTTCTTTGAAATCTGATTCAGATATGTCTTTGCCCTTAGAAAGGAGATATCATCGACATCATCTGCAAAACACCAATGGGCATGTGGACGGGAATGTTGAACAATAAGGTGGGAAACTTCAAATTCATTTATGTGGATGTCATCTCAGAAGAAGAAGCAGCCCCCAAGAAAATAAAAGCACACAGAAGGAGTAAAAATGAAAAACCCAAGACCCTGCAGGAGTTCTTAGAGAGGATTCACCTTCAGGTTAGCAAACCTTTGGCCTGTTAGCTTTTGGTGGTTGGCATACAGGTGGAATAATTGATGGGATTGGATCAGTGTGTGCATAGTGTTGTTCAAGAATATAAGACTTACAACAAAGGAAAATATGTTTTCCTAGAACAGCTCTTATTTCTCCTTTATTGCTTTTATTATGCAAAGACAGGCCTTGATATAACATCCTTTGGACTAAACCCTAATGGTACTTAGCAGTGACAGTAAAAATTAATGTGAGAAAGTGCAATGAAAAATGATAACTATCCAGGAGAATAAAAGACCCAGAAAAACATCTAAATGGGAATGACAAAGAGAATAAGAAGAAATAAAAAAGTCCAGAAAAGTAAAAGGAAAAATGAAAAGAAAATTGCATTTTCTGTAGGGCAGAGATCAAAATTAAGTTCAGAGAAGATAACTAAATATAATATTTTAAAATGAAGGTGTTAGAAACAGTGATCATTGAGCCCCATAATGACTGTATTAGGGAAACTGATGTTTTTATAATCCAACTATTTGTTGCTACATTAGCAAAATTTTTATGAAATATTTGCTTTGTTAAATGGTGTGTATATACAATATACCTAGTCTTACTCAATTTACAGTTTTGAAATCCATTTCTAAAATTAACACAGCATGACTTCGATAATTTTTAAAATCCATCAAGACAATAGCCGGTTAAAGTTTTCTTAATTGATTTTTCTGAAATATCTAACTACTTTCCTGTAGGTTGACATATTATCCAACCCTTCCTACATTACTATTGTTGCATCCCAGATGGGATACACGTCAAAGAAAGAATGAGTTTGAATTCTGCCTCTACTACTTATTTGTCCTGTGACCTATGGGGGTGGGAAATCATCTAAGGAGATAAAATAACTTTCCCAAGAACCCATAGTTAGATGCTATATCAGAATGGGAACTTTGGTATTCTGTGTTCTAATTCAGTGTTCTTCTTCAATATACTATTTTAAAAATAAATCTCTCTCTCTCTCTCTCTCTCTCTCTCTCTCTCTTGGTTAAAACAGGGTTGGTGATAAGTTCCTTTTTTCTTCCTCTTATTCAATTTTAACAACTAAAGTAAGGATATTGAAATTATGATCAAGTAAAATGGGAAGAATTTTTGAGGAAGTTGAAAAAGCATTCAACTTCACTTTGCATTTTTATTCTGTTAAGAGAGACAAAGGTCATATAAATAACATATAGACTTTAAAATCAGAAGCCTATGAATTTTAAGCTAATATATTTTGATGCAAATGATGAACAAAATATACATGGTGAGAAAAGGGAATGTTTTGCTCAACTACACTGCCTTTATGCTTAATAAAGTTTTTTTAGTTAAATAGAAATTCTGCAATTCATTAGGTTTATATAATGCCTTTCAACTAAAATGCTGGGTAAAATTGCTGGGTAAACTCTGGGTAAAATTGTTTCATTATTTTAAACTACTCATGAAGTTAATAACAATGGATGTTTTTGTGACCAAGCAAACAGAGATGTATATTCAGAAATACTATTGTAATATACTCCTTTAGAATCATTTTATTGATAGACTTAAGGAACACTAGCTCTGTCTAGTTAGCTAGTTAAGAAGTGAAAAAGCACCAAATAGGATGAATGATTCAGTTATTAAACTGATATAAGATTTATCATTGCATAGCTTAAGGTAATTATTTTTTCTTTACATTTGTCCTTCCAAAAGGTGAGAATTATATAACCTACCCTAGACTTCATATGCAGGAAAGTATTACAACTAAAATAAAGGAAATTTTCTATTAGGATCTTTGGCTACCATATGCATTTCTATAATTTCTTTATATCTAAAGAGAATTAAAAATAAAATATTTGAATCTGCCTGTCTTATATATATATTTTTTCTTCCCCACAGGATTATACCTCAACACTTCTGCTCAACGGTTATGAGACCCTAGAAGATTTAAAGGATATAAAAGAGAGTCATCTCATTGAATTAAATATTGAAAACCCAGAAGACAGGATGAGGTTACTATCAGCTGCTGAAAGTTTCCTTGATGAAGAAAGTAAGTTTGTATTCCTACTTTTCTCCCTAACTGAAAATCACAGTTTAAAGTAAATAGTAAAATTGTTAAAAGCAATGCGCCAGTTTTATTTACTGCAAATCATATAAAGCATTCTTTCTCACAAAATAAGAATTTTCATATAACCTTGGAAACAACTGTGGTCAAATTTATAATTAGGGAAAGGAATTTTTTAATCTTAGTGGACCCTTAGGAAACAAAAGAACTTTTCTGGGTGCCTCATTTTGATTCTGCAGAGCTATTAATTTATACACAAGTAGATGCCTGCATTCCCAAAGACTGAGGGAGTTAGAGACAAATATTTAGTGACAGCATGAGCCATTAGTGAGAAATGTCACACATGGCTTCTGTAGAACAACACAGAGCACAGCTCTAAGCTAATGAGCCTTCGCGACACACAGGAAAATTCATTTCATTACCATACAGTCACATCTTGTGTGTGTTTATAGTACTCTTTCAAAATGTTATAATAGCTTGCAAAAATATTCAGCACTCACTTTTATTATCTAAGATGGTTCTCTGTATTTGTAAGTATAAACTGAGGATGGAATAATACATGCAGATTCATTTATGGCAGAATACTAGCTATGCCAACCGGGTTTGTAAAGATAGGATAGCTTTTATTTTTACAATTACCCATCTGGAACACCCTTCCTCCTAAATCTAGTCAGGCCCACAAATCCTGAGCTTAGGGTGTGCCAAACTCTGCAAGGAATATTTTTTTTTGGGGGGGGGGCGGGGGGAAGGAGAGTGGAGAGTCTAATTTTAAAGATAAAAAAGGATTTAGATCATCTTCCAGCCTTCTCTTTCAAAAACAATATTAATACTTGAACATGTGCTCTGAGTAAAACTTGAAATCAAGGTCTTTATGTTTATTATCTTATTTAGCATTCTTTACATCCCTCTAGTTAGAAAGTACTGCCTCCAATTTTAGAATAAGAGATTGAGATGATGAGTATCCTAAGTGCAAACTCTGAGTGAATTGTAGAGTTGGGATTCCTACGCAGTGTTTGTGAAGCTCTGTTGCACTTTCTAACACTACAAGTCACAGCCCAGATGGAGAGCAAGGAGGAAAGCTGTATTTAGCACCCAGACCTCCTGACTTCCTTTGTGGGCTGTCCTACACTTTCTCTCCTAAGTTCCACAGAATTGAGGCACAGCACGTGTTTACTATAGGCTTGCTTTTTATGTGATAGGAATTAATTTACTTTTTTAGAAACTGCTCCTTACTTTATTCTTAGTTGCCGTCTTGTGTGTGTGTAGATCTTCATCCTTTTCCAAGAGCTTCCACATGCATGACTAACTGAACACCAGCAAGACTGATTTCATCATTAGGCCTAGGTTTTTATGGACCTTCTTTGAAGTTTTGGGGACTGGGAGATACAAGAAGACCACAGAGAGTCACAGAGGCAGACAAAGATTAACCTTAAGAAGGCAGTCAACTTATTCAATAGTACAAGACCTACAATCAGTCATTGTGGCAACATCTTTCTGGTAAATGGGGCAGTTCCTTTTATAGCTTGTCATTTGAAGACATAGCCCCTTACTAAACAATGTTTGGTTCTGTAGATTTTTTGTATTGATCATGTACAATATCACTGCCAATACTCTCCAAAACAATTTGACTACAAAGCGCAAGGAGAGAGAAGATTATTTTTTAACACTTGTAAAATAATTACTTTTCTTCTATAATACCATACACGTAGGCATGTTGTCCAATTTACAGATGAAGAAATAATTCAGAGATGAATTTTGTAGAGGTCTAAGAGCTAGATAAGTAGGAGGGGTGGGATAGTAATCAAAGGGAAGCTTCAATAAACTCAAAGTTCTGTTTTCCCTATGTGCAAATGGGTAAATGTAGTAACAATAAATACTCAAAAATTGAAATTTTCTGTGACTTCACCAATTTTCTCAAGAGCTTTAATTCAGTGCTCCATCTCAGAAAGTGGAAGTTAATGTTTAAGTGAAAACAGAAGCCTGGCAACTGCATGAATCCCTGAAAGGTGAGAGGCTACCTTGGCTGCCTCACAACAGGGTTTGTAGAGAGAAGGGGCTGGGAGCCAGCAAGCATTGTTTTCAGCCATCAGACAGTTCTCAGTAGGAACCCACAAAGGGAAGAAGGGTCCAAGGCCAAAGCCTCTGTCCATTTCATCTCTTCATGCTTCCTCTCTCATCACCTGCCTACTTTCAATGTGAAACAATTTTTATAGATGATAACAATATGAGAGTGGGGTGTGATTTTGAAAACCACCTGACCCAGATCCTTCCTTTGCAAGATAAGCAAATTAAAACCTGGATAGCTAAGTGACTTTCTCAAGGTCACATGTCTGCAACTTAGTCTCTTAAGTCTATTAGAAACATGTTCCACTATATCTAGGTCTCTAACAACAACACACAATATGTTCAAGCATGAGGTGACTTCTGATGTTTGATATATACATAAAAAGACAACTCCTGGAAACTCTTTCTTTGTACAAAACTTTAGAAAATGGTACTTGAAGGTCAAGAGAAGCTGATCACTGAATAACAGCCAATAATGAACAAACATCAGATACAGAGCTAAGTTCTGCAAGATGAAAAATAGAAAAATGAAGATTCAAACAGTGTTACTTGTCAACACACAACCCTAAGTTTTTTCTTATTTTAATCTTCAGGTCTAAAGTAGTATTAGAATATACATGTCAAAAAGATGCATATTGCATGTTAGGCTATTGTGACTGAAAGCTATTTATCTTATATGAAACTGCTTTTCTCAAGAAATAAAGAAGAATGACTTCCATTTGTTGATAAGATGGTGAATTCTGATGATTTGGCACCATGCTGCTGCATGCTTATTTTTATCTATCCTATACTCTGTGAATCATATCTACTACAACCATGCTAAAGATTAAATGCACAACCTTCATGTACCTTGAATGATAAAGACCTTGAATGCATGGTTATGTAAAACTGAGACATTATTAAAAACAAATGCATGTCACAGTCACGGGTTAAAAATAGTTAGCGTTTCTGTTGTTGTTGAAGAATGGGGCATGCAAATTGGCCAGGATTTTATGTATGCATTTTTATTTCCATCATTGAATAATGCCAGTTTGGGGACTGTCAATGAATTCCTCGGTTAGTGTTTCATTGTTAGGTTGAGAACTTGGAAAGATTTTTGCTTTGCAAGCCATTCAATATAAGAATTGAGAAAACTGGGTATGTATCTTGAGGAGGAGTTAAAATTTTGAGGTAATGTAGACAAGACCACAAGTCCCATGTGAGGCTAAAACATATCTAGAGCAACTTAGAGAAGAGATGGGGCAGGAAATAAACCAGAAATCTAAGGTTTAGAACAAGCAATTTTCCTTTTCTTTTATTTCCAGATCAATAGCATTGTCCCCCACTTTGACCTTAAAAATGTAAACCAGATTAAACTTTTTAGTTCACTACTTGGCAGGAGCTAAAGATGCTTCTCCAACAAGCTGACAGAAGGGTTGGTGAGTAGTGTTAGAGCTGATCACAGGATTAATGCTGAAGGGGGATAATGACTTGGGGTTCTGCAATCCCAGCAAGACAAGAAGAGATATTCAGAACTAGCTCTCATGTTGCCTTAGAACTGAACAGAATTAGGTCATTGACTCCTTCAATTGGGAATTGAGATAAGGTTAGAGAACAAATTAAACAAAAAAGAAGAAGAAGAAAAAGGTTAGAGAAAAATTGAGGTGAGCCCCAGCTCTTGATGGAACCAAAACAGTGGTATCATTTACTTTATGCACATTAAGATTTCTATATTTATTTTGTGAATTTAAAAATGGTTTGTTTACTTTGAGAGTAAATAGTTCCAGCAAGTGAAAAAGAGAATGTGTGCATATGTGTGAATGCTATTGCATAAACACAAACTTCAAAGCCCCCTTGCCTTACTCAGAAATGCTTCTCTAGAATAATAACAGTTAACTGCTATTCATAGTACGTATTTTCTATCTGTTCTGCACTAGTCTCTTTTCCAAAGTTTAGAAGCACTTTGATGTGTCTGAAAATTGTGTCTACCAGAATGTGTACTGTTGTCCTTGGGGAAAAATAGGTGATGGAAATATTGTCCTTTCCCTGGAGTACAGAGATAATTAATTTTTAAATTGAAAAAAAAAATTAGTAACAAAATAGGCAAACTTTACAGAATCAGTTACAATATGTTTTAGATACCTGCAATCTCTGGCTACAGTGCCAAAGGAGGAGGAAGGGGAAAGGGTGGGTTGTGTGCCAGGCCCTTGGCACCAGCTGTGGTCACAGCAGCCCCTCATTGCTCAACCATCCCCAGTTGTGCCTTCCTGTCTGCCTGCCTGCCCAAATCCATGCAGGGCACATGGTGGGGCTCAGTCAGGAGCTGGAACATGAGCCTCCGGCAAGAGAGATTTGTAGTTATGCCAAGCAGCAGTCCAGCAGTTGGCCTAACAGTGTGCCAGCCTAGCCTGGTGCCCTAGCCCCTGACACGTGTACCTGGGGTTTCCAACCCACTTGCCATATGATTTGAATCTCGATTCAAGAAATATACAGCTTTTAAAGAGATACGGTAACTATCCACATATATAAAGTTGAGAAGACATGCAGAAATTTTACTTGTATGTATTTACAAATATGTCATCACTGTTTGGCTTTATGCAGTTTAGTTTCTTCAGATCTATTTTTGGTCTTATTAACATTTCATTTATGAAATATATTTATGTAAATAAAAAACTCAAAATGAAACATAAGCATTCTTAGTCTTTTACCAGAGAACCACTTTTAGTGAAAAGGGTTTGTAGATTTTTTTTTTCATCAGACACCTAAAGACCTTTGTCATGCCTGTAAGTACAGAATTCCTGTGTTAGCCTGTGACTGAGTCCCAAGCATGGCTTTGTAATGGATCAAACAAGACCAAGTCCTATATTACCATGTGTTTTCCCAAACCTTCAGTCCTATGCTTTGCATTCAGTGATGGTCGACATGCTTATAGAATAAATATATACTGAGTGAGAGGAGTGAAGAGATTTGAAAATAGTAAGCAATACTTTTTTTTTTTCTGATGATAGACATTAAAGTTTGTCGTAGTTCCTCTTCACTCATAAACATTCTTGTAATAGACATTGGGTATTACTTAGTGTGTGTTGTCAAGATTTATTTTATGTATATGCTAACTATTAGTGCATGTGCTTGTGCAAGAGTGTAAATAACTATTTTTGAGAACAATAATGTAAAACATTCAAATTTTAAAATGCATGTACAGTTTATATCTAGAAATTCTGTTATTAGGAATTTTCCTACTAAGTTGAATATAAAAAGGATTAGCTTAGGGGGCTGGGATTTTGGCTCAGTGGTAGAGCGCTCGCCTAGCATGGGCAGGACCTGGGTTCAATCCTCAGCACCACATAATAATAAAGGCATTGTGTTGTGTCCATCTACACCTAAAAAATCAATAAAATTTCTTTTAAAAAAAGGACTAGCTTAAATAACAATAGTTCTAGTTAAAAGCTTAAAATTTCACCAATAATTTTCGTTAATAAATTAATATATACTCCCCAAAATAAAATAGTTTGAGAGTGATATGGGGTTCCATGTGTACAGATATGAAAGTATATCTAAAACACATTAAATGTAAAAGAAATAGTACATAAGTAATAATTTTTTCAAAAAATAACAATTTTAAAAATGATGAAATTAGATTAAATTTCCACCATAGCAATGAGGGGAGACAAAATGTTACTTCTACCATCTTAGGGTTTTTTGTTGTTGTTGTGTTTTTGAGCTAGGCTGAGAATGAAATTGGCATAAGACAGATCAACAGGAGAAAAAGCATAAAATTTTCGTTAATAAAAGTTTTACATGCTAAGGGAGGTTTCATAAGGAATTTAGAAAAGACTTTGTTACCATTGACTATTTATATGCTGAATTAAAGAGTAGTAAACTGTAAAAATATGATAAGGCAAAGGAGCATGAGCTAGAGCAGTTAGTTGTATAGAAAGTGGCTCAGAAGATAAGGGTTAGTGAACACAGGCTCTACAGATTTCCCTTGGCCTGACCTTCCTGTCTTTGATGATAAGAACCATACTTTCCCTCTGGTATAAGCAGGACATCTTTCACAGGGGAGCTTCATCTCCTAGGTTTAATGGGCATCAGGAAGGTCAGAGTGACCTTGTACCTGTTGTTTCTTGAGCAATTTTAACTGCGAAGAGTCAGTATTTCAAAGTGATGTATTTGGGGATGGCATGTTTTTAACTTCATCAAGTAAGCAGGATTAATTAACCTCTGTAAAATATGAAATTGATTTCCCAAATCTCCTAATTAAATAATATATAATAATGATTATTAATCTTATTTGATCATTATCAAAATAGTTCAATATGAGAGCAAATCAACCAAGGGTAGATATTTTCTGGGACCAAAGGTTTCTATGGGAGGCTGTAGTTGGATTGAGCAGCAGTCTGGCACCACCAACAATTTTGGTGCTCAGTTATCAACTTCTTCAATGAGTATGCTCTGCTCCTACTAAGTACTCAGCACAGTGGAAGTGGAGTTCACTGTATGTAAGGGAAAAGATTTATCTCCAGTACATGTCTCATTAGAGGACAGACAATGATGCCAGGCTGCAAAGAGAGATGTGCAAAAAGAATGGGAATCATTTCAACTCCATATTCTCTCATGGCCTCAACAGATCAACAGAGACTGATATTTTTTTCATGAGTGGGTTCCTGTTTTTCCATAAGGTAGATTAGTAATCAAACAAAATAAACATCAAATATTGTCTTCAATTAGCAAATAATAGTGTCTAGGTAATTTAAGGAATGCTTAAGGTGAAATCAAAAGTACCCGAAAGACATTGCATTATCTATGTAATCTTCCTGCATAGAAAGTCGCTCCATTACAAAAGCATACCTACAGTTACATGGAGAATTTCCGGGTTTTAGTTTGAGAGATTTGAATGGAGCCAAAACATGAGACTGAAGTTTGTAGCCATCCTAAGTTATGTCTGCTTGGTTTTTCCCCTTTGGGGTTGCAGAGCTAGAGAAAAAGAGGATTATTCATAGAATCAAGTGCATCTTCACTTGAATTTCAACAAAATTCCTTTTTTTTTTTTTTACATTCTTTAGTTGTTACTTCCTTTAATCAATCTAAACATCATTTTGCTTATTAAAAATTGTTTAATGAACACTTTGGCTGAGCATTTTCCTATACTCTCTGGGCTGGAATATTTTGTAGTATGTGAGTCAAAGAAATAGGAACTTGATGCCTAAAGCAAATAAGTCAAATTCTGTAAGAATTGGGTAAAGATACCTGGTAAAGTCAAGCAAAAATCTGTAGTTTTCCTTTTTTATTTAACCTTAATTTTCTTATATGTTAGTATGCGGAAGATTTCTCTCCTTAGAGTACAAGAATCCCAGAATAAGGATCTAGTTTTATTTCCTGAAAGCTTTCTTCACTTTTAGTATAATTGAGATTGCCCATACTCAATTAATTAAATGTCACAACTCCAATATAATTATTTTATGAATAATTATATTAGCTGTCTTTCTGTTTTAATCACCATGCCACTTTTTTTCAACATTGATGACTATCTTTAAATGTTGATCCATGGGCTTTGTAAAATTCCATAATAATTTTGATAGAAAATAAGATATTTTAAAATTCAAATTAGTCCTTTGTAATGAAATACTTCCTAAATAATCTTTTCTTAACATAAGCTTATTTTCATGACATGTAGTATAGAACAGCTGCTTTCCTGAGTATCTATTATATCTCTATTAAATGGCAGCAATAAGAGAAAAGCCTTTTTTCAATAACTATTCATAATTCTCCATATTTGAAAATATATAGTCTTTGGGACATTTATGAAACATTTGATCTATAATTGAAAATTTATACATTTTAATTTTTTATTATTTAAAAATAAAACATTGCAGATCTGAGAAATAAAGAAAAAGTCTATGTAAAAATTGAAAACTTTCACTTGTGAATTATATGTTTATGTGTATATGTTGTTATATTATAACAGCAAAATACATTATTATACATTTTTAACTTAACATGCTATCAGAAACATTTTGGTATAAACACACACACACACACACACACACACACACACACACACACTCAGATATCCTATGGGAAGTCTAATTTTGGAGGCAAACTGTTTCTTATTCCAATGTGTTACTTGCCTGGTTAGCTCAGATGATTGGACCATGGGATAAAACTGATGAAGGTTGTGTTTTCAATTTCTGGGTAGGCCAGTTAGCATTACTATGTTTCATGGCCACATGAAGGGGCTAAATGGCTTAGAAAGAAAATGTGAATGCATTAGTGTGAATTCATCCCATCTGCAGGAGGAAAAAAAAAAAAAATATATATATATATATATATATATATATCTCCATAGCCTAAGATCTAGGTTTGCACCAATCTTGTCATTAGTGTCAGGAAGAAAAGAAGCAAAAAAAAGGAAAATCTTGACCCTTCAAACACAAAGCTTGGATGCTATATAGCTTTCATCTCCATAATAAAACATAATGACTTGCTTTTTCTTTTTATAGTTACAGTTGAGGGGCTCCAGCTGATCACCTGCCTGAAATTATTGCAAACCTGGTGGGAAGCATTTGAGGAGGCATAGTCATGTTTTCATTTCACTAGGAAATCATTTAGCAAATTACTGCTGTTCTGTAAATTACTGTGCTGCATAACTTTCATACTGAGAAACTATTTCCTTTTTCCATAAAAATTATAGATAAAAGGGTTCTACAATATATAACCTGTATTTAAAACAAACCAATTCCTAGAATTTAAAGAATGTGATATAGCATTTCCCAGGTGGAAACAAAAACAAATATGTTTTTATTATTAATATTAAAGAATGACATTATCCAGTAAAGTCAGTTTATCATTTACTGTTGTGTGCTGTGTTACCCCTGGAGGTAAATGCATAGAGGCTTCTGTGGATGGAACAACAATCTAAGTACTCTTCTTCCTTTTTTTTTTAAATGAAAGTTCTTTAAGCCTCAGTTTTCCCTCCTAAAGAGAGCTCCACAATTGGTAATCAACCTAAACAAAAAAACCAGAGTATTGGGAACAAACAGGTTTAATTATGCCAAGTCTTGCTTAGGATATAAATCTGAAGGGAAGTCTATCAGTTCTTTTAATTTTGCATTGAGGTAATAGGCCTAAACTTAATCTGGGGAAATGTGGCCTTATCCTCACGACCATTTTGACTAGAGGGTCTCACTCCAAATGTGGTGATCACTATTAAAGTTATAGGATGCATACACAAGGGCTGATTCCTCTGGCATTTTCCAGAAACACTTGGATAATGGAATACGGAACTGGCTCATTTCATTTCAGTAGCAATAAGATGGAAAGGCAGGAGGAAAAGCAATTCCTTAGAAAATGAGTTCCCATTTCATTGCTACTTTTTCATAAAAGAAGGGCTTAGAAACAAAAGTGAGTGACTGAGACTCATATAGAAACTGGCGAATAGTAAGTAAATCCTCCCAAACTTAAATCTTGTTATGACTAATAAACAGAAAAATACTTCATGGTAGCTAAAATTTAAAAATAACAATCCAAAGAGCTGCATATTGAAATTAAGTCTCCTAGAACTATTATAACATCAGTCAATTTCATAACTGATATTTGAATCCATAGTTAAATAAAGTAATGGAGAATCTGGGGAAGATTCAGAAGAATAGCATAAATGTGGTTTCACTATTACAAATAAAAGCCTTGAGGAAAAGGTTAAAGGAACTGTTGCAATTCATTTTGATGATGAGTAAACTAAGAAGCATTTTTTTTATCATTTTCTTCCAGTCTTTCTTAACCAGTGTTCTTCATGTAAAGTGCAAAAATCACAAAATATTTTAAGTGACAGTTTTCTCAGTTCTCCCATGGATGGTGCATAGCTACTACAATTCTGACACCAAAGAAAAGTTAATTTGTTATATTCCTCAGGTCACCAGGGATCAATTGTCACATGTAACACAGGCTGAGGACAACTAGATGCACAGTTGACTATAAACTAATGTTAGAAATGTATCTAGAACTTAGAAAATGCATTTGAAAATCAGGAAATGTATAATTAAAATAAAGGGTGGATTTCCTAAAGATAGATTAATTAGTTGCTTTATTATTATTTATAATTTAGTGATTTTTATTCTTATTATTTATCATTATTAGCTTTATTATTCAATTAGTCTATTGAAGAAAATAATCCAATTTCTTTCTTTAAGATGTTGAAGTTCAGATTTACTTTTCTTCTCTCTTGAGTTGGATGAAGTGCAGTGGAATGAATAAAGCCTTTGACAGCAGAGTTCTTGTCCCAACCTTAGAGTGTATGGGCATAGTTCTTCCAGTGTGGGGCACTTTAAATTGCTAAAGCTTAAAAGTCACACGATTGGAAGGGGAAAGAGGAGGACATGCTAATGCAGCTAAGAGATGGTAGCCTGAGACCCATTTCTTCTCTGAACAACTCAGCTTGTGATGCAGGAAAAATGTTCATCTACTGGTATCAGGGAGGGCAATGACATTTGATATTGAAAGAGAGAAAGCTGATACTAATGGACTCTGAAAAGACTACTTCTCTATAAGTTTGCTTAGATTGTGTAGAAATACATTTTGTTAGACTTCTAACATCAACTTTTTTTTCTAAAAGGTAATGCCTGATGGATATTTTTTAAAAAATGGTTTAAAGACTCAGAAGTATCAAATTATGATCCTTACTCAGACTACACAGACATGGAAGGCAAACTAAATATTTGTAAGGCAAATTTGATGGAAATTTTGGTGTTTTACTCTCTAAAAGTATCCTGGTTACTGATGTCTACTTTTCTGATGAATACAGAAGGAAATTCTGGCTACTTAAAGTTTTACTGGTCGAATCCACCTAATTGAAATGCTACAGTACACTGTTGCTAATAGTGATTTTTATTCATTAATCCACATAATCATGATTCTGGAATTGTTCACAGAGATCACTATTGACTTGGAGTGTTCATTTAAACTACAAATGAGTTTTTCTAACGATACTTTAAGGGGTATTTGGACAAGGCATCAGTCACACTGGGGATACAATCTGCTTCCTCTGGCAACATATTACTAATGTAAAATGTGAGTCCATATTGATCTTTGCTTATGTAGCAGTTCCTATGGATTCCACAAAACTGAAAGTGAACAATGAAGGGCAAACTTTGTCTTCTAAGAAAACAATGGTTTGAATATTTGAGTGCAAATGTCTTTTTATCATAAACAAATATATATATTTTACTTGTAGAAGTTGACATTGCAATGAAGTCAAGTTTGGAACAGTTAAATAGGATAATGCTTTAAAGTAAATGAATACATGAATAAAACTTTCCTTGGCTTTGCCTGATTCCTGCCCTTTTTTTCATTTATAGTTATTGAAGAACAAGAAAATGAATCTGTGCCCCTATCCTTAAGCCCAGACATTTCCTTAAATAAGTCACAGTTAGATGACTGCCCAAGGGACTCTGGTTGTTACATCTCATCAGAAAATTCAGATAATGGCAAAGAAGATCTAGAGTCTGAAAATCTGCCTGACATGGTACAGAAGATGACTATCACAGAGCCAAGTGACTGAACACACATTCTCAACTATGTATCTACAGATGCCATCCATTTTAATTCTTCCTGTGCCACAAGATCACATGGAGGAAAAAAGATGTTTGTAAATACAACCCAAAGTTAAAATGTTTTAATCTGAGGTTATTGTACATAAGAGTTCATAGCTCTAACTTTCCTAATTATTATATATTTGTATACATTAATAAAAATGTATATTTATTTTAAATACTATTTGTTAATATTTCACTTGCCTCTGTTAGAGAAGGTACAATGTAAGACTTTTCTGTGTGATATATGCTTTATTAGACTTTATTTTATAAGTGAAGAGGATAAAAGTGAAAAAAAAAACTACTTTTTTACTTGTCAGTTTTGAATTTGTGCCTAATAGTGAAAAATAGTTTTACAGGGTATTTCTGTTGAATCAATTTGTCCAAGCAGAATCTAAATTCATTGTTGCATTTATTAGAATGTGTGAGTTAATATTGGAGACATTTTATCCTGATCCACAGTAGAATTTTAGTAATTATTTTTGTTGCTTTCTTCACTCTGTTATCTGGTATAAAAATATAGAGAACAATATGTTATCACTCTTGATTTAACAAGATTAATGTTAATAATTGTGAAGGTGTTTTCAAATGTTAATGTTTTTAATTTTTATATTTCCTAATGTTAATAATAAAAAGAACTATATGCATGGTATATTTTCCAGGCAAGTGTTACTTACAGTGTTTTAACAGTAGATTTTAAAGGGAATTTCTGCCAAATGAGGTTGTATAAGCAGTCCTTACTTTTTAAAAACTATTAATGATTCCCAGAACAATTACTTCAGCCTAACCCCATCTCTTCAGCCCTGAGTCTATTATCCAGCTCTCGAATATCCATAGGAAACCTTAACTTGATATGGCCAAATCTTTTTTCTTCTCTAAATCTGTCTCTCATTTTTTATTCCCAACCTCTCTTTATTGATATCAACATCCCAGCCATGAAAGCAGGAAATCACTGCTTTTCTTATCTCAAAAATATCTTTCTCATACAAATTCAATAAGTAAGCAGGCTCTATAGATCCTATCTCTAGAAATTCTTTCATACTCATGGTTTTTACTATCCATTCTTATTGTCTTAATCTTGCTTTGAAATCTCATGTTTTCAGGTGTGGAATACTATAGTATCTTTCCACATGATTTACTGTCTTCTAGTCTATCTTCCATATACTCTAAAAAGATCTTTCAAACACCTAAATAAAATCATATACTTCCCTGCTCAAAAGTTTTTGATGGCCTTAATTCAGTTTTAATATAATACCCAAACACTGTTCCATGATGGATAAGGTGTTTCCCAATCACTGTTTACTTATCTTATGAGTTGTATCTCTATACTCACCGCTCAATATACATGACAGCCATAACAATCAACTTCCAATTTTCTGAATTTACTCTGTCCTTTGTGGGAAGCCATCCTCGCACATGATTTGAGTTACCTCACTGGCTGGGTGAGAGGCGCTTAGACAACTGTGTCAGAGCCTTCCCCACCCTGTCCCAGGTAAGAGGGCTTGTCCATGTGGACGTGTGCCTGGCCACTGACCCGAAGACCAATCACTGACCCTGACCTTGGAATGCTGCCCCCCTCGACCTTCATTGGATGGGATTTTCCCTTGAATTTTTTGTTCCCCAATAAAAGCTTACTCCGCCGTCTCCAGAGCTGGGAATTAACGGTAATGAGAGTATGTCTCTTTAATTTTAAAACTCACTAGTAAAATTTCTATGCTTTGAACCTCCTTATATGAAGCTCGCGCACTGGTCGCACGGCAGAGTCCTTTATGGCTTTTCATATGCTATTTATTTTTACTGAGTGTCTCCTGCTATATTCTATATTCTCACTCTGTTCTCCATGTCAAACTATCATAAAATAGTCACTCTGTGAAGCCTTCCATGGCTCCCCTTCTCTGTGTTCTGATAACAATATTCAAGTTTTTGATTATAGAAATTATCACTTAGTATCTATTTGTATGAGAATTGCCCTACTGTGGCCTCCTTGGGACAGAATTTGTTTTGCTTGGTCTTTTTTAATTCCTAGTGCCTAAGAAGATATGCCAGCTAGTCTGCATTTAAGAAGTGTTTGCTAAAGTGCATTGAATATGATAACTTCCCATACGAAAGATTTTATCTTTGTATTTATTAATTAATTTATTTAAATTAGATATATATGACAGCAGAATGCATTTTGATTTATTGGGCACAATTGCAGCACAACTTTTCATTTCCCTGGTTGAGCACGATGTAGTGTCACACCATGTGTGCAGTCATACATGTACCTAGGGTAATGATGTCCATCTCATTCCACCATCTTTCCTATCCCCATGCACACTCCCCACACCCCTTCCCTTTACCCAATCAAAATTCCTCCATTTTTCTCCTCCCCTCTCTCCCCCTATAATGGATCAGCATTCACTTATCAGAGAGAACATTTGGCCTTTGTTTGGGGGGTATTGGCTTACTTCACTTAGCATGATATTCTCCAACTCCATCCATTTACCTGCAAATGCCATGCAACTGTAGTAAATACATTCCAAAGTGATCTAAATGTTTTAAAGAAATGAGACATATTAAAATAGGAAAAACCAGGAAATAAGAAGTGATTCCAAATGCTGGAAGGTAACATTACACTGTTAACCTCTGGTATCCTTTTCTAGATATATGAAATTTAATCCCAGTGCCCAGATCAGGAAAAAAACATGTCCTATTCCTTCACAGCCAAAAATGAAATTTCAATTTCAAACCTATAAGATGCTATTTCCATCATGGTCCCACTCCTGCTATGGCTCCCACTCCCACCCAATTATTCTATGACATCCTTGGACAGAGCACAGATATTGACCATACTTTTAAAAAGGTTTTTACTCAGTATGTTGCCTCTATTTGGTCAATAGAGTACTACTTCTTTATGGAGATGTCCAGGAAATTGTAGGTTAGGAAATATCTAAGGAACTAATTGATAAGAAAATAGTAGAAATCTCCCATGAAGTATATTCAGACACTACTTCAATCTTTTAAAATTGAACCAGTTAATGGTTTAAGGAAATGAATTTTGAGTAATAGAACTGCAAGGTCTTAAGCAGTTTGATCAGAGGAAAGGAGACTGGATTGCTGTAAGGAAGAGAGATAGGAAGAAAGCAGAAAACCGTTAAGTTCAAGTAGCCAGGAAAGATAGGCCTCAGTTTCTGAGTATTACACTGCAAAGGACTATGTGTAGTGAAAGCTTATAGCACTTTAAGGGAGTGTTGCTGCCTTTTCTTTACCTAGCAGATACAGGATCCATGAAGCTCTAGCCACAGTGTACTCATTACAATGGAAATGATATTAACAGAAGGAAAACAGGCTTTCTCTTGACCATGAAAAGCCCCACAAAGAGAAGTGGAAAGGTAAGAAATAGCTCACCAAGGGTGTGAAAGGGTTGAGGGACTTGAAGATTTTTCTGCTTCTATCTGGAAGAGAGACATGAGGTTAAGCCTTTCAAAAGCAGATATGAAGGTGGTTAGAAGTTGACATTTTAATATTTATGATGACCTTACTGGCTTTTTTGTTTCTACATTGAAACCTGGTGATATTTCCAGTCTCATACATTTATTTATTCATTCAATAATATTTAGATATGGGACATACACGTTGCCCAAGATTATGTCAAGAAATATTCTTTAGACCAGATAATCTGCATTAGAAATTCACCAGATCCTCTCCTTTCCTACTGGATTTAGCTAAGTCTTTTAATATACATACAGCTCTAAAACCACTGTGAGAAGCAACAATTATCTGGTCCCGGAGATTTTATATATTTGCAAATTCAAATATGCTATGACAGCATAAATGGTTAGAGAAATTTTATTACAAATTAATGGATAAAACCCTTACACTATTTTTGATAAATACAAAATCCAGATAATTTAAAGTGTTTTTCCCTGTATCCTAGGGATAATACAAAAAAAGAATATATCTTCATCTTAAAGTACTTTTTATTAGAAGATGTTTTTTAAAAAACAAAGTTGCCCACAGAGTAAGCTAAGAAATAAAATAACTTTAAAAACTTCTAAAATAAAAGGCAGCTAATGACTATTAGGTTTTAAACAGCATCCAATTCACTGAGGTTACAGTCAAGTGCCTTGCAACTTCCTGAGTGAGGCCAAATTGATGACATTTCAAGTTGAGAAACTTCCGTTACAAGTTCTGAGAAAAATAATATGATGAAATTTTAGATACTCCCTTACCCCCACACACACACATACTTCCATCACCCCTTCCACCACCAAAAAGAATTGTACAACTAATAAGCATACAGATTTCAAGTACTCTTTCACAAAGCAGGAAGTCGTGCTTTATTATGTAAAGATTGAGAGAAAAATAAATAGGGACTAAATACAGATAAAAGAAAGGCAGCTTGTAAATTTGGTCAACCTTTTGGGCTATGGAAATAAAATACAGTAACATGCTACCTCCTATTTCACCCCTGAACTCCTCTGATCATACTCAGTCCTTACCTAAAGGCATACACTGGAGATCATGGAGTTGAAACATTTGCTTTAAGCACTGTCTGACTTTGGGCAGGTCATTTATCTTCTAATCCTAACCACTAGAACACCAGGGAGTGTTCATTTATCCTCAAAGTTTCGTTTTTTTGTTTGTTTTTTTCTTAATCCACAAAATGGTACAGATGAAATAAAATAATGTATATAAAGTATTCAACACAATGCTTGTAGTGTGTGCATAAAAACCAAGAAGATTTTCATACCCACAACTTCATTTTAATCTACTGATGTCTGAATATAAAATGGAAGTGGAATACACGCTGCCATCGTGCAGGCACAGGCTTGCAGTCATTTGAAATTCTTCAGACACAAATTGCCCCAGGGCTAGGACAACAGTGCTGGCCAGAAGCAGCAACAAGAGAAAAAAATGACTGATTTAACAGAACTTCTCAGCTAAATGAATTTTCATCAATATGACAGAGTATTTCTTTGTTTACTCCTGACCAGTTAAGGAAGACACTATACTGTGTTTAGCTTTGATTCTTTACTCTTAAAAGAATAAACATTTTTGGGAAGAAAACAATTTTGAACAATGAATGATTGAATATATAAGTAAATACCTACATAAATGAATTTTTTAGAAAAATTTAATAGATTTGGGGTTTCTACTGCTGTTACTGTAGCATGGGCTTTGGCTTCTTAAAAATTATTGAATCACAATGACTGAGCTATAAGCAACAGAGAAACCCTTAGGAAGACACCCTAAATATAGATGTTTATATATTTACAAAGCTTATGTGCAGTTAGGCAGAGAATCTGCCATGGGAAATCAAAGTGTGAAAAGGAAGCTAGGAGGCTCTCAGGAACATATATGAGCTTTTCATTACTCTCCTTTCCTTTTTTATCAAGCCAACTTCTCACATTTGAATTACCTATACTATCAGTGGGTTTTTGTGATACACATTATATACTAAGAAACCATCAGGGAAGGAACTAAAAAATGACTTTGGTGTATTCAGTGATCTCTTTTGACCTTCTGGAGTCCCTGTGGGCCTGGGTGCAGAGCACCATTCCCTCCTAGGGCAGGAGTGGAATCCTGATGTATAAGGCGAACAGGATCGTTTCCTCCCTGAGTTCTTGGGCATTAGGCCAAAGGAATGGGCAGGAATCATTCCATTTGCCGAGTAAAATGGGGTGAAAAGTACTTCTGGCATACTTTGTCCATATAAATTATACTTGTTTGCAATTCATCAACTTCTTCTCTCCTTTATATCCGTATGTAATGTAAATGATCATCTTTCTCTAAAGCTCCATAATGATGCACAACTCAAAAATGTGATAGAATCAGCTAAAAGAGAGCAGATGGAAGTTTTTTCCCTGATATGCATATTCATAAAAATACAGAACTCAACAAAAGGAGATACATAAGTACTTGTACCCGGGGGCTGCATGGACTTGCGTACAGCAGTATCTTGGTTTTCTGCAACTATTTATTCTTGAAACCTTTACTCATTTATTCTTGCAGCAATCATTGAAAATGCTATGGGGAAAAAGTCTATCTTTCTATATAAAAACAAATACATTTCCCTTTGAATTTTTATTGCACCTTTGAATCCATGATTCAAGAGAAAATAGTTAAATATTTTAGTAGAGAAATATAATTAGGAGGCAAGTAAAAAAGCAAAATCTTCAGTGTTCTTTTAGCAATATAAACCAGAGATATTTTAAAGCACACTATTATACCCAAAAAGTAATATAGAGAGAATAACAAACTGTCTGAATATCTGATTACTCTAGAGCTAAGGTGGCCCATGTAAGTGTACTGAGGATGTTGCTAAAAATTTTAAGATGAAGAAAATAATCATAAAAGAAAATGCAACATTAAGCTAAAAAAGAAAAGAAGAAGAAGAAACCACACCATTTAAAGGGTGGCTGTGAGTTTGGGGGCATAACCAAAGAAGTGATATTCAGAACAAAATCAAATGTTTCCGATTCCCTCTGTGTTTTAGTCAGCTCTTGTGTCACTGTGACCAAAATAGTCAACAAAAATATCTTAGAGGAAAGTTTGTTTCTGGTTTTTGTTTTGTTTTGTTTTAGTTTCAGAGGTCTCAGTCCATCTGACTCTATTGCTTTGGGTCCAAGAAGAGGCAGCGCATCATGGGCAACAGGTCAGTGGAGGAAAGCTACTCAGTTCATGGCAGTGTTGAGAGAGAGAGAGAGAGAGAGAGAGAGAGAGAGAGAGAGAGAGAGAGAGATTTGTTCTCTCATCATCTCAGAAAAGATGCACCCTTCCAGGGCACACCTCAGTGACCTACCTCCTCTAGCCATGCCCCCACCTGCCCACAGTGACCACATAATCAGTCCATTCAAACTAGGATGGACTGATTAGGTTTCAGCTCTTATAATCTGTTTTACCTCAAAATATTTCTGCATCAATACGAATTTTGGGGGTACCTCATATTCAAACCATAACACTGAGTATCTTCAATCCATTCTCTACTTGTGAAACCATGGTATTCACTCAGAGACATTAATCTCTATGGACACCATCCTGGATCTGTGTCTTTGGGGTTCTGATTAGCTCAGAGAATGGGCAAACCCATTAGGGGACTGAAGGGTAAGAGGGGAGCTATGTCAATGTAGTTTATTTTGTGCTGGCTATTTCCCTTAATCAAAGATCATTAGACCTCTCAAGGTGACATTTTACATGTATGTCTTCCCTTTGGATTCTGAAAATGTCTCCTTTCCATCATCTCTTAAGGCTTAGACTTAGTAATAGTTCTGGGTGCTGTTAGCTCCCACTTCTTGTTAGCCTATGTTGGTTCTCTAATTCTCCACTCTGTTCATACCTTTGTAATTAGTCCCTTTATAAATAAGCCCTCCTTGAATTATCCTAATTTGATTGTGCCATCTGTTTCCTCTAGGGAATTGGACTTAGACACTGATCTACCATCCCTCATGACTTCCAGTTACTTAGATCATGTTCCTGAGTATAATACACAGTACTCTTTGACTACAATATAACTATATTTACATATTCTGGGGTCATTTCTTTCTATTTCATACTTGTCTCCATCCCTGCTAACAATCAAGTAGCTTCAGGAACAAAAAGGAAAAGTTAAAACATTTCCACTAATACCACCACAATTCATTTTTCATACCTTTTCAATTTGTTATCCATCCATTTCATGGGGTCATCCCATATATTTATTTTTTTCCAAGAAGCCATGAATTTCAGAATATGGCGTGACTGGAAGCCTGTCAATAGGTGTTTTCACGTTGTAGTTCAGCCAATCTAATTTCAAAGGAGACCTGTTCATTTCCTAACAACTATATCCATAGTCATTTTTTCCATGATATATAGGGCCATTTTTATTAGAAAAAACACACAACTAGCAACATTAAGGTTCTTCCACCAGCTACATAATAAAATAACATGAAGAAAGTACATATTTTAGTTGCTTACCACCTAATCAGAAATATCTAGCATTTTAGCATTTTGAGGTATATAAGTCTGATCACACATTGATACTGGAATTATTCTAGCAACCCTTCCCTTCTCAAATTCTTTAATTCTAAATTATATTTCATCTACAGTATGACTAACATGACTCTGTCACATGCAAAGCCTTAGGCCCCTTATTCTCAAAAGAGGTTATTGTAAAATATGAATGCCCAGATAATTTACATGATTAATGAAAATATGTTTTAGAATATTAAACATTTAAGATGTTAGCATTTAGTAGGCTTTCTGACAGAAGTTAAAAGACTATTAGAATGACTGATGAATTGCCACAGTACATTAGCCTTCAGAACAGGGAAAGAGCTAGAGACACTTATGTAACATCTTAACATTCTTGTTTTCCCTCCCTGTCCTCCACTCCCAACTAAACTGTCCTTTCATGACCTTGGCCCAGTTGAAAATGGCTAAATCTAGACTTTGCAAAATTTTGAGGAACTTGTATATTCTATGGAAAGCTTTGACTTAGGGACAAAAAAAGCAAATCTATTAGCCAGGTCTTTGTACCCAATATCTGCAACATAGTAGGAGATTAATAAAAATGAGTCAAATAAAATGAGACTTTTTTTCATAATTAGGATGGTCTTACCTTAGCAATGAGAAATGAAATAAAATAGAATATTCCTCCTGGGTCAGTGACAAAGTTACTGACAGTTTAGTTTATTCTTTCCATTTGGTAGAAATTACATTTAAAAATGAAGCTCTAGCTACTAAAATTTTTCTAGAGCCTTTTGTCTTTGATTGCTGCAGAGCTTATCAGGATCTATTTGTCATTTATTTCCTCCTCTTGTTATACTTCAAAATAAAATATGCAAGAAAAAAATGTCAGGAAAGAGTTTATATCCCCTCTGAGCAAATAGGAAAATACCATTGAAAAGGTAGGGCCAAAAGAAATAGGAAATAGCAAAACAGCAATAAGCTGTTTAATGGCCTTGCTTTGGGGGAGATAATAAACATGTGAAAAATTATCATGAAGCTATGATCTCCCTCTCTGAGATCTACTTGCTAAAGCCTACTTCTTCAGGGAATATCTTCTTTTTGTTTTGTTTTGTTTTTTTGTGTGTGTGTGTCGTCTTTTTAATTTTTATTTTTAAATTTATTCTAATTAATTGCATATGATAGTAGAATACATTTTGACACATTGTACACAAATAGAGCACAACTTCATTTCTCTGGCTGTACATGGTGCAGAGTCTCACCAGTCATGTAATCATATGTGTGTATAGGGTAATAATGTCCATCTCATCCACCATCCTTCTGACCCTTACCCAGTTCCCTCCCCTCACTCTCCTCTTCCCAACACAAAGTTCTTCTATTCTTCCCTACCCCCAAATCTCATTATGGATCAGCATCCACTTACAAGAGAAAACATTCAGTCTTTGTGTTTTGGGGATTGGATTTTTCGCTTAGCATGATATTCTCCAACTCCACCCATTTACCCGAAAATGCCATAATTTCATTCTTCTTTAAGGCTTAGTAATATTCTTTATATATATATATATATATATATATATATATATATATATATATATATATCATATTTTATTTATGCGTTAATCTATTGAAGGGCATTTAGGTTGGTTCCATAGTTTAGCTATTGTAAATCGAGCTGTTATAAACATTGATGTGGCTGTGTCACTATAGTGAGCTAATTTTAAGTCCTTTGTGTATAAACCAAAGAGTGGGATGGTTGTATCGAATGGTGGTTTGTATCAAAGAGTGGTTGCACCACTTTGCAGTCCCACCAGCAATGCATGAGTGTACCTTTTTCCCACATCCTTGTCAACACTCATTACTGATTGTATTCTTGATAATTGCCATTCTGACTGGAGTGAAATGGAATCTCAGTGTAGTTTTGATTTGCATTTCTCTAACTGCTGGAGATGTTGAACATTTCATCATATATTTGTTGATCAATTGTATTTCTTCTGTGAAGTATCCAGTTCCTTAGCCCATTTATTGATTGGGTTATTTGTGGTTTTTTTTTTTTTTTAGTGTTAAGTTTTTTGGGTTCTTTATATAACCTGGAGATTAGTGCTCTGAGGTGCATGTGGTAAAGATTTTCTCCCATTTGGTAGGCTCTCTCTTCATATTATTGATTGTTTCCTTTGCTGAGAAGAAGCTTTTTAGTTTGAATCCATCCCATTTATTGATTCTTGATTTCACTTCTTGTGCTTTAGGAGTCTTATTAAAGAAGTCAGGGCCTAAGCTGACATGATAAAAATTTGGGCCTACTTTTTCTTCTATTAGGTGTGGGTTCTCTGTTTTAGTGCATAAGTCTTCAATGCTTTGAGTTGATTTTTGTGCAGGGTGAGAGATAGAAGTTTAGTTTCATTGTTTCATTTTGCTACATATGGATTTCCAATTTTCCCAGCACAATTTGTTGAAGAAGGTATCTTTTCTCCATTGTATGTTTTTGGTGCCTTTGTCTAGTATACAATAGCCATATTTATGTGGATTTGTCTCCATGTCTGCACATGGAAGGAAAAGTGATTTTTAAAGTCATGACATTTATTTCTTCAGTTCTTCATCAAATATTTATTGAGTGTATTCTAGGTGCCTGATAGCTCTACTAGGCTCTGAAAATAAGAAGACATAGCACCTATTCTCAAGAAGTCGAGTCCAATGTGTTCCTTTGGCATATGTGAAAATAGATAAATTCCTATGAAATGCAACAAACTGCAGTCATAATATAGGCAAGTTGTGCAGAAGCACATTTAGAAACAAATTATTTCAGAACTGAATAATTCTGGTTATTCAAGACTTTAGGCTACTTTGCTTACCAGTCTCCACAATCAGGTCTGCCTGTATGAGCTTGAGAAGAACTAAATTGTGTCTGTACATTTGTAGTAGGAGACAAATATAACACATTCCATTGGAAAAGTTTCTGATTTCTCATTCTTGTGGCAACATATTTGAGACAGTTACAGAGAAAATCAAATTCAAGGTTATAGTAGATAAGATTGAATAACTTCAAATTCTGGATAACAGAATAAGCAAATTATAATGGTTTATCTCATAGTTTCTAAAGCAACTACTTGTATAATAAAGATTGCTTAATTAAAATCTATCCAACTGAAACGCCCATTTATCTGAAACAAATGTTTGTGCTACTGACATCAACCGACTCTTCACATGAGTAGCTAACAATAAACAATGGAATGATGCCCAGTGAATATCAATTAAAATAAATTGCTTCTATTAAACTTTGCCCTTAAGAATATATATTTTTGTATGGGTATATGTTCACATGTACACATGGGGAAGGGCATACTGAAGCATGTGTGCTTTGTTCTTGTAAATTATTTTCTTCAAAATCTCTGTTAGTGTCAATTGCATCTTGGAGATTTTATTTTCATTTTTATACTTGAAGCCCCAGTTTTAGTCATTGGTGAAGCATGAGATTCAGGGAGGACCAGTTATGTAAGGGAGATGGTCAGAGTGCTTGGAATAATAGACCATTGTGAAATGAAAATGTGAGACCTCTTATTCAAAATTATTAAAAATTTTAAGACAGCAATAACGGAACATTAAGCCAAATATAGGTCTTTGTAAGAGCTCAGCCCTGTGTAAAAACACAGGTTATATGCCCATAAAACTGGCCCTGGTTCCAGGCATTCCTCATCCAAAATCCTCATTTGGATTTTCTTAAGGACCACACTGTAGATATATGAAAATGAAAATAACCTGCCTAAAAGTCACATTGTGATTATATGTTCTTTGCACAGGCCTATATTCACAGTAAAGGCATTCTTTGGTACCCATTAAAATTCTATTATGATCAAAGTTTTTCATGCTTGCTTGATTTTGCTTTTCCTCTTCTAGTCGGTCTCACTCACCTAACTTATGAGGCAGAGAAAATGCTTTGTGTTCACCAAGCTGTGTTTATTAGCCTCCAGGGCATACTCCAGCCTTCTTGCCTTTAGTTGGGTACATGGGACCAATTCTAGCCAAAGGTAGTGCCTGGCTGATAAGATGGGCTTTGAGATCTTTGTTCTTCCCTCACTAGGTCTTCTTACTTTTCTTTGGGCTCTTCCCATTGCTTCATCTACACAGAGAATCAAGGAACTCTGAAACATGGAGCCCACTAAGGGAAGAATCTGAATCTCTGGGTCATTTTTGGAGTTGAGTCATTTAGAAATGCTGCTTGAGCTGTGTTATAGTGACATATGAAATTAAACTGCATTGTATTAAGGTACTTACATTACACAAATACTCTACATCAGAGAGTATGATAATATGAGGCAGGGGGAGGGGGAGAGGACCCCAACAGCATCAAGCCTGTTGAACAATGCTAATATACATAAGCTTTAGGCTACCTTTTGAGAAACCACTGAAGTAACTTTTTCAGTGTACTATAAAAACATTGTGATTATCCAATTCTATGGTGTTATCTTGTGGGGATGTTTACATTCTCATAATAGCATGCATTCATAATTTTTAAACAGTCTGTATTTCTTTCCTATGTATTCTA